>NC_135814.1:52959057-53263354 GCF_964213995.1 Mustelus asterias
CCCACCCTTCCCGATTCTTCTCCCCTTCCTCCCCACCCTCCCATTCTCCCCTTCCTCCCCACCCTCCCATTCTCCCCTTCCTCCCCACCCTCCCATTCTCCCCTTCCTCCCCACCCTCCCATTCTCCCCTTCCTCCCCACCCTCCCATTCTCCCCTTCCTCCCCACCCTCCCATTCTCCCCTTCCTCCCCACCCTCCCATTCTCCCCTTCCTCCCCACCCTCCCATTCTCCCCTTCCTCCCCACCCTCCCATTCTCCCCTTCCTCCCCACCCTCCCATTCTCCCCTTCCTCCCCACCCTCCCATTCTCCCCTTCCTCCCCACCCTCCCATTCTCCCCTTCCTCCCCACCCTCCCATTCTCCCCTTCCTCCCCACCCTCCCATTCTCCCCTTCCTCCCCACCCTCCCATTCTCCCCTTCCTTCCCACCCTCCCATTCTCCCCTTCCTCCCCACCCTCCCATTCTCCCCTTCCTCCCCACCCTCCCATTCTCCCCTTCCTCCCCACCCTCCCATTCTCCCCTTCCTCCCCACCCTCCCATTCTCCCCTTCCTCCCCACCCTCCCATTCTCCCCTTCCTCCCCACCCTCCCATTCTCCCCTTCCTCCCCACCCACCCATTCTCCCCCTTCCTCCCCACCCACCCATTCTCCCTTCCTCCCCACCCACCCATTCTCCCCTTCCTCCCCACCCACCCATTCTCCCCTTCCTCCCCACCCTCCCATTCTCCCCTTCCTCCCCACCCTCCCATTCTCCCCTTCCTCCCCACCCTCCCATTCCTCCCCACCCTCCCATTCCTCCCCACCCTCCCATTCTCCCCTTCCTCCCCACCCACCCATTCTCCCCTTCCTCCCCACCCACCCCATTCTCCCCTTCCTCCCCACCCACCCATTCTCCCCTTCCTCCCCACCCTCCCATTCTCCCCTTCCTCCCCACCCTCCCCCTCCCATTCTCCCCTTCCTCCCCACCCTCCCATTCTCCCCTTCCTCCCCACCCTCCCATTCTCCCCTTCCTCCCCACCCTCCCATTCCTCCCCACCCTCCCATTCTCCCCTTCCTCCCCACCCTCCCATTCTCCCCTTCCTCCCCACCCTCCCATTCTCCCCTTCCTCCCCACCCTCCCCATTCTCCCCTTCCTCCCCACCCTCCCATTCTCCCCTTCCTCCCCACCCCACTCCCATTCTCCCCTTCCTCCCCACCCTCCCATTCTCCCCACCCTCCCATTCTCCCCTTCCTCCCCACCCTCCCATTCTCCCCTTCCTCCCCACCCTCCCATTCTCCCCTTCCTCCCCACCCTCCCCACCCTCCCATTCTCCCCTTCCTCCCCACCCTCCCATTCTCCCCTTCCTCCCCACCCTCCCATTCTCCCCTTCCTCCCCACCACTCTTTCTTCCCCCACCTCCTCACACACAC
This sequence comes from Mustelus asterias, assembly GCF_964213995.1. Classification (NCBI taxonomy): domain Eukaryota; kingdom Metazoa; phylum Chordata; class Chondrichthyes; order Carcharhiniformes; family Triakidae; genus Mustelus; species Mustelus asterias. The sequence goes on from NC_135814.1 coordinate 52,960,465, forward strand.
ACTCTTTCTCTCATATACACCCTTCCTCCATCCGTCACATACACTCTCTCCTCCCACCCCTTGTGCACTCTCTCAGCTCGCTTGCTTGTGTGGCCTCGCTGGGGGAGGTTCTCTCCAGTGAGGATCATGCATGGTCCGCCATGAACAGGAACCTGTCGTGATAGCCTCACCGATGGGACCGGAGGCCACCCCCTCTCCCCAGGAGGTCGAGGGCAAGGGGATTGCCCCTTGTGCAGTGTCAGCCTGGCACCCTGGCACTGCAAGCCAGGCACCTTGGCACTACCCACTTGGCACCATAGCACTGCCCACCAGACAGTGCCAAGGGATGGGGCCTGAGGGGGGTGGGGCCAGACCGAGGCAGGCTGATCGGGGGTGGATGCTGCTACTCTGCACAGTGATCGGTGGAGGGAGGACAGACTGCTGTGATTTTGCACAGCGATCAATGGTGGGGGGGAGTGGCGATCATTCTGGCTGGGGAGTGGCAATTGTTCCGGGTGAGGGGTTGCGAACGGCCTCTTGGCCCTGTGGTAGCACGGGGGCGGGGTCCAAGTTTAGACCACAGAGGCTAGCCATAACAGCAGAGGCAGTGCCAGGTCTCAGCTTCAGATACATGCGCAATGGCACCCTCTGCTGCTTTCAGTTTGCTTTCTGGAGATTTAAGCCCCGCTAACTCCCCCTACAGGTGGAAAACAGATTTACGGGATTTTCTTTTGCTCAGCGTACATAAGCTATGACTGGTAGCCTCACCAGAAAAATGGATCTGAAACTCTCCCGTTTTCCCATTCTAGACTTAGAATTTTTTTGATAAGATCGCCCTCTCATGGGGTCCAAAAAAACCTCTATATTCCCAGAGAATTTGGCTTTACGTGACCAAAATATTCATTAGGTTTGAAAGCCAAATGAGGTCACAGCCCTGGTGCTGAGATTCTATAATAGCAGTCATTGCCTGATTTGCTCCTACTCACGATAACACAAAAAAAAACTACGTTAATCAAAAACAGAATCCATTGTTCTTTTTGCGGGAATACAGGCTTGAAGTGACTTGGCCTCATCTCAGTGCTAGGATGAGGGATTTACCTGCAGAATGTGCTTCTCTCCTGAGGAGCTGGTGGCACACTTCTGTGTACCACATCCTACTGCCCTTTGAATATTTCCAGTTGCCAACTGCGTTGGAATGCTAGGTGGGGCACCACCCCAAGAGAAGGCTGCTGTCATGTTCAGGTCACTCCTGAAGGAGTGGACCCATTCCCTGGATACAAACAGATCACCCTCATACACACAGATGGCAATTGACCTTTTCCTATTGGGCAAGACGGTGAAGGGGGAGTCAGGGTGAAGGAGGGGAGATGGATAGGAAGGGTTATGTGTGGGTGAGGGAGGAGGAATGAGGTAAAGAAAGAGATTGAGTAGAGGGGCTTAAACAGCAGCAATCTTGGTTCCAGCTGCCCGAGTCTGGGATTTACAGGGGTGCACTTCCAATTCCAGACCCGCCCACATGATAGCCACTCAGGCTTGTGTTTTCTCAGATTCAAACTCCCCAACATTGGGGCGCCAACCATTGCCACGCGTGTCACAAATACGACTCCCATGTGGGATTCCAGGCTGGGTCTCCCCTGATTCCATGCTGCTGCTCTTCAATGCGCAGGCGCACAGTGCCACAAGACAATGTAGTTCCAACTGATGATTATATCAGAAAAAGCTACCTCCTCCTTTATGATTGGCATGTAAATTCTGAAAGGGATTTCAAGGTAGTTCTATCCCTGATTGGCTGTGAGTGATTCGCTCATCATTTTGGAGCCCACTGTTATTTGGAGGCCCTGTGTCAGGGCACGGTGTGTTTCATTGTAAATCTGCCTCTAACTGAAATATAAATCAGATACACATTTAAATTATCCATCTGACATTTTCATAAGCATACTTTTTCTTCTGCATCTTAATCTTTATCTCTTTCGTCATCCAAGGAGCTCTAGATTTGTTTGTCCTGCCACAGCCCTATCCAAACAATGACGCTTGGGGAACCTCACTTTAAACCTTCCTCCAATCTGAAAAACAACCACTCAGAACTACACTTTGTTTAATAACACTCAGCCATGTTTTGTATCCATGACACCACTGTATGTTTCTATTGCACAAGCTTCAATTTTGCTGACAATGTCCATGTGCACAACCTCAGCCACGTAATGTGTATCAACCCTCCTTGTTGTCACATCAAAAAACTCAAGTAAGTTAATTAAACACAATTTGTCCTCAACAAATCCATGTTAATGAATCCACATTTGTCCACCTGATTGTCAATGTTGTCCCAAGTTATCTTCTAAACTTTTTCCCATCATCAAGGTTAAACTGGCCTCCAGTTGTGCTGGGCTTATCCTTAAACCCTTTTTTGAACGAGAGTGTAACGTTTGGGATTCTTCAGTAATCTGGCATCATCCCTGTATCTAAGGAGGATTGGAAGATTATGTCCAGTGTCTCCACAATTTCCTCCCTTACTTCCCTCAGCATCCATGGGTGCATCTTGCAGCAACTTATCAACTTTAAATACAACCAGCCTGTCTAATACTAAAACCTCCTCTTCATCATTTTTTAGCCCATCCAGTGTGTCAGCTATCTTCTCTTTCAATTTGACTGGGCAGCACCTTCTTTCTTGCTGATCATGTTGAGTTGAATCAGAGTATAATAAGGAAAACATCCCAATAAGTTACACAGCAAAAAAATATGGTCATGACAAGTGATAACTTGTCCAAGTTGGGCAGGATGCCTTGCTTATGCAAGCAACTCTTCTTCCTTTCTCTCTTCTTGGTGCCATGTTTCTTCTTGAAGTCTTCCCAACTATCCATGAGTGTTAGACCAAAATCAACATGGATCCACCCTTGGGATTTTCTCTCCATTGTCTATTGCACAGGATCCCTTCCAAACTGTAAATTTTCTGTTCTTTTTCAAGGGTGGATCTGGTGCTCATTATTGACAAGGCCCCATTGTCCTACAGAGCTTCCCCTTTAACACAAAGGGCGGGGTTTTCCGGCCGCACTCGCACCAAGAACAGAAAATCTCACCCAAGGTCAACGGACCTTTGCATTGTCTGTGTACTGTCTGTTACGATTCCCATGGTGGGCAGGACAGGAAAATTCCACCCAAAGTGTCAAATAGTAAGCTGAATTCTTTGCTCAAACCATGGAGAGAAGCACAACCTTATCATGTGCTTAGAGCATGCAAGGATTGTTCATCCATTATCAATTTTGTGCTATTTCCCTGATCAATTTCATAATTCTATACCATCAGACCAGCCTTCATGCTTTGAACATCCCCATTGTTACTTTCTGTCTGTTATCAGTTGTTATCCTTGGAGCTACTCATAGACCCTTATCAGAATTATGTTACTGTGGAATAATACATTATATTTATAAAACATCTCCTATTTCACTTTAACACACTGGTTAACAGAACACTTTAGCAAATAGCTTTGTTAAAGAAGATTAAAGGACAGTCCTATCGGAACTTTATAATATGGTTGTTATTTAGATACCTAGCCAGTTAGTTTTCTACTATTGCAGAACCATCATCAGGCCATGCCCTGAATCCCGAGTCATTGGTTACCCTTTGCATTTGACGCAATCATCATAAGACATTGCATTTGTTCCTACTGAAATTAAGCTTAGACAATTTCTACTTAGGATAAAAAAAACAGAAAATTTATAGACTTAAATGATATTGTTTCCTGAGTTCACTAAAAGCTCTTATCTCTGCAGTATGCATTAATTGTGGGGAGACCGTACCCATGGATTAGGCTCGGGCAGATCCACGAGGCAGTCCTCCGGCTTGCCAGCCCCCTTCGTCAAATATCAGGAATGTGGGACTGAAGTGGAACAAGGAGTTGAACAGCCCCCAACCAAAAATGTCCCATTGTGATTCACAGCATTTACAACATTACAACACAGAAAGATGCCATTCAGCCAAACAAATCTGCATTGTTATTTATTCTCCAGATCAGCTATTTTAAAATATTTTCATGGGTTAAGTATTTCCTTGTTTACATGCATTTATATCACACATTATTACACATAACACACATATAACCAACCCATAGTGCACACAGAGTTCTACTTACTCACTGCACACATATAGTTTGTTTTATTTATTCTTTTTCATGTCCTGCACCTCTCAATTTCACTGCCTATATTTATAATTTTCCTGCATTTAAGTGTGCCCCCCAGCATTTCTATAATTCTACACCAGCTTTTCCTGCTATAATTCACAATTTTTATATCTCCCAATGAGATGTTTTGCATTTTCCAAATGTGTGTGCCATGCCTTTCCAGGTTTTCCACGTGCTAGCTTTACCTGGTCTTTGGAAAGACAAGACAATTCCTTGCACTGTGTAAATTATAATGTGGTTTTCAAAAAGAAACACTCAAGCTAGGATCCTGAGGGGTAAATAATTGTTGCTGAAAGAAAATGCCAACCTTGCCATTTGCATTCCATCATCTGTCCTCAAGGAGAGAAAAATATAATGTATATGTGTACTGATGTTAGTAAATACTCATATCTATCTTGCACCCTTTAACTCATACAAATGGTTCTTCCAGATCTCCGACCAGTATTTGAAACCAATTTGATTCTTTTAGTCACGTATTGCCAGATTTTGTAGATTCTCAGCAATGCTCAACTATTGTGTTACCAGCGCACACACACTGGATAGTGAATGATTCTTGTGATGTGTCCTCATGACATAATTCAGTTTAATTCATTTTGAAAAGGGGGAAAGGGGAGACGGAGTGGCAGTACATATTATGGATTGAAAGATGGCAGTAGAAAAAAGGGATGCAGGTATCAGCAAGATAAAATTGGCATCCATACATATAGAGATAAAATATGGTAATAGATCATTCACACTAAGAAGTATGGTCAATAGATGATCTAATAATGAAAAACAGTTGGAGTAATATGCTGAAAAATTAGGGAATTGAGTAAAAACATAGAATAATAATCATGAGGGATTTCAACTGCCCCAATATTAATTGTAGAGAAGAGTTTCTTCATGGCAAATGGGATAATGGGGTTCCTATAATGTGTAAATAGCCCAAAAATTGAAGAATTGCTATTGAATCGAGTATTGGGGAATGAACTGGAACAATAAGAAAAGTAAATGTAGGAGAAGACCTAGGTAATAGTGACCATAATATAATATGTTTTACAATGATAATAGAGAAGGACATAAGTATAACAAAAAACAGATTAATATATTGGAGTAACTCTGAATTTGAAAGTCTGAGAGTAGAACATGGAAGAAAGAGTGGGCAGCATATTGGCATACAACAATGTAGAAAAACAGTGGGAAACATCGATGTTCAATGGGGTGTAGGAAAAATATTCTATATTTCACTTAAAGAAAAGCACAAACAACACATGAGATTTCATGGATGAATAAAGACATATGTGAACATTGAGTCTAAGGAAAGAAGCATTAAGTACATAAACAGGAAAAAAGTGCATAATAAGATAGAACACAAAGCGATTAGGAGAGAGGCAAGAGGAAAAAAACATTTGGAATGCTAATAGAAACTATGAAATCATCAAGGAAATTAAAATAAAATAGTAAAATATTTTACAAATACAGCAATTAAAAAAATGGAAGGCTGGGATGGGAACAGAGCCATTAAGGGGCAGACAGGATAATACCACAGGTAGAGAGATAGCAGAAATATTAAATGATCATTTTACTTCGGTATTTACCAGGGAGATGGAACAGGTGGATATGATATTGGGTGATTAGATGAGTAATAAGATAAATGCATTTAAAATGGAAAAAGGGGATTTATTAAATAAACTAATCAAAGTCAAAGAGGGTAAAATCACTGGCCAGCTGAATTGCATCCACACATTTTAAAGGAATCAAAGGAACAGATAGCTGAGGCATTACAACACATGTAGTAATTAATTAGAAAATGGTGTAGTGCCAGAGGACTGGCGGTAGCTGATGTAATAGCTATATTTAAGAAGTGCGATAGAACATGTCCATGAAATTATAGACCAGTCATCTTAGGATGGGTGATAGCAAAAATAATGTAATCCCTATTAAAGGAGAAAATAGAAGAACATTTGGATTATTTGGATTTTCAAAATCCCTTTAATAAGGTGCTCTTTAATAGATCAATAAATAAAGTCAGAGAATGCAGAGTCAAGGGACAAATGACAGAATGGAATTCCAGCTGTCTTCAAGACAGAAAGCAGAGAATGGGAGTCAAGGATAGATGTTCATAGTGGTGGGAAGTGGTATTCCACAAAGATCAGTGCTGGGATAACTGATGTTCACAATTAGCATCAATGATTTGGATTTCGGAATCAAAAACATAGGGTTGGATTTTCCAACCCCAACCCACTGGTGGGATCTTCCAGTCCCGCTGAAGTCATCAGGGATTTGAAAGTCTGCCACATCTGCCATAGGGGAAACCTGCCATGGTGAGGCCAGGCAATCATGGCCATAATTTCTAAATTTAGAGTTGACACCAAACTGACAGGTGGAGGTGGATCTAGTCATTGCTGAAGAGGACAAATGAAAGGACGGCATTATAAAAAACTTGCATAATGGGCAAATAATTAGCAAATGAAGTTGAACATAAATCCGAGATAGCACATTTTTGTATAAAGAATAGAGAGGTCGATTATTATTACTTGGTAGGCAATGTGGGGTCTATGTGAGATAGAGGAACAATGGGATCTTGGAGTACAAGTACACTAATCATAAAGTTGTGCTACAGGTTAATAAGACCATAGTCAATGCAAACCAATGTTTATTTCTAGAGAGATAGAATTGTAGGAAAGTTACCAAAGCTTGGTTAAATGAGACTGAGAGTAATGTATGCAGTTCTAGCTGTCATTTTGTAAAAAGGATAGAGGCACTGGAAGGGTGCAGTGAAGATTTACAAGGATAATACCATGAATATGAGGTTACACATAAACAAAGGATAAAAAGGTTTTGTTTTCGCTTGTAAATAGCAGACTGAGGTAACCTAACAGAGTTCTTTAAATTTCTTATGAAAGATGTTGATAGAATGGATGCAGAGAAAATGTTTTCACTGGTAGGGAAGAGTATAACGAGAGGCCATCAACATAAGATAGTTACCAAGAAATCCAATAAGTAATTCAGAAGAAACTTATTCAACCAAAGAATGGTGAAAATGTGGCACTCACTACCACAGGAATTGGTTGAAATGAATAGTATAGGTGCTTTTAAGTGGAGGCTAGACAAGCAGATAAGGGAGAGAAAAAATAATGCATTACACCGATAGATTTAAACGTGATAGGCCAGGATGATGTCCGAGTGGAACATAAATGCTGGCATGGATGCGATGGGCCAAATAGTCTGTTTCTGTGTCATATAAACTCTGTAAATTGAAATTTAACGATATGGATGGACAGAAATTTTTGTTTGCTACTTTTATTAAGTGCGTTACACAATCACACATCACAATTTTCAGTATGTTAACAAAAGTCTTATTGTGTTGCTTCAATAGTATAAAACCTGTGAGTTAGATGTAAAAATGTTATATCAAGTGCCTTTCAATATTTTGTAAATAAAGTCCAGGTACACTATTTCTTAACTATACATTTACAACATATTTTTCCAAACCATATATTTTATTTTTATATCAGAATATTTTATTGCCCAAACAGAGTAGTTTTGCCTCTTCAACGGATAGAATTTCAACTATATTGGCGGGGAGTGGATTGAATCTCACCTAAATTAATGGGGTGTTTTGTCAATGTGTACTCAAGTATAAAACAGCTCACAACGTGCACAAGTGGCTCAGCCTGGCAACTTTTGATACCGGAGAAAATCTGCTGTGGAAAATGAAATATGTAGACAGTTACATATACTCTTGAGAAAAAAGAAGGCCGCAAAGTCGCCAATAAATCCAATGAGACGTTCAGGAGAAACTACTCATGCCAATTGTTTGAATGTGGAACATTCTGCTACATGGCAGAGCTGCATTTAAGGAAAATTTAACAACATTAGGGAGAAAAGAGTAGAACTGGTAAGTTTGGAGTCTTGGGCAGGGAGGGTTTTGGATGGTCAAGGAGTGAGACAGAGTGTTTGGTTTAAGGCTGAGGTAGTTAGGAAGCAGGGTGGTCAATTGCAGTAGACAAAGCAGAGTCCCCAAAGATCAAAAACCTCACCCTTCCCGTCTTTTGAAGAATGTGTTGACAAAAAATAGGTCTGCCCATGGCAAATGTTTTATAGCATAGGCAGCAGATTATCAAGGTTGACTGGCTTGGTAACAAGTCTAATTGACCTTTGATTATCCATTTGAATATGGTGGGCAGCCTGCCGATTTTGGTGCCTGCCTATGCCCCGTATTATGGGATGAGTTCTGGAGTGGATAGAAAAAGGGCACCTACCCTATTTTATGTATTCATTCCCCCCCCCCAACCAGAAACACACCCACCAGGGGCATGTAAAATCCAGCCCAATATTTCTTTTGTCTTTTGGAACATTCAAACTGTCTCCTCTTTGCTTTTCTGAGATTTTTAAACTGTTCCTGCATCAGGATTTTTTTCTTTTGGGTAACTGACTAATCAAATTGAATGAAAAGTTGTCAATCAAATACGAATTGAACCAACCATGAACTCTGTATATATTTGCAAATGATCTGTTAGACTTTTACTTTAGCTCTGTTACAGGGGAGAACATTGTAGCAGGATCCTTTGTTAAGTTTCCTATGTGCAATGATTAAGTGTAAAAATTCTGTTACCAAAGCAAAACCTTGAGAAAAATATATAACTTTTGCTAGAGTAGAAAAATGTAAATTTATGGTAACTTGTAGGAGCTTGTAATTAGCAATTTATGACAATTCTTCTTATTGTTCTTGAGCTCTCTGTCCGAAGGCAGGTCCAACTCACAGCCCCGTGATCTCCACCATGGGTAGGGAAATGATCAATTAAACCATGAAACTTTGGTACAACAAAAAGCAACTTTGAAAAACATGAAAGCAGCTCACAACTGAGCCAGGCACAAGTTGTGAGTCTGGGAATTTGGTGAGTGAGGGAGAAGATGTTGTTCTGACCTTTTACATAAGAGGAGTGGGCCAAGAGAGGGAGCCAGAGACCAGCAGCAGGACATAAGTTGAAGCCTGGAAGCATTAATTAGATGAGCAGTTAGGGAGTTTTAAATGATTTTTTTTCTGTCAAGAGGGAGCAGATGTTTAAACTGATCCTGGGAAGGTAAAATATTGTTTTAAATTTACAGTTTAGCCAGTTAACCCACTTGATATAAAACTACAGATAATAATTGAGTGTTATTTCTAAACTTAATTAGTTAAATTAAACACAAAAAAGATGGCAGGGAGATGATGCTTTGCAGCTGTAGCATGTGGATACCTGTGTGATCCACAGTAATCATATTTGCAATAAGTTTTAGCAGCTTGGGGAACTTGATGATCTGGTGGCCTGGCTTCAGACACTGCAATGCATCCTGGAAGGGAAAGTTACCTGGACACTTGGTTCTAGAAGGCAGTCACACCCTTTAGGCTAGGGCCTTCTGATTTGTTCCATGTCTAAGACAGGAGGGTGTGATTGAGAGTGAGGCAGGTATGGGGACCCAGAAGGTAGAAATGGAAGAGCCTCAGCCCCTCCAATAGTTTCAAGATTTTTGCAGCTTGTGTGCATGAGAGAGGGAGCTGCAGGATGGATGAGTGAGCTGCGTGATGTTAATGTACCTTTAAGAAAGTTTTTTTTTAAAAATCATGATCTCTACAGCTCTTACAACCTCAGCTGATGTCATTTGTTACTGGCTTGACTGTCCTTTTATTACTACTTCAATAGCTTAATTGGGTTGTCTTTGTTTACTCTGGGATTGGTTTTATGGCCCTGCATTGTTAGGAGGAAGGTCATGGGTTCTGGTCAGGTTTTTTTTCTTCCATGGAGACTCAAGGTTTTTTCTGTTTTTGGCTGGCAGCAGTGTTTTAGTTCAGAAGGGAGTGGACATCAGATCGAAATTTCTTTCTCTCTCCCGGTTTTGGGGAATTCTGCTGTTTAGCTGAAAGCCTTCCTAGAGTGGAAATCTGCTGTTGGTGGCTTGAATAGAGAGTCTCCCTGGTCTGGGAAGCTGTTCTGACTTCAAACTGTTCTGAGTCTATCCAGAAAATTGCAGACTTCTTCCAAAAGTCTCAAGTCCAATATCACGTGAGCATTAGTCTTTGCTGTGTTAAACCTGTGAAAAAAGTCTTTTGTCTATGGCATTGGTTTGATTAGAACACATCAGATATTTTGTTAAGGGTTATACATTATAGTGGTTCTTCTGTTTGTAATTGATAAAAGGTCTTGTTAATTTTCTTAAAAGCTCCCTAGTGGGTCATTTGAATCATACCTGAAGTGAAACATCTCATGCTTATCCTAACCAAATTCAAGAGGCAAAACTTATGATCCAGGTGGGCTCCATAAAATACATTGAAGTTTCTGACCTGAACCATAACTGATAATGGCACTGTGGTGCAGGGAGCCATTCAAGTGGGGGAAATAAATTGTGGAATTGTGGTGCAGGGGACAGACTCTGCAGCTGAGAGCTGTGTTGCCTGCCCATTGCTGAGGTTTGGGACATTACTCAATTTGGAAAGAAACTTGTAGTTGGAGGGGAAAGATCCAGTTGTCATGGTCCAGGTAGGAACCAATAGCATGGATATGACAAGGAAAGGGCTTCTGATTAGGAATTATGAGCAATTTAGGGCTAAACTAAAAAGCAGAACCATGAAGGTAATAATTTCTGGATTACTACCTGAATAATGAACAAATTGGCATAGGATAAATAGGATTAGAGATTTAATTCATGGGTCACTGGCAGCAGAACTGGGGAAAATGGGAACTGTACCATTTGAGACAGCTTTTACCTGATTCATGATGGGACCAGTATTCTGAGTCATATAACTAAGGTTGTTGAGACAGCTTTAAACTAAATAGTGTGGGGAAATGATCCCGTGAGGGGAGATGTGGAACAGTAAAGAGAATAGACTAGACAACAGGGCAGGGTAGTTCTAGGGGTAATGATAATTGGAATGAGGCAGGAAGGTGCAAAGCATACAAGTTTAAGATTGTACCAACAACTAAGGCCAGCGCTTGCAAGACTGGTAAAAGGACAGAATTAAAGGCTCTTTTTATGAATGCACACAGCATTTGTAACTAAAATGGATGAAATGATAGCATAACTAGAAATAGAATGCATGACCCGATAGCCATTTCAGAGACATGACTGCAAGGTGACCAAGGCTGGGACCTAAATATTCAAAGACATTTGACATTTCAGAAGGACAGGAAGTTAGGAAAAGGTGGAGGGATAACTCTTAATCAAGGATGACATTAGTTCCGAAGATCAAGATGTAGAAGAGTTTGGGTAGGTACAAGAAATAACAAAGGTAAGAAATCACTTGTGGGAGAAGTTTATAGGCTCCTAACAGTAGCAACACAATAGGACAGAGTATAAAGGAATAAATAATGGGGGCTTGTAAGAAAAGTAGTACAATAATCATGGATTATTTTGATCTTCATGTAATTTGATCGAGTAAGGTAGTTTGGAAATTTGGTTTATAGAGTGTATTCAGGACAATTTATTAGAACAGAAGTTCTCGTGCTAACCAGAAGCAGGTTATTTTAGATCTCGTAAGCTATAATGAAACTGGATTAGCTAATGACCCCATAATAAAGATACCTCTAGGCAACAGTGGTCATAACATGGTAGAATTTTACATTCAGTTTGAGGATGAGAAGTGTGGACCTAAGACTGTTTTAAACTTAAATAAAGGCAATTACAAGGGTAGGAAGACAGAGGTTACTAATGTGAACTGGAAAATAGGTTAAATGATAGAGCAGTAGAGGAACAGTGGCAGACATTTAAGGAGATATTTCATAACTCAGCAAAGATATATTTCATTAAGAAAGAAAGACTATGAAAAGGATGCACTACCCATGGCTAATTAAGGATGTTAAGGACAGTATTGCATTAAACAAAAAAGCATAAAATACTGAAGGTTCATGTTGGTTAGAAGATTGGACCATGTTTGGAAACGAGCAAAAAATGACTAGAATAAGTAAGAATCAGAGTATGAGAAAAAGCTGGCTAAAAACAAATAGAGTTTCTACAAGCATTTAAAAAGGAAAAGAATAACTTGCATGAGTTCTCTAGGGAGTAAGTCAGAGGAATTAATATTGGGGGGGGGGGAAAGGAAACGGTGGAAGCTTTAAACAGGTATTTTGTGTCCGTCTTCACTGTTGAGGACACAGAATCCCAAGAATAGTTGAAAATCAAGAGGTAAAAATGAGGGAGTAAATTAAAACAATCACAACCACTAGAGAAAAGGTGCTTGGAAAATTCTTAAACTATTAGAATTGAAGGCTAACAAGTCCCCTGGACCTGATAGTTTTCACCCTCGGGTCTTCAAAGAAGGGGCTGCAGAGATAGTTGTGATCTACCAAAATTTCCAATATTCTGGAGAAGTCCAAGTAAATTGGAAAATCACAAATCATTCTATTCAAATAGAGGGAGATACAAAGCAGGAAACTACAGGCCAGTTAGCCAAACATTTGTCAGAGGGAAAATGCTGGAATCCATTATTAAGGAGGCAATAGCAGGACATTTAAAAAAATCATTAAATTCAGACAGATTCAACATGATTTTGTGAAAGGGAAATCATACTTGACTAATTCATTAGAGTTCTTTGAGGAAGTAATAAGTAAGGCAGATGAAGGCTAACCTGTAGATGTGGTGTACTTGGATTTCCAAAAGGCATTTGATAAGGTTCCACATCAAAGGTTACACTCAGAATAAGAGCACACGGTGTAGGCGGTAACATATTAGCATGGATAGATGATTATTAGCTAACATGAAGCAGAGAGCAGCAATAAATGGGTAATTTTCAGGTTGGCAAACTAACTTGTGGAGTATCTCGGATCAATGTTGTGGCCTCAAATATTTACAATCTACCAATGACTTAGATGAAGGGACTGAATATATGGTAGCTAACTTTGCTGATGACACTAAGATAGGTAGGAAAATAAATTGTCAGGAGAACATAAATCTACAATGGGATTAGGTGAGTGGGCAAAGATCTGGCCAATGAGTATAATGTGGAAAAGTGTGAACTTGTCCACTTTGGCAGGAAGAATAGAAAAGCAATATATCATTTAAATGGAGAGACACTGCAGAACTCTACAGTTCAGAGGGACAATTACTGAGACTAGCTTTCAATTCCAGGTTTTATAAATCAAATTCAAATTCCTCCAGCTGCTGTGATGGGATTTGAATTTGTGTTCCTGGAGCATTAGCCTGGGACTCTGGATTACTAATTCATTGACATTACCACTATGCCATTTTCTCTCCATTTTTCACAAACATGCTATGGCCTCTGAACAGTTCCAACAATTACTATAAGAAGTTATGTGATGTAAACAAGATACCCAATAGGAAGCAGTGCAATTAAGGATCGACGCTGAATGTGCTGCATTGGTGACGTCATCACTTACAAATTTTCAGACCTTCCTCACTTACAAATTTTCAGACCTTCCTCACTTATGGAATAAGTCTGAGAGGTGATTCCACAATTTGACACTTTGGACAGTGCCCACAGGAGGTATTTTTAAGAAAACTGTAGGCACACAGCCCATAATGAGTTCCCTGTGAACACTATTTCCCAAAGATAACACAAAGCACCCTCATATCATCTAGTTTCCCACTGAATTTATTTTCTATCTTATAGCGAATTTCAGGCTTTCATTCATCATGGCTCATTTTAATAACATAAAATTTAGGAACAGAAATAGGCCATATGGTTCATCAGGCCCACTGCACCATTCAGTGGGAGCACGGCTAAACTACTTCATCAATTCCAAATTCCACTTTCCCCTCTATCCCCATATCCCTTGATTTGCTTTTTGCCCACAGAATGTGTGGGTCATGGTTATTTCCGAGGATGAAACAACAGTCGTAACTTACCACCACCAGTGATACATTCTCTAGTTTATCCATTGGTCTGCATCACTTCAGATTGTAATTACAACAATGTAATTACGCTTATACATTATAAACACTTACACAGCCATGTGAACGCATGGCACTAGGCAGATTCCCTATTATTTCCCAAGAATCTTGTTCAGGGTCATATTTCTCAACACTCTGCAGGTAAATTCCCTTTGAATAAGAATATCCACCTGTAACGTAAATGCATCCATTCATCACCAAAGCAGCACATTCCATCCGTCTTTCATTCATTTGGGCTATCTGTTTCCATTCGTTCTTTTCTACGTCATAACAATCGGTGATAGTTGTTTGGCCACCAACAAGGTAGATCTTGTTATATAAAGGCACGGAGCACAGCCCATACTCTAGAGGGAAAAAAAGCAGCATATCTAAGTTCTTGAGCTGAACATTATGAACCCTGCCTGGCATGTTTTCAGTATGGGGGTGGATTGGGCAGAACATAAAAATATGTTGCATGGGTAGCCCACCATCTTCCTGCCCACTCCCAAACCGTTTCCTGTGATTATGGAGGAGTTGGGTAAGGCATCCACAAACACATCCACCTTTAGGTTTTTAGGGGCCCATAAGTTGGAAAGGCTGTGGGAAGGCAGACAGAGTACTTCCCAACAGCCTCAAAATTGGCCACTTAAGGGTCTCAATTGGGGTGTGGATGGGAGGGCCTGCCTGCATGCATAAAGTCAAGAATGGGCCCCCAGAAAGAAAAAAGTTTGGACCAATATTCTTATTTCCATGTTTTACTGGTGTTCCATTTTAAAATATACAAGACCAGTTCAGGCCAGTATTCTTAGTTCCCCGTTTTTAATGTTCTTTTCCTTCTGGGTGGGTAGGTGGTGAGAAGGAAATTGGGGGAACCTTACAGAGCCCCCACCTGCAAACCCATCGGCGGGGGTCTGTGAAATTTTGCCCAAATTTCACTTCTCATTTAGACTCTGCGTGCCTCTTTAATCTAATTGACTGACAAAATACACCACTGCTTGCCTTCAACATAGATGTCCACTAGTTCCAGTGCAAAAATACATAGAAAACGTGGACAAATCAAGGCCATTATGTGTAGCTGATCCAAAATTGAAAAGGCATAAAAAGTTTTATTAATTACAATTTATTAAAAATGTTGTAATGTACCTGGGTGTGGAGTAATGGTTACCACTGTCCATTCATTCCGGTCCGATCTATAGCTTTGTATTTTATCATAAGTGGAGCTTCCTCGGTAACCATGGTGACCTCCAGTCACATAGACGACATCCCGGAGGACACAAGCTGTTGCATTTCCAACCCCTATCCATGAGATTTCTATTAGTAACAGTACAGTGACAGAACTAAAACCTTGCTGAGAGAATAGTAACTCCAACATTGTGTTTAAATGGATATACATTATCCACCAATGTAATTGCTTTTAAACTGAAATATATGTATCAGAATATTCAAAACATAAATAGAGAGAATGGGCAGAATCTTGTGGTCCCTGCCAGAATAGTGGGATCATATTTAGCTCAGGAACCTGATTTCCTGAGGGGAGGCTTTTGCTGAGGCCTTTTCCCAGATCTCAAACATGTTGAGAAATCAGATCCTCTGTTTTTAGTCACCTTCCACCTGATCTTTGGTATCCCTTCTGCCCCGTGGAGGGGCATGCAACTGAAGGAAAGAAAGCTGAAGTTGCTCTTGCTGCTGGTGGAGCTGTTTGCACTGATGTGGCACTGCTCTTGCCCCTCAGAGGTGGAACTGCAGTATGTTGAAGGCTGGCATCAGAAAAGTGCAGCTGAAAGCAAGTGAAGTACTAGATAGATGAAGTACCTTCCGAGAAGCTGGCAGTCAAACCTATCAAGCCGTGATAGCACTGTCTGCGAGCAGAAGTTCTTTGAACAGCAGTCATTTACCTGGCCATGGCTGGAGCTCTTCAGTGTATCTGATCAAAGCCCTCCCAGCTTGTCAGTTTTACTGAAGAATCTCTGCCAGCTGTGCACTCACCTGGGTGAGGTGCAGACAAAACATGGAACCAGTGTGCTTCTGGAAAGCCTTACTTTGTAATGTTTCTCAGGAAGGCTCTTAATTGCCTTTTTAATTGGCTTAATTGTTTTCTACCAGAGTAAAGGAAAGCTGGACTTGGAACCCACCCTGGTGAAAGCCAAAAGAGGGTGAATGACTTCAGGATACTGACCCAACCTCAATATCATTGACTTTATCACCCTGCATGCACAGAATTCTGTCTCCATTTAACTTGGAAAATTCTTCCCATTACCACTTATACCAATCACTTATTCAAATTCAAGCATCATGTTTAAAGATAGATTGAGGCAGATTTTATCCTCCATTGACTTCAGTAGAGAATAACATCAGGTTAATTTATAAAATGGACTCCCATCCAATAAAGCCCCATTTTCACTTGGTGGGTTTGGTTAAGATTGTGGCTATCATGTCAGATTATTTTAAAATTTCAGTCAGAAACAATTCAAGGCAGTGAAATTTGTTACATACCCTTTAGCATGCTTGCAATCGAAATCCAGTCCTTTTTCAAAGGGTCATAAAACTCAGCATCTCGTGCTGGTGCTCCTCTTCTGTAACCGCCCATTACATAGATGCAACCATGCATCACCACTGAGCAGTGATAATAGCGAGCATTTAACATTGGGCTCCCTTCTATCCAGTTATCCATTTCAGAATTATAAATCCACATCGTGTCCAGGGCCTCCAGGTTATCTGAACTGTAACCACCTGTTACGTAAATGTTTGGTCCCAAAACAGCAACACTGTAACTTTCTCTCTTGTGATCGGGCATTAATGAACCCTGTGTCCATAAATCGGTCAATGGATTCCAAATGTGGACCTCGGAAAGCGGATGCCAGTAATAGCCACCAACTATGTACATAGCATATGTTGATCTTTTGCAAGGCTGTGAAGTCATGTTATCACTTTTTGGTTTTAGAACATGGTATTTTAAAGAATGCATCTTAATATCACTTGAGAGAAGATACTGCCCATTCAACTCGAGACCAGTTCTGAGGTACAATTCATCCAGATCAACTTGAATATACTTTAATAATTCCTCCAAACCGTCAATTCTGTTCTTCACATCATATGCAATCCACCTAATAATGGCTTCTAGAAGTATGTCTTCTTTCCACGCATTAAGGTTGTCCTTGGACAGAATGAAGAGGAGTTTGTCTTTGCTGATGTCTAAAAATTCATCTTGTTTTGAAACATCTTCAAACCTAGAGAGGATCATCCTTCGAGACTCTTTCTCCAAGTCTTTACAAACATGGAATTCTCCAAAAGAATGCATTCCGAGACAATTGTCCACATCTAGATGCCTGATCAGAAAGTTTTCACAGGCCTTTTTAACAGATGCAAATTGTAGGAGGTCTGCAGTCTCTAACAGGCTCTGGACATTATTTTCTGTTATGAACACCTCCGATGTATATACGTACCTTACAAGAGCATCCAAAATGTTGTCATCAATATTAGGAAGTTTAATAATCCTTGTGGCTTTTTCTCTCATATCTGCTGTGAACATTACTTTGAAATAAGAACTGGAAGCTGCTAAAGCGACCTTGTGACAGTGAAATAGCCGTCCTGAGAAACATTCCAAAGTAATGTCAGTGAATAATTCATTCCAATAGAATTCTTTAAAAGCTTCAAGGAATTCAGCAGAATGATTTGCATCCTTAAATTCATAAGTATATTGTTCACATTCTTTCACAGCCATATCTGTAAAATAAAATTATTTTTACTTCTGACATTCTCATAATTAGCTTCAGCAATCTCAAGTGAATATATCTAGTCAGCTCATGTTTAATTTGCAAGGTGATGTGAAGAAGTCATCAGTACTACCACGATGTGACACGTACTCATCAGTAGCAAGCTCACTGATACTCAGTTTGGTTTCCAGATGTTGTCATTACTTTGATCTAGGCATGGACACAAGCTGAATTACAGATGCCTTCAAAATCAAAGCAGCATTTCACCAAGAATGAATTTCATTTGGGCTCTTTAATCCAATGTGGTGGGAAAGTGGGATAATCAATGGAAAAACATGAAATTTCTGGAATCATACTTAACAAGGATGGTGACTATCGTTGTCCAGCACTGTCAGAGTTCCTGCAGTTTCATTAATGACATCTTTGCGGGAAGGTTTGCTAGTGCTGTAGATATGGGTGAGTTTGAACAAATTTGGCAGGGGGATAGGTAAGGGAGTGGCAGTACAGTAGGAGGTGATGCACAGCCAAATATAGAAGAAAAACCAGAGGAGAAAATGCTGGAAAATCTCCGCAGGTCTGGCAGCATCTGTAAGGAGAGAAAAGAGCTGACGTTTCGAGTCCAGATGACTCTTTGTCAAAGCTTTACTGCCAGGCCTGCTGAGATTTTCCAGCATTTTCTCTTTTGGTTTCAGATTCCAGCATCCGCAGTCATTTGCTTTTATTCATATAGAAGAAAAACCAAGTCAGTCTGGAAGGCAGAGGATAAGATATTAAGGCACAAGGGAATATGGCATTTATTTTAATGCAAAGAATCTTACAGGTAAGGCAGATAACTGAGGACTTTGATTAACACATGGGAATACGATACTATTGCTGTCATGGTTGAGGGAGGGGCTGGTCTGGCAGTTCAATAGGGGGTGCATAAAAGAGGAGGTGTTACAGTATTGATCAAGGAGTCGATTACTGCAGTGAGGAGGGATGATACCTTAGCAGGCTCCTCAATTCAGGTCATATGGGTAAAACTTAAAAACAAAAAGGGGATAATCAGGTTGCTGGGAGTGTACTATGGGCCCCCAAACAGTCAGGGGAGATAGAAAAGCAGATATGTCCACAGTTCTTTACATAGAGGTTGGTAAGTACCAGGAATGTGCTGCCAGAGGAAGTGGTAGAAGCAGATACGATAGCAACATTTAAGAGGCATCTTGACAGATACATGAATAGGCAGGGAATAGAGGGAATTGGACTGCGTAGAGGCAGAAGGTATTTAGAAAGATGTCATGTGTTTGCACAGGCTTGGTGGGCCAAAGGGCCTGTTCCTGTGCTGTGCTGTTCTTTGTTCACTTTGTTCTTTATGTAGGCAAATCTCAGAGAAGTGCAAAAACAATAGGGTAATAACAGTAGGTGATTTCAACTTCCCCAATATTAATTGGGATAGGCAAAGTGTGAGAGGCTTAGCGGGGGAGGAATTATTAAAGTGCATCTGGAAAAGCTTTTTGAGCCAGCATGTAGAAAGTCCGACAAGCGATGGGTGGTATTGACTTGATTATCGGGAGTGAAGCTGGGCAGGTGGCAGAAGTGTCGGGGGGGGGTGTGCATTTCAGTGATGGTGACCATAACTTACTGAGATTTATGGAAAAGGACAAAACTGACAAGGGAGATCAAGACAAGAAGTGTCCTGAACTGGTGAAAACTTTTTGGTTTCAAATTCAACTGAGGCACAAACCCATTGATAAAGAAATGGATGAAGATAAACTGAATATAGACCAGAAATAAAATCTCTGAATTGGAGAAAGGCTGATTTTAATATGATAAGACAAGATCTGACCAGAGTGGACTGGGAGCAGCTACTTGTAGGGAAATCCACATCAGAGCAGATGGAATCATTTGAAAAGGAAGTAGGGGACAAAGCCAACATGTTCCCGGAAAGTTAAAGTTGGGACAAAAAAGTCCAGAGAACCCTAGACCCCAGATATAAAGGATTGGATCACAAATAAATGGGAGGCTTATGGCAGATACAAGGGACTCAAAACAATGGATGCCCTCAAGGAGTAGAGAAAAAAAATTAACAGAACAAAGAGAGAGCATGAAAAAAAACTGGTGGGCAAAATAAGGACAAATGCAAAGGTGTTTTATAAATATATTAAAGGCAAGAGGGTAACCAGAGAAAGAGTAGAGCCCATTTGGGACCAAAGTGGCAATGTGTGTGTGGAGCCAAAAGACATTGGTGAGGTATTAAATGAGTATTTTGCATGTGTTCACTATGGAGAAGGACGATGTGGGTATAGAAAGTAAGGAGGGGGATTGTGATATAATTGAACAAATTAGCATTGAGGCAGAGGTATTAGTGGTTTTGGCAGGTTTAAAAGTGGATAAATCCCCAAGCCCAAATATGATGTATCCTAGGTTGTGTGAGGCAAGTGAGGAAATTGCAGAGGCTCTGATGCTAATTTTCAAATCTAACGCCGGCATCTCCACATCATGACTACCACAGGCAAGTTACTAGAGGACTAGAGGACAGCTAATGTGATACCATTATTCAAGAAGGTAAGTAATGACCAGTGAGTTTAACATCTGTGTGATCAGGAAATTATTGGGAAAAATTCTGAGGGATAGAATTAATCTCCACTTGGAAAGGCAAAGATTAATCAAGGATAGTCAGCATAGCTTTATCAGGGGAGATCAAGTCTAACAAATTTGATTGAATTTTTTGAGGAGGTGAGGGCAGTGCAGTTGATATAGTCTACATGGACGGCAGTAAGACTTCTGACAAGTTCCCACATAGAAGACTGATCAATAAGGAGCCCATGGGACCCAGGGTAATTTGGCAAATTGGATCCAAAGTGGCTTAGTGGCAAGGGGCAGAGGATGTAGGTTGAAGGTTTTTGTGACTGGAAACTTGTGTCAAGTGGTTTGCTACAGGGATCAATGCTGGGTCCCTTGCTGTTTGTAATGTACATTAATGATCTAGACGGGAATGTGAGGGATATGATCACTAAGTTCACAGGTTACACAAAAACTGGCGGTTTGGTAAATAGCGAGGAGGAAAGGCTTAGATTACAGGGTGATATAGATGGACTGGTCAGATGGGCAGAACAGTGTCAAATGGCACTTAACCCTGAAAAGTGTGAGGTGATGCATTTTGGGGAATGAACAAGGCAAGGGAATATACAATGAATGGTAGAACACTGGGAAGTACAGAGGACCAGAGGCACCTTAGGGTGGATGTCCAAAGATCCCTGAAGGCAACAGGACAGGTAGATGAGGTGGATAAGAAGGCATATAGGATACTTAACTTTATTAGCTGAGACATAGAATATAAGAGCAGGGAGGTTATGATGAAGCTGTATTAAATACTTGTTGTTTAAGGCCTCAGCGAGAGTATCTGTCTGCAGTTCTGTTCACCACACTTTCGGAAGGATGTGTTGTCTGGGCTGGAGCATTTCAGCTTCAGAAAGAAAGGCTGGGGTTGTTCTCCATAGACCAGAGAAGCTGATGGGGGCCTGATTGAGGTGTAGAAAATTATGAGGGACATAACTAGGGTAGATAGGAAGAAATATTTCCCTTTAAGGAACCAAAAACTAGAGGGCATAAATTTAAGACAAGGGACAGGAGATTTAGAGGGGATTTAACAAAAAGCTTTTTCATCCAGAGGGTGGTAGGAATCTGGAACTCACTGCCTTAAAGGGTGGTGGAGGTGGGAACCCCCACAACATTTAAAAAGCATTTAGATGAGCACTTGAAACACCATAGCATACAAGGCTATGGACTAAGTGCTGGAAAGTGGGATTAGAATAAAGAGGTTCTTGATGACCGGCACAGACACGATGGGCCAAAGGACTGCTTTCTGTGCTGTAAAAATCTATGACTCTATTCCCTCTGTAATAACTTGGGAAGGTTCTATATTTTTCAGCTCTACTCACAATAATGAAGCATTCTATGCCAACTTGCACCAGAATATAGACAACATCCAGAATTATACTAGTAAGTTAAGATGAGGGAATATTTTCCCCACATCATATTATGAATAAAGGGAGTAGACATGCGGAGAGATTACTTGCATTTGCTAAGTGTAGGGTGGTCATGCACACAAGCTACCTATGCAAAAAAACAGTCAGGAGCGGCACAGTGGCATAGTGGTTAGCACTGCTGCCTCACAACACCAAGGACCTAGGTTCAATTCTGGCCTTGGGTGACTGTGTGGAGTTTGCACATTCTCCCCATGTCTGCATGACTTTCCTCTGGGTGTTCCGGTTTCTTCCCACAGTCCAAAGATGTGCAGGCAGGTCGATTGGCCACGGTAAATTTGTGGAATTATAGGGAGAGAATGGGGGAGAGAGCCTGGATAAGATACTCTGTCAGAGAGTCGGTACAGACTCAATGGGCTGAATAGCCTCCTTCTGCACTGTAGTGATTCAGTAAGGAGGATTTTTTTTTTTGCAGAGGATTGTTGATCTTTGGAATATATTGTTCACTCAGGTGGAGAATGCAGGTTCTCTGCAAATGTTCAAAGGCATCTTCGTAATGATTTCTTATAGGTTCCATCTATCATCTCTTCTGTGCCCACAGGTACATGAGGCACATAAAGCACATTCTCACATCCTCTTATCCATTCTCATCGCTAGAATCTCCAGGGACAGGTTGCCATCCATCATGTTCTGGAGTTGGACTCAAATCCAGAGCTATTGGTTCAGAGGCAAGGATGCTACCCACTGTGCTATAAACCCCGTTTTCTGACAAGTTAGTACTGCAGAATTTGAGAAATGTATTCTTAATATTAAAGTAGAATTTAAAACTCAGAGTCAGGCTTGTGGAGCTTTTAAATAAGAATCATAAGAACTCGGAGCAGGGATAGACAATTTAGCCCCTCAAGCCTGCTCTGCCATTTAATACAATCATGGCTGATCTCATCTCGGTCTCAACTCCACTTTCCTGCCCAGCCCTCGAAACCCTTACTGATTAAAAATCTGTCCATCTCTTCCTTAAATTTACTCAATGTCCCGGCGTCCACCACGTTCTGGGAAGTGAATTCCACAGACTCATGACCCTTTGAGAGAAGTAATTTCTCTTCATCTCTGTTTTAAGTTTGCTACTCATATCTGAAAACTATGACCTCTTGTTCGAGATTGCCCTACAAGGGGCAATCTCATTTACTTTGTCAATCCTCCTTATCATCTTGTACACCTCAATTAGATCTCTTCTCATTCTTCTAAACTCCAGGAGTATAAGCCTAAACTGTCCAGTCTCTCTTCGTAAGACAAAACCCTCATCTCTGAAATCAACCTAGTTAACCTCCTCTGAACCGCCTCCAATGCAACTACATACCTCCTCATGTAAGGGGACCAAAATTCTAAGTGCGGTCTCACTAATGCTTTGTACAGTAGAAGCAACATTTCACTACTTTTATATCCAATCCTTTAGCAATAAATGCCAAGATTCCTTATTACCTGCGTACTAGTTTTCTGCTATTCATGCACGTTGACGCCC
This sequence comes from Mustelus asterias, assembly GCF_964213995.1. Classification (NCBI taxonomy): domain Eukaryota; kingdom Metazoa; phylum Chordata; class Chondrichthyes; order Carcharhiniformes; family Triakidae; genus Mustelus; species Mustelus asterias. Next base: position 52,983,661 of record NC_135814.1, read on the forward strand.
TGATCCCTCTGCATTGAAGCACTCTGAAGATTCTCTCCATTTAGATAATTTGCCTTTGTATTTTTCCTACCAAAATGGATAACCTCACGCTTATCCATGTTAAACTCCATCTGCTAAAGTTTGCCCCATTCACTTAAACCATCCATATCCATTTGTAAAATTCTTATTTCATTATTGCCACTTACTATCCCACCTATTTTTGTGTCATCTGCAAATTTGGCTATGGTATCCACTTTCCCTGCATCCAAGTCATTAATGTAGATTGTAAATATTTGGGGTTCTAGGACCAAACCCTGTGGCACCCCACTAGTCATATTTTGCCAACCAGAAAAATACTCATTTATACTGACCCTCGACTTTCTGTTGGTTAGTCAATCCTCTATCCAAGCTAATAAATTACCCCTAATCCCATGTGAACTAACCTTGCATATTAGTTTTTTGTGTGGCATGTTATCAAATGTCTTCTGGAAGTCCAGATATACTGGGTGGAATTTTATGGCCTCGCTCGAGCGAGACTGGAAATTCCCACCCGAAGTGAATGGACGTTTCTGTTGTCTGCCCCTTGCCGGCTAAGGCGGTAGAATTCTGGTGACTACCTCTACAGGATCCCCAATATCCATCTTGCTTATTACATCTTCGAAGAACTCGAGCAAATTAGTCAAACCTGATTTACCCTTCATAAGACAATGCTGACTCTGATGGATTGCATTTTGACTTTCTAAATCTCCTGTTATTACTTCCTTAATAATGCATTCTAACAATTTCCCAATTGGCTTGTAGTTTGCCACCCTCCCTTTTTGAATCAGGACATTATATTAATATCTTTTCTATCCACTGGAACCATTTCCACATCTAGGGAATTTTGGAATATTGTAACCACTGGACCCACTATCTTCAATGCCACTTCCTTTAAGATCTTAGTATGTAGGCCCTCAGGCCCTGGGGACTTGCTTGCCTTCAATCACAATAGTTTGCTCAATACTTTTTTTCCTAGAGATGATGATAGTTCTAAGTTCCTCCCTTTCTATAACCTCTTCATTTTCTGTTACTACTGGGATGTTACTCATGTCCTCCACTATGAAAACTGAGGCAAACTAAATCAATGTTTTAGTGTCTCAGCTATGTTTCTGCATTTCCCACTATTAACTACCCAGCCACATCTTCCAAGGGACTAACATTCTCTTTGGTGACTCTCTTCCTCTTTATATACCTATAGAAGCTTTTGCTGTCTGATTTTATAATTTATGCTGACTTTCTTTCATAATTTACCTTTGCTGTTTTTATTACTTTTAGTGAGACTTTGTTGACCTTTAAAAAGCTTCCCAATCTTCGAGCCTGCCACTGGCCTTTGCAATATGGCATGCATGAGCTATTGTCTTTATGTTATCCATTATTTCCTTGCTTGGCCTCGGAAGTCTTTCACCCCTCTTACTGCCTTTTCTTCTCTCTGGAATATATTTTAGTTGGGAGGACTTGAATATCTCCATTAAACATCTGTCACTGTTCATCAACTGTTCTAACTTTCAGTCTTCCTGCCCAGTCTACTAGGACCAAGTTTGTCATGTGTATGTAATTTCCTTTGTTTAATTCCAGAATGCTAGTGTGGGACTCCAGTTTCTCGCCCTCAAACTGAATTTGAGATTTTAGCATGCTGTGATCACTCTTCCCAAGAGGATCCTTAAATATATTGGTTTCAGTATTAAGAAAAGTTGGACTGGAACAAGGTTAAATCAACAATCATACTTAGACAGTGTTGCTCCCATCCCAGTTAATCATATTAGGCCCTCACAGAGAGATGTTACATCTAAAGAACAGGCAGAGCAATTGTGAAAAAATCTCAGCAGGTCTGGCAGTATCTGTGGAGAAAATAAACAGAGTTCAGGTTTGGAGTCCAAAACGACTCTTCTTTGGAACTTCTTTAGTTCCATAAAATATACTTTTAGGTGTCCAAAATGAAAAATTGCTCCGTTCTCCAGTGATGTCTTCCTAAACTCTGATCAACACAAAAGTTCAATCCTCAGCTAAATAAAATGCGGGTCAGTTATATTTTGGAACTTTACTGTTGTTAATTCTCAACACAATAGCCAGAATGAATTATTAACCAAATATTACATGTGGCCACTTACAGTAGTTTTACTATCACAGCAAGCGTGTGTGGGTTTTTTTGGAAGATGCGCAAGTTCTTGTATATTTGGGTAATAGGATGATTGAAATAACAAGCATTATTGAAAGGTTTCAATTCTGCGATATTTTCAGGTATCCACTGTCAATAACCCTTTTATGTATTGACGAGCTTTGGTGCCAAGAACTTGTGAAGATGTGTTCCTACCATAACTGTTGATGTTTGTTACTAAATATATTCCTTAATATCAAATTACACTGGCCATTTCTGGTTTAATTGATACTAAGATTGCAACATCGTTCGTTTCCCGAATGTTCTGAATCATATGTTATATGCGTATTTTATTTTTCCCAAAAGTAACAACTTCAGCACATAAGCTTAATTGTAGCCATTGTTCGGGCATAAAGACGAAGTCAGTTGTTTATAAATAGACACGAAGCAGGCAGTGCACGTACACAAAGACACACAGTTATGGGTCGACCTTCAAAACACAGCATCCATACATAGGCAGCAATAATTAAATATACCTTTCGAAGGATTATTTTCGCCACCACACAGAGATAAACATTTTCAGAAGGTACTGTTTGCAGACCTTTCACTGACCGAGTGGAATACACTAAATGGTTGTGGGGTAGCAGATAGGGTCTATTTAATCCAGTGAACTCGAGGGCTCCAGTCCTATTTTGGAATAGCAGTCAGTTGAGCAGATCAGCTGCCACAGCAGCTCCTTTCCAGCTCAGAATATTCAAAAGATCTCTGGGAGCCAATCTGCATTTTAAGGAGAGTTTGATGGCGGACTATGAAGGATTTTTAACCAGTTTACGCACATCCAGTTGTGCTGTGAAATCCTACTCGTTTCATAACGTTATGTTTTTTTGTGAAGTCGAGGCTGATGAAGTGGAATTTGTGTTGGATTTCAGCAACAGCGTTGTGGAATTTACTGTTAGCATATTCTCTAAGACGTTTATTCCCGTGTGTTCTCCATATGCCTGGTTCCTCAGATCATATTGCAATAATGGATTGTCGTTTTATAAACCTGTACTGTACTAATCCGGCTTGTTCCATTCCAAAATATATTTCTCTCAATAACTGTTGGGGGAAAAAATTCAGAAGTTCTGCTGAAGTAAACATTTTCATATAATATGAATGTTTGAGGAGAAAAATCATAGGAGCAATGCTCACGATCATTACCAAGGCAACTCCTACAGGATCACAGCAAAGTTAAATAGTTATCCAAAAGACAACATCTACCTATCTTTGTTTCACGCTGTAGTTCTGTTTGCCAATATGATCCAAGCCTATGTTCCACAAACTGTTTGTAATGATGCACTTTCAGAGACTTAATTCGTTAAAAAGGGATTTATTTACAGTGATTTTCAGGAGCTATTTTGCAGCTAATTCTAAAATACGTTTGCACTAGGAGAATCCCTCCCACCAGGGTGATTCCCCGCTCTGAGTCCCAATCGCCCAGGCCAGGTACTCTGCTGTGTTACCCTTATAATGATCATCACAGTTATGAATATAATTTGAACCAGTTGGGTGGTGGAATGAATCTGTGGCTTCTGACTACTGCTTCTCAGTTTCCCAGAGGTATAAAGCTCCACTGTTGTGCTCTGATCCACCAGAGGTAAAAGACAATAAATATCAAACGTGCCCTTGTGATACGGTTGGGTTTTGGTAGAAGTGGAGGGAGGGAGGGCTTACAGTAAGAAAAATAAATTCTACAATCTCATTAAGTTAGTTGACCATGCTTGATTATTTGCATATTAATCTTTGGCATTTGGTGATAGCTACATAATATACAGGACAGGAGCCCCTTGGCCCAATTGATATTCCCTGATGATTGCACACATGTCCTGCACCATTCAGGACTCTTCAGATACTGAAGAAGTTCATGTCCAAATTCAGCAAGACCTGGACAATATCCAGGCTTGGGTTGGCAAATGACAGGTAACATTTGCATCACACGAGTGCCAGGCAATGATCATCTCCAACAAGAGAGAATCTAACCATCGCCCCATCACATTTAAAGGCACTATCACTCCTGAATCCCACACTATCAACATCCTAGGGGCTAACATTAACCAGAAACTTAACTGGACTAGCTATATAAACACTATGGCTACAAGAATAGCCAAGAGACTAGGAATCGTGCAGTGAGTAACTCACCTCCTGACTTTCCAAAGCCGGTCCACCATCTACAAGGCACAAGTATGATGGAATACTCTCCATTTGCCTGGATGAGTGCAGCTCCAGTCACACCGAAGAAGCATGAAACTATCCAAGAAGAAAGCCTGCTGGAGTGGCACCCCATTCACAAACATTGACTTACACTTGTCAGACACCAACCACAGCACTGAGCCAGACCTGTCTCCAGGTCAAGCACCTCCTTCTCCAACTCTTCAATCTTGGATTTCCCCTCTTATGTCGACCCATTCATAAAACCCTGACAGAAGATTTGGACAAGGAGTCTTGCCCACTTTCCACCACAGCCTCAGGAAGGGGAGCCTCCCTGCTCCTTTCTCCAGGCAGCCCAAAATAAGGGAACTGAACGAGTCCAGGAACAGTGTGTCCTGCAGCAGCAGGTTGTTAAAGTGCAAGTATATGGACCCCATCCAAGGTTAGGACAGAACAAATTAACCCAAACCAGGCGGTGGTCCGAGCACAGCCCCCACTGCACATAAGCCGCCAGAACACAGGGCATGTACGCCTTAGAAAAGTAAAGGCAGTTAAATTTGATGCTCAACTCCAGGCAACAGAAAAGTTTGATTTGTCACATGTATTAGTACACAGTGAAAAGTATTATTTTTTGCGTGCTACAAAGACAAAGCATACCGTTCATGGAGAAGGAAATGAGAGAGTGCAGAATGTAGTGTTACCGTCATAGCTGGGGTATGGAGAAAGATCAACTTAATGCAAGGTAGGTCCATTCAAAGTCTGATGGCAGCAGGGAAGAAGCTGTTCTTGAGTCAGTTGGTACATGACCTCATACTTGTATCTTTTTCCCCAACGGAAGAAGGTGGAAGAGAGAATGTCCGGGGTGCGTGGGGTCCTTAATTATGCTAGCTGCTTTGCCGAGGCAACGGGAAGTGTAGACAGAGACAATGGATGTGAGGCTGGTTTGCGTGATGGATTGGGCTACATTCACTACCTTTTGTAGTTCCTTGCAGTCTTGGGCAGAGCAGGAGCCATACCAAGCTGTGATACAACCAGAAAGAATGTTTTATATGGTGCATCTGTAAACGTTGGAGAGAGTCGTAGCTGACATGCCAAATTTCCTTAGCCTTCTGAGAAAGTAGAGATGTTGGTGGGCTTTCTTAACTATAATGTCATCATGGGGGGACCAGGCCAGGTTGTTGGTGATCTGGACACCTAAAAACTTGAAGCTATCGACTCTTTCTACTTTGTTCCCATGGATGTAGACAGGGGCATGTTCTCCTTTACACTTCCTGAAGTCAATGACAATCTCCTTTGTTTTGTTGACATTGATGGAGAGATTACTGTCACCGCACCAGTTTCTCTATCTCATTCTTGTACTGTGTCTTGTCATTGTTTGAGATCCAACCCACTACGGTGATGTCGTCAGCAAACTTGAAAATCCAGTTGGAGGGGAATTTGGCCATACAGTCATAGGTGTACAAAGAGTATAATAGGGGGCTGAGAACACAGCCTTGTGGGGCATCAGTGTTGAGGATAATTGTGGAGGATGTGTTGTTGCCTATCTTTATTGATTGTGGTCTGTGGGTTTGGAAGCTCAGGATCCAGTTGCAGAGGGAGGAGCTGAGGCCCAGGCCATGGAGTTTCATAGGAATAATGGTGTTGAAGGCAGAGCTGTAGACATTAGGAGTCTGACATAGGTGTCTTTGTTATCTAGGTGTTCCAGGGTTGAGTAAAGGGCCAGGGAGATGGCGTCTGCTGTGGACCTGTTGCGACGATAGGTGAACCGCAGTGGATCCAGGCAGTCTGGGAGGCAGTAATTGATTTGTGCTGTGACTAACCTTTCTAAGCACTTCATAATGACGCACGTCAGAGCCACTGGATGATAGTCATTAAGGCATGCTACCTGGCTTTTCTTTGGTATCAGGATGATGGTCATCTTCTTGAAGCTGGTAGGGACCTCAGGTTGGTGTAGAGGTTGAAGATGTCTACAAATACCTCCTACCAGCTGCTCCATGTAAGACCTGAGTGCTCATCTAGGTACCCCATCTGGTTTGCGGTATGTTAACTGTCCCGGCTGGACTCAATACACATCTCTTTAACCTGTGCTTAACCCTCTCTCCACTCACATTGTCTGTACCTTTAAGACTTGATTACCTATAAAGACTTGCATTCCATCCATTATCTTGTAAATTGAGTGTGTGTCTTTTTATGCCCTGTTTGAGAACAGAACTCCCACTCACTTGATGAAGGGGCAGCGCTCCGAAAGCTAGTGGCTTGTGCTACCAAATAAGCATGTTGGACTTTAACCTGGTGTTGAGACTTCTTACTGTGTTTATCCCATCTGGGCCAATTGCTTTCCATGGGTTGATTTTTGAGAAGGCTGCTGTGACATCAGCAATGGTGACCTGGGATACAGGTTCGTCTGAGGCTTCCGGGATGGAGGGCGTGCTCTCACTTGTTCAAAATGGGCATAGCATGCGTTGAGCTCATCGGGGAGGGGCGCATTGGAGCCAGCGATTTTACCTGCCTTCATCTTGTAGCCTGTTACGTCTTGCAGCCATTGTCATAGTCGGCAGGCATCTGTGTGGCTAGCCTGGGATTCTAGCTTGGTCCAGTACTGTCTTTTGGCATCTTTGATGGATCTCTGTAGGTCATATCTGGCTTTTTTGTATAGGTCAGGGTTGCCTGACTTGAACACTTCACACCTGGACTTCAGCAGGCAGTGGATATCCCTATTCATCCATGGTTTCTGGTTGGGAAACAAGTGGATTTGTTTCCTTGGCACAGTCTTCTACACACTTACTAATGAAATCAGTTACAGTAGTGGCGTAATTGTTCAGGCTGGTCACACAGCTTTTAAATACTGGCCAGTCTACTGACTCTAAGCAGTCCTGTAGATCATCTGATTCCTCAGACCAACATTGCACGACTTTCTTTGAAATGGTAGAATCCATCAGTCTTTGCTTATAAGCCGGGAGCAGGAGCACAGCCTTGTGGTCTGATATACCAAAGTGTGAGCGGGCGATAGACATTTTTGATATTTGTGTATCAGTAGTATAAGATGTTTGGGTCTCTGGTGGATCAGGAGATGTGGTGGTGGTACCTTGATAGGACGCTCTTGAGCTTGGCCTGATTGAAGTCCCCAGCCACAACGAACAAGGCCTCAATGTTTCATCTCAAGGCTATTTGTGGTGGTGTATATTTTGACCAGTGGGGTCTTCATGTCCGCATGGGGTGGGATGTAAACTGCTGTCAGGATAACAGAGGTGAACTTCCACAGAAGGTAGTAGGAGCAGCATTTTAGCGTTAAGTACTCTAGCTTCAGTATACAAAAATAATTGGAACTTTAAAGTACTTGGTTCTGGTATTTCCTGGGTTTCTCAGTGGAAATTTGCTGCTTGAAACAATGCTGTCTTGTAAAAGTTCAAGACAGTTGCCACCTTGACAGGAACTGACATAGTTTTTCCCATTGTGCAATTTGGTCTCAATCGAGATACAATTCCATCACCAAACTGCTGGTGAAATGCAGATAGCAAAGGCCAATCTTGTCCTATGTCTTGGTAAATGTACTTTACTCTGTCTGCCAGAGCCTAGCAGTATATCTCTCCTTCCTCCTCACCTCAAATATAATAAACCGATAGATATACTAAAAGAGAGAGCCATCTCCTTAATTGTACTTGCAGCAGTTTAAATTTCAGCTGCAAACAAGGGGAACAAAAATAAAACCCAGAAGAAGCAATAAACATGAGGTCTGAAGTGAAATCTGACGTGCAGACAATGCAGAACAAGCAAACAATTTAACAGCAAATTGAATATTGAGGAAAATTAACTTTGAAAGGTATTGGTGAAAATTTCTAAGAATGCATTCACCAAAATGGCTAACCCATCCATGTAACTCTACCACATCTGTTATAATTGGATGCTCAATTTCAGCAGATTTTTCACTGAGAAACCCAGGAAATACCAGAGTACTTTAAAGTTCCAATTATTTTTGTATAATGAAGCATTGCCTTGCCTGCTAAAAAACAGGACCAGGTTACATTCTGCACTGAAAAAAGAAACACGTCAAAAGTTTGCTCTCCCATTCACCCAATTGGCACCAAATCATTTGGTTGGAAATTTGGCCCCCTTGTTTACAAGACAGGCAAGAACAGGACAACTGAAACCCAAACTGCACAGTGTATCTGGAGACATGGAAGCCTTGCTGATCTTAATAGCTAGATCTTATTTACTTAATTATTAAGCCTCAATTATGCAAAGTTTCCAGGTGACCTGACCTGCCCGACATGTGTCAGGTCCACTATCTGGCTGAAACGTGTTGTAAGAACTTTATTACAGTAGATCAGAGCTGGGGACACATTGGAACGCGAGTGAAAAATCCCAGCTCAAATGTCCAGCAAACTCTACAGGAAAAAAAGAGAATAGTCCATATGTACTGGTATAGCATCATTTCTTGCATACATATAAAGACTTGACTTCATTTATAAACAATGATTTGATGAACCAGAGCTGCTGGAACATGCATTTGTATATAGGGAATCACTTTGTTGCAAATTATTGTCCTTCTAATGATTTTTCCAAATCCCTTTTGTGATCTTGGAATTCCAAAATTCAATAGTGACATACCTAGTCTCATTACATCTGCCTTTATTGAGTCACCTCAGTTGTAAAGTGGTGCAATATGGAAGAACTGTCTGGTTTCATGAAACTACTGCAGTAATGGATGGGACCCAGAAATATGGAATACAGCACCCCATTAAGTTGTTGCAGATACCAGAGTCCAGCAGGAGCAGTAATTTTCCTCCACATCCCCCTTAGCACAGGTGGAAATACAATACCACTGCTAATGCCCCCAAAAATGAACAGAATTGTGATCCATGGATATTCACCAGGATCATCGTCAGAAGGGTGGGAACAAAGTCACCCCAAACAAAGGGTGGGGACAAAGTTAGCACCGACTTTATGCTGGCTCACCCGAAGAAGACATCTTGGCTCAAATATCATTAAATTATTTGACAGTGGGATCACCCCACTGAACCCAATCCTGGTCTCAACCAACATTAGAACTGCAATTGCCAAAATACCTCATGGCAATCAAGTATAGAAGACCAGAAGGAGGCTTTGTTACACCTTCATAGCTCTTTTTGTTTTGAGACCAACATACGCCGCAGAAACCCAACCAGCAAAGGGGTGGGATTTTCCAAACGCCTGTGTGTTTTGCAGAGTTGGCCCACCATTGGCTTGCGGCGGGATCTTCCTGTCCTACTATTGTCAAAAGGGTCTCCTGTTGTTTGCGCAATCTGCCACAGGAAACCCACAGCAGGGTCATAGAATTCATGGAATCCTTACTTCGCAGGAGGCCGCCATTCGGCCCATCAAGCCTGCACCAATGATTCCACCCATGCCCTATCCCTGCAACCCCATATACTTACCCTGCTGATCACCTTGACACAAATGGACAATTTCGCATGGCCAATCCATCTAACTCGCACATCTTTGGACTGTGGTAGGAAACCGGAGCACCCAAAGGAAACCCACGCAGACACGGGGAGAACATGCAGACTGTGATCCAAGCCCAGAATTGAACCCTGGTCCCTGGCGCTGAGAGGCAGCAATGCTAACCACTGTGCCACCATGGTGCCATTGGAGCAGCCGGAAAATCCCGCCCTTTGACTTTCCTGGTCCATGTTGATCATTAGCACTTTATGTGGCACATTTGCCACAGAATTGTTATTTAACTTCATCCTTTAAAATTTTTGTCTGTCCAGATAAAAAATATGGTCCAAACATTCCATCTCCAACAGCATTTGAAATGGTAAGGTTGAAAAACATGGTCTAGAATCATTATGAAGCACTTCACTATCAACCTGGTTGAACAATACGAATAAAAAATACACTGCACAATGGCAAATATTCATGCACTTCCTAAAAGTACAAGCATGCCTTTGTTTTACCAAGGTACTCTGTTGCCATGGCAGTACGTTTACCCGGAGACAAGCAATAAATACAAACACAATGTAAACATGAGGCTGCATCACCCACTCCTGCAGCAGCAGCACAGATATATCCATTCTGTGGATCACTGACTTGCTGGAATGCTCAAAATGTGTGTGAACAGGATCAAGCGAAGGAGTCAGAACCTGCAAATGAACATCACCTCACATTTCTTCAGTGGCTGTGATATTTGGATTTTTACAGGGTTTCATTTTTACTGTTCTGCACCTTTTAAAGGGGAGGTACGTTGAGGTTGCAGCAAGTGCTTAAGGATTTGAGTTTAGCGTTCAATAATGGCACAACATGGCAGACTTTCCGGTTCTGCATCGGAGGTGGAGAGGAGGAGAGATGTGTTCTATTCACAGGAGACCAGGATGCCTGCAAGTAAAAAATTGCAAAGACAGTGGAGCCAGATATCTGTGACGGTCATGTTAGGCAACTAGACCCAAGGACGTGGATGCAATGCCACACAAAGTTGTGTCCTCAAATGTCAAGGTCAATGAATGCATCTTCAAATACCATATTCTACCAAACGTACTATGAGGCTCACATACTGCTCAATGCACCACTTACCCTACCACTCACATGCTATCAATCCCCACTCATATCTAAAATTCTTAGATTCATCCCACCCTCACACATTGCCTCATACCTACATCTTCCAGCTTATACATACAGCCAGATATTCAACCATGCAGCCACATCAAACACATTATTCACTTTCCTCAAAATTGCAAGATCAGGTGGTGAGTAACCAAAGGGAGCAGCACCTAAATTGATAGTGGACAAGCAATGCTTGTCTTACCCTTACAAAACAGCGCAAAATGAAAAAGGGACATGATTGGCGATGGGAGTGTAAATGAAAGGACAGCTCACATACAGTAGAGCAGGATGTCCAGGAGGCAAATGATACATCTGCAGCCCACTCAGAAATAGGAAGCTCAGACAAGAGGCATGAATCTGTGTTTCCCTTCTTCTGGGTCTCGTCTATACAAGGAAATGTACATAATTGTCAGCCCTGGTAACAAGCCATCTGTGTCTTATAGATTTATGTACAACAGATTTGAAAGATCTTGGATATGCCACTATTAGCACCTCTGGAAGAATCCTGGAAGTGAATTACTGGGAGTGAATTACTGGCGGGGGGCGGTCACTTTGACAGCTGCTGCTAATTCCTGTCTACCAAATGGGGACAGGTCCTCGTAAAGAGGCCACAGATATCTCCCACCACCTGATGACAACCTCAAGCCCATGGAAGCATGGCTCCTGGAGGTCAAAGCCCCGGCCTGCAACATGGGTAGTGGTTCTTGAGACCACCACTTGTTTCTTGTACATCTCTTTCCTAGGCGCATTTCTGACTGTCCATGGTTGACTCATCCAACTGCGATACCAGTAAATGCAACTCCAATTCCCGATTCACCAACTGTCCTACACCTCACCTTCCCTCTGTATTGACCATCTCAGCATTTGCTTAGCCGCAATGCTAATCTAAAAGCCATCACAAAATAAATATTCCAAAACAAATTTGTAAATCATACAGTGCCATATTGCTTATAAATCATAGAATCCCTACAGTGCAGAAGGTGGTCATTCGGCCCATCATTGTTGCACCGTCTCTCTGGCAAGAGCATCTTACCAGGCCATCCCCATAACCCCATGCATTACTCTGCCAATTCCTGGACCTACACATTCTTGAACACTCTGAGGCAATTTCAGCATGGCCGATCAACTTAACCTGCACATCTTTGGAGTATGGGGAAAACTGGAGAACCTGGAGGAAACCCATACAGACACGGGGAGAATGCAAATTCCGCACAGTCACCCAAGGCCATAATTGAAAATGCAGCAGTGCTAACCACTGTGCCACTTCAAACATCAACTAATCACCCTCGTGCAGTCCTTTAGTGCCCGTCTTCAGTATGCTTTGGGCCTGTCTTAGGGCTACACTGATTACTTTCAGTGGGGGAAACTGCAGATGGCCTTGAGCAACTCTGGCCGTAAGGTGGTTCAGCTTCCGGCTGCACCTTTGCACTATGGGTCGCAGGACAGACTGCCTGATGGGCAACAGCAGAGACACTAGCAGAGTGGCAGTGGTAGGAGGGAAAATGCTATCCATTCTGTGGGAGTCTGTGCTCCAGAGAACCACAGCAACTCCTCTGATGCAACATGTTAGAAATCCTAGTAATCTGGGGATAGGTCAAAAACATAACACTGTAGTACTAGGGCAGCCTCAACTTCTACTGAAGCCAAATAGAATGTACAAATGGTCGGAAGCTTAAGTTGAAAAATTGTGATGCATCAAGTGTATGCACATGGGTAGTTGACTCAATGTTACATTTCCTTTTTTTACATTGCCACAAATCTTAATGATTAATCGAAATTCTAGTCTAATCTACTCGATGGGCCGAAATGGCCTCTTTCCGCACTGTAGGATTCTATGATAATGCCACTTCCACATCCTGTTGTTATTGCGCAATGAAAGCTAACTTGTCCTTTCAAACTGGTTTCATGAGAAACATTAGCACAGAACTAATTCGGCAGATGTGCAACGTGTGCACAAGTGGTTGAAGGAGGATTCAGTGGTGGAAATGACTACAAGGTTTAATTTGTGTGTTTCATTCTAAATAAATCTTCAGCATTATCGGGGCAATCCAGGCAACAATTATCTGGTCTAGTAATGGGTGCCACATCTTCTTCCTCCAAACACGAATCATGAGCCTATTTGTCCTCCTTCACCTACAATCTTCTCCTCTGTACTTTGTGCACAAATGTGTCGACAGTGCTATCCAGTCACACTTACACAGCAAACCTGCCCCCCAATGCTCAGTTTGGTTTCCGCCAGGGCCACTCATCTCCTCACCTCATTACGATGTGGAGATGCTGGCGTTGGACTGAGATGGGAGCGCTGCTCCTTTCTCAGGAGAGACTGGATTACACTTCATCTAACAATTTAGCAGTGCTCCGAAAGCTCGTGATGCCAAATAAACCTGTCGGACTTGAACCTGATGTTATGAGACTTCTTACTGTGCTCACCTCATTAGTCTTGGTCCAAATATCAGCAAAAGAGCTGAACAAGAAGCAAGAGACACACTGCCCTTGGCATCAAGGCATCATTTGACCAGTATGGCATCAGGAAGTCCTAACAAAACTGAAGCAAATGGGAATCGGGAAAAGCTCTCTACTGGTTGGAGTCATACCTAGCACAAAGGAAGTCGATTGTGGCTGTTGGAAGTAAATAATCTCAGCCTCTGGATATTATTGCAAGATTGCGTCCCAGGACCAATCGTCTTCAGCTGCTTCACTAATAACTTTCATTTGATCATAAGGTGGGGATGTTCGCTAATGACTGCACAACATTTAGTACGTTTCACAACTCCTCAGATGCAGAACACTTTACAGTCAATTATCAACTTAAGTGCGATTATTGTTGGAAAATGCAACAGTCAATTTTCAAACACCAAGCTCTCACAAACAGCAAAAAGTAAATGAACGATTAACTGTGAAGTGGTGTTGGCTTATGGATGCACGTTGGCTAAGACTCTTGCACTATGTGATCTTTTATATCTTATCCTCCACCACCTCCAGTCACAAACCAAGACTGTGCTGAAATTCTGAATGGTGCTTTAATCCATAACCTTATGACTCACTACCTTTTGTGTCTGATAATCATAGCATCCCTACTGTGCAGGAGACCATTCAGCACCGACCACAATCCCACCCAGGCCCTATCCCTGTAAGCCCATGTATTACCCTAGCTACTCCCCCTGACACTAAGGGGCAATTTAGCATAGCCAATCCACCTAACCTGCACGTCTCTGGACTGTGGGAGGAAAACTTCACACAGACAGTCACCCAAGCCGGGAATCAAACCCGGGTCCCCTGGCTGTGAGGTAGCGGTGCTAACCACCGTGCCACCCCACAAGTCTTTTTCACCTTCACATTATTGTCTCCTGAAATGTTGAACAATAGGAAGTGCAGGCCCATCCACAGAAGCTGTCTTGTGCCATGTAAAGCACTGGAAAAAAAAGTGTGAAATGTAACAAATGACTAGTGATTCATTACATTAAACAAATTTATTTAATGCCTTCACAAAATTAGAATTGGTTATATTCAAGCTGATGACTGCCTGTCCCCTCCTCCAGAAATGATTCAGTTGGCAAGGCAGAAAAATGATTTGCTTAAAGGTTGCGATAGTAGCAAGTGTGAGCAATGGTAATTAGAATTGAAGAGCTTCAGCAGTCCAACAGCTTTGGAATGATACTGATTACTGCACCAATGAAAGATTTTACAAAAGAAAACTTAGTTAATGATGGAGCTGAAAAACAGACAAGTTGGCAAATAGACAATGTATATTTTATACAATGGCTTCTGTTAATGTTAGCTTATCTCAACTGCACTAGATTTGATAAACAAGATAATGACAATCATTCTTTTGAAAAATTGTAAGAAAAAATTGTAAGAAAAGGCATCACGGTTGAAGTACAATCCTGTTTTTCCTTACAGTAAATTCAAATTATCCACCACTTTTTGATCGAACCTGCTTCTAAATTACGCTGCAGGTTTTTAAGAATGGAACATGGTTATTCATATTGCCAGCTGTGTCACCATTTTCACATATGGTCCGAGAGGATTCAGATCTACTAATAATGAAGCAATGCTCATAATACTCCACTGTTCTCCATCCAAAACAGCTGAGACACTGTACGACTCGATCTGAATTCCAGCTGAAGCAAGCACACCTGAATTAAAAAAAGGCAGCATTTTTATATTCACCTGAAGCACTCACCAGCTGTAGCATAACGGCAAGATTATTCAGAGTTGGTCATTTAAACTGTTCTTTTAATTGGATCTTTAAACATTTTGAACGAATACCAATCAGCACAGAGCACAAAAAAAATCTGCTTCACGCCTCCTGATCCATTCTTGCCTCCAGCTGACCCAAGCCAATCACCAAATGGCAGAAAAGACCCCACCGGGAGGAGAAATGGTCTTGAAGGGGGAAGGGTATTATGATGGCCACAGGGGAGCATCAATAGATCTGCCCATGGACCTCTTAGAATATCTGCTAACTGGACTGGTTAGAAGGACAATTCAGATCAGGTAGTGAAATAGGGAAAAAGCTCTGGCTTTCAAGAGGGGTATTATGTATTACCAATTATGAATCTTAAAGCAGCCCTGGAACAACATGCTAAAAAGTTACAAATTGTTTATGCAAGAGAGTTCCAGAACCAAGATGACATGGCAGTCTCTGTTCAACTCTCCTACCACCAAGCATGTCATCCTGATACCAACTCAACCCCCAACATACTCTACTTACAACTCCAAAGAGAATAATGGAAAAGCAAATTTCCAGCATCCACAGGATTCTGAAATAATACTCAGGTCAGATAGCATCTAACAAGAGAGAAACTGGGTTCAGGTCGATGACTTTTGTCAGAATGGATGGAAGCACAAATCAACTCTGTTTCTCTCTCCACAGATGTTGCTTGACTGCCAAATATATTCAGTAACCTTTGCTTCTATTTAAAGGAGAATTAGACTTTGGGCAGAACCTTAATGGAGCAAATGTTCATGTTATCATTTCATAACTATGTCACAAACAAAAGTAATTTCCTTATAAAATATGCAAGGACATGCTATTAAACTATAGGAAATGTAACAGCAGGGATCAAACTAGTTCATTCATGTAGTTTCCTCAGGGCTTAATGGATAGTGATTAGGAATGATAATTCCACAATCTATGTAGGAATGAGACTAAATGCTGTTCTTGTCGTGGTATGCCAAATTAATACAGACCAGGGACTAAACCTAGAGGCTTTAGACACAGCAAAGCACTACACTTGCATTTACCCATTGCAAATCTATCTAATTTACTTAGGTAGGTATTTTGAAGCCTAGAATTTAGAAAAGGCTCCAGATTTAGCTTAAAGTACCAATATAAAATACAAATTGACTAAAACCTGAAATAGTAAAATTAAGATTGGGCAAGGCATATACACGGTGCAAAGATATCTACCATCAATTGGTTTAAATTTAAACTTTATTTTTATATTTAACCGTATCAAGAGGAAGTAATCAAAACAATTAAACAAACACTAATGCTAAAAAGTCAAAAAAGGCAATAAAGATTCTAAATGATGAGAACATATAGCTGCATTTCTTACCTACAACAGATGGCAACGTTTGAGGATTTTGCACAGCTTTATAAATCAATAGGTTTCCCTTCAGGGGAACGATATGTCCAAATGTTGCCCCATCAAGTTCCAGTAGCACAGGAATATCTGCTTGTACAGAACCCAGGAATTTATGGGAGACACAAGGAGTCGAGATCTCCAGTGTGCACACATTCATGGGAGGTTCTGGCATTGAGTTGCTGTGCTGAGTGGTTATCTACAAGAGAGAGAATGTACATTTATATAGCATCTTAATTAAGACTTCACAAGTTACACCCTGATCAATGAAATATTGGCAAATGTTGGAGCCAATTTGCAAAGGTCCCTCAAGCAGCAACTGTATAAGTTACCAGATGAAGTCTCTTTGGTGCTGATCTATGAGGGAGAAAGGTTGCAATGATGTGGAGATGCCGGCTTTGGACTGGAGTAAGCACAGTAAGAAGTCTCACAACACCAGGTTAAAGCTCAACAGGTTTATTTGGTAGCACAAGCCACAAGTTTTCAGAGCACTGCCCCTTCATCAGGTGAGTGGGAGTTGTGTTCACAAACAGGGCACATATGGACACAAACTCAATTTACAAGATAATAGTTGGAATGTGAGTCTTTACAGGTAATCAAGTCTTAAAGGTACAGACAATGTGAGTGGAGAGAGGGTTAAGCACAGGTTAAAGAGATGTGTATTATCTCCAGCCAGGACTTGATAGCCAAGTTCCGCACACGAGGACGGCCTCAACCGGGATCTTGGATTCATGTCACACTATCTGTAACCCCCACGACTTGCCTGGGCTTGCAAAATCTCACTAACTGTCCTGGCTGGAGATAATACACACCTCTTTAACCTGCGCTTAACCTTCTCTCCATTCACATTATCTGTACCTTTAAGACTTGATTACCTGTAAAGACTCGCATTCCAACCATTATCTTGTAAATTGAGTTCCTGTCTATATATGCCCTGTTTGTGAACACAACTCCCACTCACCTGATGAAGGGGCAGTGCTCCGAAAGCTTGTGGCTTGTGCTACCAAATAAACCTGGTGGACTTTAACCTGGTGTTGTGAGACTTCTTACGGAGAAAGATTGGCCAGGGCACCAGAATAATCTGTTCAGTCAAATTATGTCTTATGACCTTCTGTATGCCGTAGACAGTTGGAGCTTCCTTTCGAGACCTAATTTAAAGGATGGCACTTCACACAATGCAGCAGCCCTATAATATCACTCTAGAATTAGCATCCCGTTCAATAGTCCGGTTTGAACCAAACTCAGTCAAGTTTGGTACTATGTACAATGTGCAGAAACTTCAAATAAATAAAGAACTTTGGAAAGATTAAACAATTTCAACTTATTTCCTCTTCAGAATACTTAATGTTTGATGGATTTTAAAATAGCAACTGAACTTTAAACATCCCCGTGTGTACAGCAAACAATTTTACGTGGTGGAACACACTTACAAATAACAGATTTTTGTATTTAACACAGGTGGTGAAATTTGATGTCGGAGTGCAACAAATCACCCGACCAACCCACAGAGTTAATTATGTGTTATAAGTCTCACTTTTCAAAGGCATCACAATTGAAGGTGTTGTGGCTCTTTCATTAACTTCCATGGCTTGCAGGTTCTGGATGCCCTCGGTTCAGTTCATCCTCATTTTGCCAATAGTCTTCCACTACCCTCTTCCAGGTATTCATTTACCCAATCAGAAGGAATACACTGAAGTTTTGCTAAAATATCTAATATTATTTATTGCCTTCTGGACTTTACTTTATCCTGCAAGGGACATTGCCATGAAACAAGCAGGAAAAGGCTCAAACAACAGACCGAGGACGACTTGGGTCAAGAAACAAGATACTTGGTATAATTATTCCACCATTAGTGGTTATGCCTTCAGGCGCCAAGGTTCTAAAGCTCTGTTTCTCTACCTCGTTCCTAGATAAGATGCCTCTTAAAACTTACCTTTTTAAACCAGGTTTTTTGGTCACCTGTCCTAATATCTCCTTATATTGTTCGTTGTTCAATTTTGCTCCATAACGCTTCTCCGGAGAAACGTGGGGCATTTTATTATATTTATGTAGCCCCTTTAATGTAAGTTGTTGTTGCTGAAAGAAACTCAGCCAGAGTTGCAATGCAGATTATAATGAACACTCCGGCTGGGATTTTCTGCTCTTGTTCGCGTGGGGCAGTTTCAGTGACAGGAACAAAAAATGTCTAGGAGAAACCCAATGTCATATTTGCTGCGATCATCCCCTGCCCCATTAGTGGTGGTCTGCATTTCCCATCGTTGAATGTGGGGAACCTCATTTGAATATATTAGCATATCATCATCAGGCCCATACACCGGAATCATGCCCACTGGAAAGGGCAAGGGCGTAAAATGTACTCTGGATGGAGGATTTCAATGTCCACCACCAAGAGTGTCTTGGCAGCAGCACTATTGATCGAGCTGGTTGGGTCCTAAAGGATAGAACTGCTAGAGTGGGTCTGCAGCAGGTGGTGAAAGAACCAACAAGAGGAAATAACCTACTTGACCTCATCCTTACCAATCTGCTGGCTGCAGATGCATCTGTCCGTGACAGTATCGGTACAAGTGACCACCGCACAGTCCTTGTGGAGACAAAGTCCCACCTTCACATTGAGAATAACCTCCGTCGTGTTGTGTGGCACTATCACTGCTAAATGGGACAGACTTTGAACCGATCTAGCAACTCAAGACTGGGCATCCATGAGGTGCTGTGGGCCATCAACAGCAGCGGAATTGTACTCCAGCACAATCTGCAACCTCATGGCCCGGCATATCCCCCACTCAGCCATTACCATCAAGCCAGTGGTCCCCAGCCAATTCAGTTCACTCCACACGATATCAAGAAACGGCTGGAGGCACTGGATACTGCAAAGGCAATGGGTCCTGATAACATTCCGACAATAGTACTGAAGAATTGTGCTCCAGAACTTGCCGCTCCCCTAGCCAAGCTCTTCCAGTACAGTTACAACACTGGCATCTACCCAACAATGTGGAAAATTGCCCAGGTGTGTCCCGTACACAAAGGAGGACAAATCCAACCCGGCCAATTACCACCCAATGAGTCTACTCTCGATCATCAGTAAAGTGATGGAAGGGGTCACCAACAGTGCTATCAAGCAGCACCTGCTCAGTGATGCCCAGTTTGGGTTTCACCAAGGTCACTCAATACAGCCTTGGACAAAAGAGTTGAATTCCAGAGGTGAGGTGAGAGCGATAGCCCTTGACATCAAGGCCACATTCAACCGAGTGTGGCATCAAGGAGCCCTAGCGAAACTGGAATCAATGGGTATCAAGGGGCAAACTCTGCTGGTTGGAGTCATACCTGGCACATAGGAAGATGGTTGTGGAGGGTCAGTCATCTCAGCAGGACTCCCTCAGGGTAGTGCCCTAGGCCCAATCTTCAGCTGCTTCATCAATGACCTTCCCTCCATCACAAGGTCAGAAGTGGGGGGATGTTCGCCAATGATTGCACAATGTTCAGTACCATTCGCGACTCCTCAGATACTGAAGCAGCCCATGTTCAAATGCAACAAGATCTGGACAATATCCAGGCTTGGGCTGACAAGTGGCAAGTAGCATTCACACCACACAAATGCCAGGCAATGACCATCACCAATAAGAGACACTCAACACCACTCCTTGACATTCAGTGGTGTTACCATCACTGAATCCCCCACTATCAACATCCTTGGAGTTACCATTGACCAGAAACTCAACTGGACTCACCATATAAACAGTGGCTACAAGATCAGGTCAGAGGCTAGGAATACTGTGGCGAGTAACTCACTTCCTGACTCCCCAGAGCCTATCCACCATCTACAAGACACAAGTCAGGAGTGTGAAGGAATACTCCCCACTTGCCTGGATGGGTGCAGCTCCAACAACACTCAAAAAGCTTGACACCATCCAGGCAAGTGGGGAATATTCCTTCGCACTTGATTGGCACCACATCTGCGGAACAGAGCGTCTCAGTGAGTATAAAACTAACTTACCTCGGGGATCCGCGGCCTAGTCTGCAGGGAGCGGTCAGAGGGCGGAGCAGAGCGTCTCTGAGTAAAAAATTAACTTACCGGCGAAGGTGATTAGCAGTTGCAGGTCACATTTGCATAAGTGCAGTCCTGTGACCAGAAGATGGTTTGTGGAGGAGCTGCTGTGAGGGAACAGTTAAACCCCCTTTCTTTCCCTCCCTCCCTCCCTCCTCGTCTAACCAAAAACAAAGTCGGCAGGAGGACCACAAGCAAGGGAGAGGAGAGTTGCAATTATTTTACCTGTATAAGGACAATATGGCAGCTAGGGCAGTGACATGCTCCTCCTGCCAGATGTGGGCAATTAGGGAGCAATCAAGTCTCCCTGACAATTTTGTCTGCAGGAAGTGTGTCCAGTTGCAGCTCCTCACAAACCGCATTGTTTGGTTGGAGCGGCAGGTGGATACACTGCGGAGCATACAGGAGGTAGTGTGTGTGATAGACACTAGTTACAGGGAGATTGTCACACCGCATGTTCAGACAGGTAGATGGGTGACCGCCAGGAGAGGCAGGCAGGTAATGCAGGAGTCTCCTGTGTCTATTCCCCTTTCAAACAGGTATACCACTTTGGATGCTGTTGAGGGGGATAGCCTGTCAGGGGGAGATACCAGCAGTAGCCAGGCCTGTGACACCACAGCTGGTTCTGCTGTGGGACAGGGTCGGGCAAAGAGCAAGCGAGCAGTAGTAATAGGGGACTCACTAGTTAGAGGCACAGACAGGCGTTTCTGTGGCTGAAATAGAGACTCCAGGATGGCGTGTTGCCTCCCTGGTGCCAGGGTCAAGGATGTCTGAGCGATTGCAGGACATTCTTCAGGGGGAGGGTGAGCAGCCAGAGGTCATTGTACATATTGGTACCAACGACATAGGCAGGAAAAGGGATGAGGTCCTGAAATGTGAATATAGAGTTAGGCAGAAGGCTAACGTGCAGGACCTCGAAGGTAGTAATTTCAGGACTACTACCGGTGCCACATGCTACTGAGAGTAGGAATAGGAGGATTAGGCAGATGAATGTCTGGCTTGAGAGCTGGTGTAGGGGGCAGGGATTTAGATTTTTGGATCATTGGGATCTTTTCTGGGGAAGGGCTGATCTGTTCAAAAGGGATGGGTTACATTTGAACTGGAGGGGGACTAACATCCTGGCGGGGAGATTTACTAGAGCCACTCGGGAGGGTTTAAACTACTTTGGCAGGGGGGTGGGATCCAAAGCAGTAGGGAGACAAAAGAGAAGTTTGAGGACAGCACAGAAGTTAAAAAGAGCACATTAATTAGTAAAGGCAGTGGTCAGTAATCCTAGTACCAGACAGATCAGGCAAAAGCAAGACAGGGAGCAAGGGAAGTCCAGATTAAACTGCATCTACTTCAATGCAAGAGGCCTGACGGGCAAGGCAGATGAACTCAGGGCATTGATGGGTACGTGGGACTGGGATATTGTAGCAACTACGGAAACATGGCTAAGGGAGGAACAGGACTGGCAGCTTAATGTTCCAGGGTACAGAAGCTATAGGAAAGATAGAACAGGGAGGTTAGAGAGGGGGGGGGGGGTTTGCACTTTTGATTAAGGAAAGCATCACAGCCGGACTGAGAGGGGATATATCCGAGGGTATGGCCACTGAGTCTGTATGGGTGGAACTGAGAAATAAGAAGGGGGAAATCACTTTGATAGGGTTGTACTATAGGCCCCCAAATAGTCAGCGGGAAATTGAGCAGCAAATATGTAAGCAGATTATTGATAGCTCCAAGAAAAATAGGGTGGTTATAGTCGGAGATTTTAATTTTCCCAACATTGACTGGGACAGCCATAGTTGGATGGAGAGAAATTTGTTGAGTGTATGCAGGAGGAATTTCTCATTCAGTATGTGGATGGCCCGACTAGAGAGGGAGCAAAGCCTGACCTCCACTTGGGAAATAAGGAAGGGCAGGTGACAGAAGTGTTAGTGAGGGATCACTTTGGGACCAATGACCATAATTCTATTAGTTTTAAGATAGCTATGGAGAATGATAGGTCTGTCCCAAAAGTTAAAATTCTAAATTGGGGCAAGGCCAATTTTGATGGTATCAGGTAGGAACTTTTAAAAGTTAATTAGGGGAGTCTGTGGGAAGGCAAAGGGACGTCTGGTAAGTGGTATGCTTTCAAAAGTGTGTTAACCGGGGTTCAGGGTAAACACATTCCTCTTAGAGTGAAGGGCAAGGCTGGCAGAAGTCAGGAACCCTGGATGACTCGGGATATTGAGGCCCTGGTCAAGAAGAAGAAAGAGGCACATGACATGCATAGGCAGCTGGGATCAAGTGAATCCCTTGAAGAGTATAGGGGATGTAGGAGTACAGTTGAGAGAGAAATCAGGAGGGCAAAAAGGGGACACAAATCTGTTTTGGCAGATAAGACAAAGGAGAATCCAAAGAGCTTCTACAAATACATAGGGAGCAAAAGAGTAACAAGGGAGAGAGTAGGGCCTCTTAAGGATCAACAAGGTCATCGATGTGCTGATCCACAAGAGATGGGCGAGATCCTAAATGAATATTTCTCATCAGTATTTACTGTTGAGAAAAGCATGGGTGTTAGGGAACTTGGGGAAATAAATAGTGATGTCTTGAGGACTGTACATATTACAGAGAAGGAGTTGCTGCAAGTCTTAAAGCGCATCAAGGTAGATAAATCTCCTGATGAAGTGTATCCCAGGACGTTGTGGGAGGCTAGGGAGGAAATTGCAGGTCCCCTAGCCAAGATATTTGAATCATCGATAGTCACGGGTGAGTGGCAAATGTTGTGCCTTTGTTTAAAAAGGGCTGCAGGGAAAAGCCTGGGAACTACAGGCCAGTGAGCCTCACGTCTGTGGTGAGTAAATTGTTGGAAGGTATTTTGAGACAGGATCTACAGACATTTAGAGATGCAAGGACTGATTAGGGACAGTCAGCATGGCTTTGTGAGTGGAAAATCATGTCTCACAAATTTGATTGAGTTTTTTGAAGGGGTGACCAAAACGGTAGATGAGGGCAGTGCAGTTGATGTTGTCTACATGGACTTTAGCAAGGCCTTTGACAAGGTACCGCATGGTAGGTTGTTGCACAAAGTTGAATCTTACGGGATCCAGGGTGAGGTATCTAAATGGATACAAAATTGGTTTCTTGACAGAAGCCAGATGGTGGTTGTAGAGAGTTGTTTTTCAAGCTGGAGGCCTGTGACCAGCAGTGTGCCTCAGGGATCAGTGCTGGGCCCACTGTTATTTGTCATTTATATTAATGATTTGGATGAGAATATAGGGGGCATGGTAAGTTTGCAGATGACACCAAGATTGGTGGCATAGTGGACAGTGAAGAAAGTTATCTCCAATTGCAACAGGATCTTGATCAATTGGGCCAGTGGGCTGACGAATGGCAGATGGAGTTTAGTTTAGTTTACACAAATGCGAGGTGATGCATTTTGGTAGATTGAACCAGGGCAGGACTTACTCAGTTAATGGTAGGGCGTTGGGGAGAGTTACAGAACAAGAGATCTAGGGGTACATGTTCATAGCTCCTTGAAAGTGGAGTCACAGGTGGACAGAGTGGTGAAGGCGGCATTCGGCATGCTTGGTTTAATCGGTCAGAACATTGAATACAGAAGTTGCGACGTCTTGTTAAAGTTGTACAAGACATTGGTAAGGCCACACTTGGAATATTGTGTGCAATTCTGGTCACCCTATTATAGAAAGGATATTATTAAACTAGAAAGAGTACAGAAAAGATTTACTAGGATGCTACCAGGACTTGATGGATTGAGTTATAAGGAGAGGCTGAATAGACTGGGACGTTTTTTCTCTGGAGCGTAGGAGGCTGAGGGGTGACCTTATAGAGGTCTATCAAATAATTAGGGGCATAGATCAGCTAGATAGTCAATATCTTTTCCCAAAGGTAGGGGAGTCTAAAACTAGAGGGCATAGGTTTAAAGTGAGGGGAGAGATACAAAAAAGTGTCCAGAGGGGCAATTTTTTCACACAGAGGGTGGTGAGTGTCTGGAACAAGCTGCCAGAGGTAGTAGTAGAGGCAGGTACAATTTTATCTTTTAAAAAGCATTTAGAAAGTTACATGGGTACGATCGGTATAGAGGGATAAGGGCCGAATGTGGGCAATTGGGATTAGCTTACGGGTTTTTAAAAAAAAGGGCAGCATGGACAAGTTGGGCTGAAGGGCCTGTTTCCATGCTGTAAACCTCTATCTACAAACATTCAATCCCTCCACCACCAATGCTCAATAGCAGCAGTGTGTACTATCTACAAGGTGCACTGCAGCAATTCACCAAAGATCCTTAAGACAGCGTCTTCCAAATCCACAACCACTTCCATCTAGAAGGACAAGGGCAGCAGATTAATGGGAACACCACCACCTGCAAGTTCCCCTCTAAGCTACTCACCATCCTGACTTGGAAATATATCGCCATTCCTTTGCGGTCGCTGGGTCAAAGTCCTAGAATTTCCTCCCTAACGGCATTGTGGGTCAACCCTCAGAACATGGACCGCAGCGATTCAAGGCGGCAGCTCACCACCACCTTCTCAACAGCAACTAGGGATGGGCAATAAATGCTGGCCTGCCAGCGACGCCCATGTACCAAAAATGAAAAAAAAAAATTATACTCACCGTCAAAATGTCCATCTAAGGCAGTGTGATGTCGGTACAGCGGTGAAGAGCGACTGGCTTCAAAAGGCATGCATGGGATGAGTACACTTCTGAGGGGAGGTCAGAGGTGAGCACAGCACTCATGGAGCATCTCCACGTATTCAAAGGGGGAGAGGGGCACCGGGGGTTGACTCAGGGGTACTGGGACAACACCAGAAGGGAGACCGGAGGGAGGAAGGGTGGGGTGTGAGTGTGGGACCAGCAAGGTGATGAGAACACAATCTACAAGGGAGATGATGATGTGTGCGCGAGAGAGAGTGGTGATTACCCTTAAGCTGACAGTAAATGAGATCCCAGTGGGTGTGCACTGGGTGTGTAACTGAAAGTTGAGATTGAGGAGGAGGGTGACTTCCGATGGCAGAACAGAGATAATTCAGCCTCTTGCGGCACTGGATGGCTGTCCTCTTCCGCAAGGTGTTAGCGCTGATCACAGCTGTGTGCAAGGGTGGCCTTTAAATGTGGTACCCTGATCATTAAAGGTGATGGCGGGTCGGGCAAATCAAAAACCACCCACCAGTGATACAGCGTGGAACCCATGTAGGAAGGTTTTCGGCACCAAGTACCACACTACATGGCATGAAAAGCTGCCATTGTCGTCGTCGTGCCCGAAAATGGGTGCAAATCGATGGTAAAATCGCCCCCATCATCTCAAGCATCTCCTGCCAGGCTGATGCCACTGGGTACTCCCTCAGTTGGACAGAGATCTGAATGGCATCAAATCAACAGGCAGTGATGAGGTACTGAAGCCCACTACATAATTTGTTCTCTGTCTCAGTAAATACAAAAAGTAGATTGCTCAAGGTCTCTCAAGCCCCAAACACAGCATTTGTTACATGAGTTATGGCTGAAAGGAGGGACTTGAGTAAATGACAGCGCTGCTGTATAGGGTTCTGGAGTGTTCAAACATTCCATGGTGATCTGTCGAGTGGATCAATAATAATGCAGAAATGCACACTTCTGGGTTGTGGACTCTATAGTGTCCTCAAACTGTGTATGTTGCAAACATGTTCCACAATGGCTGTGTGATCTGCTGATGCTGAGCTATTAAATCACATCTGTAGCCTGGCCCTGAGGTCCAATTTTGGACAAGTTGGTTGCTGAAGCCCTCAGACTGATCCTTTAGCCAATGGATTGCTGCTCCTCCAATTTACCAGTGCCTGGTCCTCTTCAGTTCTGCTCGGTTTCACTAATTGACATTGCAGTGGATGTTTCGATGCATGTGCTTTCTGCTGTGTGACTAGGTGATGCAGAGTGCTGCAGGATGCTCAGCCGCGTCCACAGATTGGTCTCGACCATTTACCTCTCTTAGGAACCTATAGTAACAGAAGGACAGGTTTAGAATAAATGATGATATGCTTTACTTTGAATAGAAGCTTGTATGGAGATATTTAATATTAGGCGACCCACCTCCTCACCTGAGCTGTACATACTGCTGTTTCTCCTGCAGATAGAAAAGTGACACACATTGGAAAGAGGAAACTATTCAGCCAAATATCCAAGCCAATAATTTGCAGGTTAGTCTGTGAACATACAGTACGCAGACAGCTGTTTGTAGTATGTTCACTGTTTTTGCCACATGTAACTACTCCCATTATTGTAGCGGCAATACCCAGTACTCAAGCACATGCAACCTGTGCATTTGGCTAGTTATCAGAGTGCTGTGCATTTTCCTTTTGTGGAGCAGCAGAGTGGTTAGCACTGCTGCTTCACAGTGCCAGGAACCCGGGTTCAATTCCCAGCTTGGGTCACTGTCTGTATGGAGTTTGCACATTCTGCGTGTCTGGGTGGACTTTCTTCGGGTGCTCCGGTTTCCTCCCACATTCTGAAAGACGTGCTGGTTAGGTGCGTTGAACCGAACAGGCGCCGAACTGTGGCGACTATGGGAATTTCACAGTAACTTCATTGCAGTGTTAACGCAAGCCTTACTCGTGACTAATAAATAAACTTACTCCAACTCAAATACAAACGGAATGGCTGTAAACATGCCTTCTACACCAATATTAGAAAACAAAGCTCAATGTATTCAAAATTTACCTACTAGGAAATTTCTTCTTTACTTTCTCCAAGATTCAGTGCACAGGAGAGACTGCATTCACTCGTCCAATCTTCTCCATTAAAGCTGCTTGGACTCTTTCCATTACTGAAGGGAAGCATCAACTCCAAAAAAGGTTTCCACCTTTGAGCTGCCTCATTAAATGGAGCTGTTCTGCTTCATTTGCTTACGATGTGGAGATGCCGGCGTTGGACTTACCGCAGCCTTTTCTCCTCCTCACCAGAAGGAGTGATAAGGACAACTAACTAGTCTTGAAAAGTTATGAACACAATATAGCTTGTTCTATTAATATAGATCATGGGCTGGATAACTGTAAATCCAAGCAAATAGGCTGACCTTACATTGTGTGCAGGAACTATTTCTCCAGGCAGCATCTACAATTTCATTAAATGTTCTTTTATAGCTGTAAAATGTACCCCAAATCTGTTTAGTGATGCACTTTTTAAATGCCTTGATAAAATTAATACATGTGTAAATAAAAGATGTATTTACACACCTCTTCATACCAATATTAATGTTAGGGGAACAACCTTTTGGGCCATGAACACAAAATTCATCCTCAGGTGGACAGTTAAATGCAGGTTAAAACAATGAGCATAATTTTCTTGAAAAATGACAAAATAGCTAACTTACAGCAAGTCCTGCTTCTTTTGCAAACAATGATGCATTGATGAGGTTGACATGGTTCGCTAAGTCTCCTTTAAGCAGCCCTACCAACACAGCAGTGGCAACACAATTCCCAGCATTTTTCAAAGATGCACCTTGAAAATTCAAAAATACCGTCATAATTTAAATCATAAATATATTTATTTACAGATTTTTATCTCTTGTTTTCATGCTGTCAGCTGTTAATCACAATTCCAACACAGCCAATCTCCTTATACTCCAACATCATTAGTTTCAGGATCTGTGTTTTAGATTTGCAAGTCAACTGCAAAAAAAATATTCTTTGCTCGCATTAAACTTCTTTATTTTCTTTCTCCAAGTCCTGGAAGCTCAATCTAAAGTACGGCAAAAAAAAGTTATGAAAAACACATTGGATTATGTCACCTCATACAGACTAGAAAGACAATCAGCCATGAATTTTCTCCATTTCATAGTCAAACTTTTTATTAGACAAATTTAATTCTAGTTGATTACCTCAGATATAGTGAAACCCATAGCCAGCTGTAACCAGTGGAATAGTGTAGGGCAACACAATGGGGGGTGATCTTACCAGAATTTGGCAAAGTATCAGTTCTGGTGAGAAAGACAGTGTGTTTCTCTCCAGATCTTATGATACACTACCAAAAAAAGGTTGCTGGTTTCATGCCATCACGGAGAGGTGTGGGGCCTAAACATGCCACCAAAGCCTGGCTGCACTGACACACCACCACGAAGGTCTCAGGGCCTCCCCTCCATCTCCCATAGGGCTAGACTCATCTTTATGCCCCCAGGGGAGCCCCACGACAGGTTCATGTCTGGACGAACCTGTTGTAAATCTTGTCAATGTAACGATGGCAAGGTTTATAAACACACCCATGGCTCAATATTTGGATATTGCGATCTCGCCAGCAAGATTCGCAATTTCCAGGTTTCGTCGGATCTGGAGCCCCCACCGGCATTCCGGTGGACAGCAAGAGTGGACACAAGATCCTGCCCAATGTTTGGCATCACGGACCTCAAAACAAGTCAAGACTCTGACATTCACGGAGTTTGCAAGAATACTAAGAATTGATATGGTGTTTGAAATCTATTCTCATGTCAGGACCCAGAAAATACAAGCCAAGACTTGAGCGGAACCACCTTATAACTAGGCCATACCATATTCTCATATAGCCATTCCCTTCAAACACTGCCACACCACTGCACTCATCTCAACCATGAGTTGATTGCTCCCCCAAAACTGTGCAGAACCCTTCGAGAGAAAAGGGTGCTGATAACACTTTGTCCAAATTGTGTTACTTACCAATTGTTGTAACCTGTGCTTTCATTTGACCATTTTCCTGTCCAGCACATGCTTTTGCCAATGAACCCAGTGCTTCCCCAAGCTGGATCCAGGGTTTGGTTTCAGGGGCCATGGCATGGCTAAGGGCTTGGGCATTAATCTAACAATGGACAAGGAAAAAAAAACGCCAGTTAGTCAACTTTACTACTGAAAAAACTAACAAGTAATATCAGATCACATAAGGAATCTCCTCCCCCGTTGCAAAATTTGGGGTTAATTGTAATAGGTTTTACAGCAATGTTGTCTCAAATATTTTATAACATTGCAAAGGTCTGAGGCAACTTTCTCTTTAAGTAATAAAAACAGAAAATGCTGGAAAAAGACAGCAGGTCTGGCAGCATCTGTGGAGAGAGAAACAGAGTTAATGTTTCAAGTCCGTAGCTCTAAAGAAGTCACAGACTCAAAACGTTAACTCTCTCTCCACAAATGCTGCCAGACCTACTGAGTTTCTCCAGCTTCTTCTGTTTTTATTTCAGATTTCCAGCATTCGCAGTAGCTTTTCTCCAAGTAGTTGTTTTGGTTACAGATAAACTAAACACGTTAGCTTTTATGCTACTCTTGAATTTAATACTGAACGACTTTTCTTGCACGGCTAATTTAGGCAGAGTTTTTTTTCCGATTTCCTCTCATTTTTTTTTTACTCAATGAGAAGTTCCTGTTCAAAATGCTTTAAAAAAGTAGCAACAATACATACCACTCCAACAAGTGACCTTCCCTTCACCATGTCCACAATCTGAGATGCAATGTCCTTTCCACAGCGTCCCTGGGCTTCATGGGTGCTGGCACCTAGATGTGGACAACTGACTACATTTGGATGCTTCACGAGAGAAAGATTCTTAGGTGGTTCCTGAGGACAGCAATATAAAACACAAAGCATTAAAAGCAGAACTGCAGACTCATCCGTTTCCAATTCTGATGGTTGAAATACAATGCAAATTCCACTCTGAAGTATAGATAAAAAGTGCGCCCTATTAGAAAACATCAATGCTTACAAGCTTCATCTGCTATAACAATGGAAGTGCAAAGCTTAGAACAAGATACACAGAGGGCGATTCTCCCAAAAAAGCTGTAATTGCTGAATTTGTGGGAAAACTGACATACATCTTGATCGCTGGCCAGCCCGGGACCCCTGCAGTGCCGACCCCCCCACCCCCACGATCGGGCCAGCCAGCACCCCCCTCCCCCCCATGTCCAGGAATGCCCCGATTTCCAGCACCTCCCCACTCGTGATGACCCCCCCAATCGCTGGCCTCCCTCTAGTCCCGAATGAGTGGGACCCCCCCCCAACCCACCGATCACCCCCAAGCCCCATGCATAGTGCCAAAGTGCCCCCTGGAGTACCTTATTTGTCAGTCACAGCCTGAGAATGACATGTTTATCCCCACACTCTGTTTTCTGCCCATTAACCAATGTTCAATCCATACCACTATATTTCCCCCAATACCATAAGCTCCAATTCTGTTTGCTAACATTCTACGTGGGACTTTATCGAAGAAAATCCAAATACATCACATCCACTGGTTCTCACTCATCTATTTTGAGTGTAACATCCTCAAAAATACTCCAATTGGTTTGTCAAACATAATTTCGCTTTCATAAATCCACACGGACTCTTACCAAACTCATCATTATTTTCCTTAGGGCACAGTTGTTCTTTTCTGCTTTCAGAGTTTTCCAAAAGATAGATATCCTGAACCAGAGAATAACTTAACTGTTCTGGAGACTACCCTCCAGCAGTGGTTACAATGATTTGCCACTTACCTTGAGACAAGCCTGTAATTGTTATAGAAGTCCCTTCCACATTGGATGCAACAGATCAAATTTGCTTGGTTAGGCTCCAGATACCCACAAGTTATAATAGCTTGGTTATATTGTCCATTTCACTAAGTTTATTTATTAGTGTTACAAGTAGGCTTACAACAACACTGCAATGAAGTTACTGTGAAAATCCCCTAGCTGCCACACTCCGGCGCCTGTTCGGGAACACGAAGAGGAAGAATTCAGCATGGCCAATGCACCTAACCAACACGTCTTTTGGACTGTGGGAGGAAACCGGAGCACCCAGAGGAAACCCAAGCAGACACAGGGAGAACATGCAAACTGCACACAGACAGTAACCCAAGCCGGGAATTGAACCCAGGTTCCTGGCACTGTGCCGCTCCATGCTGCTAGTTTTGACAAAGTCTAAAAATCCACAGAATGCGAGATAAAGGAAATACTTAAATGTTCATGTAGCAAAATGTCATTACTTTTGACCATATTTACCGAATTATTTCCCATTACATTCACAGATTGTTGCCTGTGTACATGTTTTTTTAAAGTCTCAATTTTTAAATAGTATTTTGTGGCAAGTTTGTCGAATGAAGAGCTGAACCACAAAGGTTTCTTGGTATAATTATTAATCTGAGCAGGCCAGGGTGCTTTCAGTGGGGTTTGGGGTCTTCCAAAGGTGAACAATTCTCCTTAAACTCTAAACATTGACCTATAGGGCTCAATTGACTGAGGCATAACATGAAAACTGTTGTCAGATCATTGGGCGCTTTGGCCCGTCACTCCCCGAATTCACTTTCCTCACCTTCTAAATGCTGCGACAATGGTTAGGCTGAGGCACCTCCTGCATTTTCCAAGCCCCAGCAGCGGCTTGGTACAGAATACCCTGTATATGTAATCAGAACTTACTCAGAAATTGTGTCAAGGTCATGATGGTGGGACACTGGCAGACAGGCTGATGGTCAGAGAAGAAAAATACAGTCCCAAATCTGGCATGGTAAAATCTTATGTAATAACATAAGTAGGAGGAGCCTGAGTAAGCCATTTGGCCTTTTGAGTCTGCTCTACCATTCAATAAGATCACGGCTGATCTTCTACTTCAAATCCACCTTTCTGCACTAATCCCTTAATTTTTAGTATCCAAAAATCTATTTGTAAAAGCAGACAAATAGGTTAAGTAGATCCACACGAGTGTCACTGCTCTCCAACAGAAATTCACCAAAGCACTTTAAGATGTTTCAGCTTGATAAAGTGCAATATAAATGCAATTACAATAAATGACTATACTTTCAAAAATTATTACAGAATGTTAAGTTTGGGGAGGAAAAACCATCAACTCTAATGAAGGGCAATGCAATATACAATTTCTTCTTACCTCTTCAAATACATCAAGTCCTGCCCCACCACACTGTCCCGATTCCAATGCCCGAAGCAATGCTTCCTCATCAATAATGCCTCCTCGAGCACAATTAATAACCTTGACTCCTTTTTTGCATTTGGCAAAGGTTTCATCATTCAGGAGTCCTAAAGATTAAAAAGATACAAAGCATGACAATAAGATAATTTTGTCAGACTTGAAGAATGCCTCCAAACTGCCGATTTAAACAAAATAAGATAGTTTGGATTCATTGAGAAGCTTTATCTGAAAAAGGTACAACTTAATTCAACCAAAGACTCAGTAAGTTTATCCAATATGTCACTGAGCCATACAGACCAAGATCATCCCAAGAGCTAAGCCCAATAAGATATGAGCTAAAGCAGAAACATACAAACCTACGTATGAATTAGGAGTAGGCATTCGGCCCTTTGAGCCTGCTCCTCCATTCGATAAGATCATGACTGATCTGCTTGTGGCCTCAACTCCACTATCCCATTTAGCTTCTAAATCCTTTGATCCCTCCTTTTTCAGTCAAGAATCTAACTCGGCTTTAAATACATTCAATGACTGTCAGACTAATGACCTTCTGAGCGAAAAATAAATTCTTCCCATTTCCAACTTAGAGGCCCCTTATTTTTATACTGTATCTCCTCATTCTAGTCTCTCCCACTGGTGAAACATCTTCACAGCCTCCACTCTGTCAAGTCCCCTGAGAATCTTGTATGTTTCAACAGGATTACTTCTCATTCTTCTAAACTCCAATGGTTACAGGTCAAAACTTTCCTCATTGGATAACTCCTTCATTCCAGCAATCTGCTGTGAACTGCTTCTAATGCAATTATATTCTTCCTTAAATAAGGAGACCAAAACTGTATAACTGGGCGGCACGGTAGCACAGTAGCACAGTGGTTAGCACTGCTGCTTCACAGCTCCAGGGACCTGGGTTCGATTCCCGGCTTGGGTCACTGTCTGTGTGGAGTTTGCACATTCTCTTCGTGTCTGCGTGGGTTTCCTCCGGGTGCTCCGGTTTCCTCCCACAGTCCAAAGATGTGCGGGTTAGGTTGATTGGCCACGCTAAAATTGCCCTTAGTGTCCTGGGATGCGTAGGTTAGAGGGATTAATGGGTAAATATTTAGGGATATGGGGATAGGGCCTGGGTGGGATTGTGGTCAGTGCAGACTCGATGGGCCGAATGGCCTCTCTCTGTGCTGTAGGGTTTCTAAGATTTCTAGGGGAATTTCACAGTAACTTCATTGCAGCGTTAATTACTCCAGACGTGGTATCACCAAAGGCTTGTACAACTGTTGCAAAACTTCCCAAATTTATATTCCATTGCCCTTTCAATAAAAATCAATATTTCATTTGCCATCCTAATCACTTGCTGTACCTAGATACTAAAATTACATGATTTATGTACCAGGACACCCAGATTCCTCTGTAACACTGAGTTCTGCAATCAATCTCTATACCATAACACTTATCTAATTTCTTCAATCATTTTGCTTCACCTGTATTTAATGATGCTAATATATGATCGGTATGTCTGAGATTAAGTTTTTCTCAATTTCAGATGCACCATTTTACACAATCTTCTTTCACCCCATATCCTCACTATGTTGGAAGTAAGGTTTACCACCGTTTAATTTCTATTTGATTGTTTTGGATTTCAAAATTAGGCAACTCTGTCCTTCCTCAGTCTTGCCTTCATTACAATCTTCAAGCTTTTAAAATAATAGGTTGTCGTCAAATTTTGTCACCATTTCTGGATTTGTCTTGTCCTTTTTCTTTTCTGTTTACAAACTTGTGTAACTGCTCAAATGGGCATTGGACCGTAACCTTGATTTACCCAAATAAAAAAAAAATTAAGAATCAAAATGCACCAAGCACAGTATTCAGAATGAAAAGTATCAGCAACACACATTTTGTTGGTCAACAACTTACAAATAGATGAGTTAATGATCTGACAGTACATCCTTCAACAAACCATTAATCTGTTTTTTTTACCCTTTGCAGATGCTGACCAACTTACTGTGCACATCCAGATTTTTCTCATCTTACTTTAGTTTTAGAATTTCTCAGTTGTTCTCTTCAATCCAGATCATTTAGAGTCTGATATTGTTGAAAGGGGCACGAATAAATCCCACCAGATAACTTATTGTTCATCACCTTAATTGCATTAAAAACGTTACTCACAGAGATCTATTGCTAGTGGTGTTACTGCAGTGGATGACAAGGTAGGTCTCCACTGAGGTTCAACATTTGAAATAAATTATACACCATTTGCATCAACTGTTAAGCTCACACAAAAATGAAAATGTCCTTTTAAAATCAGCATGCAACACTTTTGAGGCACCAAACACGGACTTACCTTTGGTAGATGGCATTAAAGGAGTGTGGACAGTGATGAAGTCACATTGTGGCCAGAGGTGTTCCAGATCCAGGAATTCTACTCCAAATGTAGCTGCCACTTCAGCAGAAGTGATTGGATCATAGCCTACGGTCTGAAATAATAATTTCAAAATGTATTTGCTTTTAATTCACAAGACGCTTTTTAATTTCGGTCCGATTCACCATTTTGTGTTCTGGGCTCAACAGAGGTCCAACAACTAAACTTCTTTGAATGACTAAAACAACTTCTTCTACTTAACATAATGTCCCTAATAAAATAAAACATTCCAAATAAAGATGAAAACACTCCGATACCATGGAGTGTTGAATGGTTATGGATAGTGACCAAAGGCAAAATCAGATGACTTGAATATTGAAGGAGGGTCTAGCGACAGGAATGCAGGAGGAGTTTTGGGAGTGCAATCCAAAGTGCATGACTGAGGAAGTTGAAGGTTTTGTGACTGAAGATAGGGTAGAACATTACAGAGGGATGATGGGGAATCAGAACCCATGCAGGAGGGAGGCATTGACAAACTCAGTAAACACTGGGCCAAGGGCGGTTGTTGTGTGCAGAGGGCAAGGACAGATCTTCATGTGGATTGTCCCTCCCTCCAGGTTGAAAGTCAAAGGAAAGCCCCTCCATTGCTTGCGTGGATCACCCTGCAGACATTTGATGACCGCCGGGAGACTTTAAGAGCTGCTGGCCAATCATAGGCTGGCAGCTGTCTGGTCCCAAAAAGGGCCACCAGCTGCAGTACCATGGCTTCGGATTTCATGTGTCATGGATTTCAGGGCCAGGCTGGCACAGCCCTGCGGGTCAAGGAATGGTGGGGGATGTGGGGGTGACAGGAGGCACACAATTCCCAGCCAACAACAAAGCCATCTGACTGCCTGCCTGGACCTGGAACCCATTGCCACAGGAAAGTTCTAACAGTGTCAGGAGAGACGGCCAGTTTGGGTGGGCAGGCTGACCCCTTCCTGCCACAGTTAAAATCCCAGCAGAGGCATAGGGCTGTTGCCATGGCACCCAATGTTTCACCATCACCCCCTCTGCCGCACAGCAGGAGGGGGTGAAATTCCAGTCAGAGTCAGGACAAAGATATGGGAGGGAGGGAGAATGAAGTGAAGTAGATGGTCTCAACTGATGAGACCAAACAATTCATGAGCATTTCACTCTGGGGTGATGTATTCACAAATCAGCAACACAAATACTCCAATTACGAAACACTCAAACTAAATTTGAAACAAAGGGCCCGATTTTACCGTTTTCATTCCAAGTGTTGAATCTGGGCGTGATTCAGATCCGACTTGGAAATCTGTTCTCAGGCGCCCCCATACACACAAAGCCCCAAAAAAATCACAAGTCTGAATCGTGCTGTGGGCGGGGCTTATTGCACCCGAAATGATTGGAGCTCTGAACTGCGCATGCGCAGTGAGAAAAATATTTGAAAAGGCGCGCCTGGGCGGCAAAAAGCAGATAAAGCATCGCGGGAGCAAAAAGCGGGAGCAATGGCCCCCACAGTCACTGTCCCACCCCGACAACATAACTTTCCCCCTTATCCACCCCCCTCTCCCTCCGCTACCCAGACCGATCGTGACCCACTGCCCCCCACAGATCCATCTGCCCCCCCCCGCCCCCACCAGTGAGCAAATCGCCCCCCCCCCCCCTCACCCACCAGTGAACAAATCGCCACCCCCACCCACCCCGAGATACACCTTACCCACCTCCCCAAGAATGATCTGGCCTCCCTCCCTCCCCAGAGGTACATCTGACCCACCCCCTCACCAGAGAATGATCGGGCCCGCCTCTCCTCCCTACCCACCCCTCCCCAACCAGACAACGATCGGACCCGCCTCCCTTCCCTCCACCAGGCAACAATCTGGCCTCCCTCTGCCCTTCCCCGCCATCCACCAGATACATCTGACACACCCCCCCCCCCCCCCCGCCCCCAAACCACCGATCTGAGTCAGAGAGCCATTGGAAGCTTTGAACTTACCTCTTCAGCAGCTGGAGCGCCCGAAATAAACTTTTTGCTGAGCATGTCTGTTTTGCGTCGAATCTGGATGTGCGAACGCGATGGTAAAGGGGGAAATGCTAATCAAGTTGGGCGGGCAGTTCATTAATTCAATTGAAATGCATGAAAATGTATTTAAAATTGCCATTGCACCCGTTTCGGGCGCGAATCGGATCGCAGCCATTCCTGGGCCTCGGTAAAGTGGCCATCTGCGTGGACGCGGATCGCATTAACGGCCTCATGCCCGACTTTACCATGTTTTAATGGTAAAATCGGCCCCCAAAAGGTTAAAAATACTCGCTCTGATTAATTAATAGTTCTGAATGTGACTCTGGCATGCAGAAATACAAAGAAAGCACTGTTTATAAACGTAGTTTGCTTTGCTGCTATTTACAGTAGGAATGCAAGAGCGGCACAGTGACACAGTGGCTAACACTGCTGCCTCAGCACCAGGGACCTGGGTTCAATTCCCAGCATGGGTCACTGTCTGTGCGTAGTCTGCATGTTC
The DNA here is from genome assembly GCF_964213995.1 of Mustelus asterias. Lineage (NCBI taxonomy): Eukaryota > Metazoa > Chordata > Chondrichthyes > Carcharhiniformes > Triakidae > Mustelus > Mustelus asterias. Next base: position 53,020,901 of record NC_135814.1, read on the forward strand.
TCCCTGTGTCTGCGTGGATTTCCTCTGGCTGTTCTGGTTTCCTCCCACAGTCCAAAAGACGTGCTGGTTAGGTGCATTGGCCGTGCTAAATTCTCCCTCAGTGTACCCAAACAGGCACCGGAGTGTGGCGACTAAGGAATTTTCACAGTATCTTCATTGCAGTGTTAATGTAAGCCTACTTGTGACAATAATAAACTTTAGAATGCTTTACAATAAACTGGATTAGAGAAATGCTTTCAATATGAAGACTGCACTATTCAGTAACACAGTTCCAAAAACTATGAGAGAAAGATGGCAAGAGATACAGAGTGAGACAGCCAGAGCACGCATAGGAATGGAGCATGTGCACGAGACAGAGAAGCAGAGAGAGGGGCAGTGGGAGGTGGGCACACATGATTGACAGACATGGATTTGATTCGATTTGTCACATGCATTATACAGTGAAAAGTATTGTTTATTGCGTGCTTTACTAAGCATACTGTACAGAGAAGGAAAGGAGAGAGTGCAGAATATAATGTTACAGTCATAGCTAGGGTGTAGAGAAAGATCAACTTAATACGAGGTAGGTCCATTCAAAAGTCTGATGGCAGTAGGGAAGAAGCTGTTCTTGAGTTGGTTGGTATGTGTCCTCAGACTTTTGTATCTTTTTCCCAACGGAAGGAGGAAAGAGTTTATCTGGGATGTGTGGAGTCCTTGATTCTGCTGGCTGCTTTTCCAAGGCAGCGGGAAGTGTAGACAATGTCAGTGGATAGGAGGCTGGTTTGCGTGATGGACTGGGCTTCGTTCACGACCCTTTGTAGTTTGTGTTCTTGGACAGAGCAGGAGCCATACCAAGCTGTGATACAACCAGAAAGCATGCTTTCTATAGTGCATCTGTAAAAGTTGGAGTCATAGCGGACATGCCAAATTTCTTTAGCCTCCTGAGAGGCATTAGTGGGCTTTTATAACTATAGTGGAGGGACCAGGACAGGTTGTTGGCGATCTGGATACCTAGAAACTTGAAGCTCTTGACCATTTCCACTTTTGTCCCCGTTGATGTAGATAGGGGCATGTCCTCCACTACGTTTGAAATCAACAACTTCATTTTGTTGACATAGAGAGAGATTATTGTTGTCACACCAGTTCACCAGATTCTCTATCTCTTTCCTGTATGGTGTCTCGTCATTGTTTGAGATTTGACCCACGATGGTGGTGTCATCAGCAAACTTGTAAAATCGAGTTGGAGGGGAATTTGGCACATGGACATGGGGAGGGGGTGCGCATGTGCGATGGGTATGGGGAGGGTCTATAGCCTACAACTTTGTCTGACACTTGCAACTGAGCCATGACAGGCACAATTCTTCCATCTAGTTGCAACTTTTTTCCACCATCAGTCTTGCCTATTCACCTACTTGCTCTGCCTTTTGCAATGCCTTGAACTTGAGAATGGTGCTATATTAATGTAAATCTGTTTTTCTTTCTTTCATGAGTTTTTGATTGCTAGGTTACTGAGTAGGTACCTGGTGCAAACAGAATTTCAGTTTTTTGTTTTTAAGTTCAATAGCTGGGAATTGTTCTGCATCAACAGCCTATATAAAGATAGGGGGATGGAGGTATAAAATGCTAAATTATATTTCACTGTTTTGGAGAACCCTTGCAATAGTCATCCAAAATAATAGAACAATTGTTTTAATATCACTCAATCCTACTTTTTAATCAGCCAACCGATTAAAAATGTTACTGGATGCTTACGTTCATAATGTTTCAATGGTAGTATTGTTCACACTTCACTGGGAAAACAAAGGCTGATCACAGCTTTTCAGAAATCAGACTGCAGAAAATTCCAGCTGCAGTTTGGAGAATAACACAGTTTGAGTGATTCAATCAAACTCTGAAAACTTAGACATAATGGGGGTGATTTTGAGTCTGCACTCTCAGCAGAAATAGCGGCACGATTCGCGCCGGCAAATTTCTGAATTCCGATCTTACCAACCCCTCGCCGGTGGAGTGGCCCGAAACATGCTGCAGGATCACAAGAAAGCTCAATTTAATACATTAGCAAGCACTCTCTCCAGGACCCACCCCCACCTCTGGATATTCAGTGGATGTCAGTGTGCCATGATGCCGGTGCCATTTACAACAAGTTCACCTAGAACCCGTCGTGTTTAAAACTTCTGGTACTTCATGATCTATTTATAAATTAAATTTGAGCTCATGTTTGAAGAAAGCTGAGGATCTCTGCTGAGGTCAGAACTCAGTTGACATTCTACAAGTCACATATTTCAAAGCAAGATTTCCACAAAATGATGCTAATTGTACATACAGTACAGTATTCGTAGTGCTATTTGAAAACAGGGCATTGGTGACACACAAAATTTTGGCACAATATGAAAGACCCATCCTGTTTTTCAATGAAAGAGAAACAATATTCAGCCTCATCCGTTTAAACAATCTCTACATTAAATTTTACCAAGCACCTTCAACCTCCACATAACTCTGGGAGGAGGATGTCATAAGTTCAGTAATGCATCATTTAATCATTGTACGCTGGTTACACAAATCAGGACAATCAACAAGTTGAAGTTAGGTCCTCAGAACAACTTTATTTCTAGTTTTTCTGCAGATATCTTGGAAGTATTTTAGTAGCTTACGACATGTGTGGAAGCGAATAGTATGATCAGTACATTCAAATCAGATTAATTATATGAAAATTTATCAGGATATTAATTTAACATTTGGGGCTGGATTTTATGTCCCCTACCAGTCATGTTTGCAGCATGGGGGCATATATGACAGGTGGCTAGCCCACCACCCTCCTGCCAGCCCCTTACCCAGTCCCTATAAAGCACTGGGCAGGCAAGTGCTGAAATTGGCAGTCCACCAGCCATTTAAAAGAAATCATCAAATTAGTTTGTTGACAAGCCCAGTAATTAAACAATCATGCTGCCCATGCCATAATGCAGAGGAGTGGTGTGGAGGTGGTGAAATTTGCATCAGAGGCATTCCCACTCCCCAAATCCCCTCCCTAGGCTCTCCGTCCAAAAGCCCAAAAACTTACCTGCGTCCAGTGGACACGTCCCCTTCATTGCAGGGCCTCCTGCCAGTTCCAGCAGCGTTAACTACCGAGCTCTGGCAATTCTCGAGGGCAGGACTTCCACTCTCTGGGAGGTGATTTTTAAGTTGCCTGGCAACAGACATTTGCAACTGTGTGGGGGAGGTGATAAGCAATATCCCCCATAACACCATGAATTTCAGCCATTCATTTAGCAATGCTCCCTTATTGATACTGGCTGCACTCAACTACAGCATGACTAAGAAGGAATACTCTCACTTGCAGAGCAGAAATTAAAATTCAAAGCATTGGTCTACTTAAATTCAGTTTTAATGGCAGGCAATATTTGATATTCTACTGTGACACCTGTTGCTCATCTCAAATAAACATTAGCATGTTTAACTTCTTTATATTTCATATAAAGTAATAACGCATAGGAAGCTCAAATCATGTCACAACAATTTGAATATTCAACCTTCTGTCACAAAACCCCTCACCTTAAACTATCTGACACAGGAAAGCAAATCATCTCTTAACAAAAGATGGTTTTAATGATGCTCACCATTTCACAGTGTACGTGTGCACCCTGCAATCTTTATATGCTCTTCATTTATGAATGAAGATTTGACAGATAATTAAACTGATGTCTTACCACAATGGCATTACCTGCATTCCAAATGATTGCATTCTTGTTGCTACTTCCTTGCCAATTCTACCAAGCCCCACAATTCCAAGGGTTTTCCTGAACAGCTCCATGCCCATGAACTATATTTTAAAAAATCAAGATCAACATCTGGTTAAGTCACAAGCTTTAAGTTGAATTTCAAACAGGAGTAATGGGGGTAATCTTCAGCCCATGCTTGCCGTCCACAATTTCCGATTTTCACCGCTCCTCACCTGTGACATAATCAGGTTCACACCTATTTTCATATATTTAAATATAATTAAATAACCCCCCCACTAAAGTACATTCAAACTGCACCGATATGACGTCAGTTCAGTGCAGTTTATAACAGGTTCACCCAGACATCAACCTGTTCTGGGGATCCCCCTGGGGGTGTAAAAGTGGAGGGGGACACAGTCAGGCAGTGCCCTGGCAATGCCCCCAGCACAGGTTGGCACCATGCCCATTCCAATCTGGCAGTGCCAGCCTGTGCAGGGAGTTCCCAGTAAAGTGGGGGCTGGGGGGGGGGGGGGGGGGGGGGGAGGAGGAGGAGGAAATGTGTGTGAAGAGATCCATTGATATGTGGTGGTGTTCAGGAGCAGATGTGGGAGCTGGGGATCCCACCAATGGTCATTTTGCGAGTGGGGGCAATGCAAGCATTGACTATATGGGGGTGGGGGAATCCGATGTTTGGGAGAGAGGGGGTTGAATGCTGGCTCCGAATGTTGGGATCCCCTGAAACCTCTGTTGGCCTGGGGGGGGTAGGGGTTCATTCTTTGTTCTCATCGTGGGCGCCCTTTAAACATGGCGCCCAGATCTCAGTGCAGCCAGTGTGTTGAAACCCCGCGCCCCCCCTACTTGACAGCGTGAATCACGCCCAGCAGTTTTTTTTGGCAGCATGTGGCAATATCAGTATATTGGCGGCACAGTAGCACAGTGGTTAGCACTGTTGCTTCACAGCTCCAGGGACCTGGGTTCGATTCCCGGCTTGGGTCACTGTATATGTGGAGTTTGCACATTCTCCTCGTGTCTGCATGGGTTTCCTCCAGGTGCTCCAGTTTCCTCCCACAGTCCAAAGATGTGCGGGTTAGGTTTGATTGACCAAGCTAAAATTGCCCCTTAGTGTCCTGAGATGCGTAGGTTAGAGGGATTAGTGGGTAAAATATGCAGGGATATTGGGGTAGGGCCTGGGTGGGATTGTGATCGGTACAGACTCGATGGGCCGAATGGTCTCTTTCTGTACTGTAGGGATTCTATGATTCTATCTGGAAAGAAAACTGGTGCGTTTGTCTGAGAACATGTCATTTTCCCTCGCCAGAACCAACACTGCCATTTTTTGGTAAGATTTCAAGAACAAAGAAAATTACAGCACAGGAACAGGCCCTTCAGCCCTCCAAGCCTGCACCAACCATGCTGCCCGACTTAACTAAAACCCCCTATCCTTCTGGGGACCATATCCCTCTATTCCCATCCTATTCATGTACTTGTCAAGATGCCCCTTATAAGTCACTACCGTATCTGCTTCCACTACCTCCCCCGGCAACGAGTTCCAGGCACCCACTACTCTGTGTAAAAAATCTGCCTCATACATCTCCTTTAAACCTTGCCCCTCGCACCTTAAACCTATGCCCCCTAGTAATTGACTCTTCCACCATGGGAAAAAGCTTCTGACTATCCACTCTGTCCATGCCTCTCATAATCTTGTAGACTTCTATCAGGTCTCCCCTCAACCTCTGTTGTTCCAGTGAGAACAAACCAAGTTTCTCCAACCTCTCCTCATAGCTAATCCCCTATTCACCCAAAACAACTAATACATCTACTGCTGTTTGCATTTTCTCATGTGCTAACTTTCTTTCCCAAAGAAATGGACCACACGGGAAACCTTTCCCCATTAATGGCTACTGGTGAATTTAACATACATTGCCTCGGCAATGAGTCACAGCATACTCTTAAACTGTGGAATGTTGGGGACATTACAATTGAGCCTGACATCAATGCATAGGCACAACTCAGCAAGGCAACTGAATAGAGGATTTGATTTTATTCCCATCTACACCCCAAATCACCATGGCAAAATGTAATGCCCCCATTTAGCATGGCTGAGAACAACAGCACACATTGGCTATTAAACTTGGACATATCTGGTCAATAAAGCAAAACAGCAAGTAGCAGTGTGTTGACCACCCATTTTACACACACTACTCCTCCAATTAATTTTTTGCCAATGCAGATAAAAATGGTTAAAATGTAAATTTATAAAAATATTAACTTGAACACATTCCCATATCACAATCGAGAGATTTCTAGTTGACTATTAGCAAAGTGGCAAAATTGCAATCAATTATATTTCATAAAATTATATCAAATAAATGGTCGGTGGCTCCATATTTGAGTTTGAGATGAGCTTATGGCCACATATCTGCCCAAACAATATGACCAGTTATTTCCACTTGTGTAACTTCCTTGCTCCCTTCCTAACAGCACAGAGTGTATTTACACCACATTGACTGTAGGGTGATGGTTATCCACCACCCTCTCAAGGGCAATTAGGGAACAGCAACAAGTCCTGGCCAGACCAGCGACACCCAGATCCCAGGAAAGAATTAATCCATGCCTTTGTTACCTCTAGACTTGACTATTCCAACATACTCCTTGCTGGCCTCCATATTCTACCTTTCTTAAACTTGAGGTTATTCAAAACTTTGCTGTCCATGTTATAATTTGTGCCAAGTTCCATTTATCTTTCACCCCTATGCTTGTTGGTAAAATTTTAAAATTCACATTCTCATGTTCAAGTTCCTTCATGGTCTCGTCCCCTTCTCTAATCGGTCATCTCCTCAAACCCCATAACCTCCAAAATGCCTGCGCTCCTCCAATTCTGGCCTCTCGAACATCCCTGATTTTAATTGCATCACCCTTTGTAACAAAGTCTTCAGTTGCCCAAGCCGTCAGCTCTGGAATTTCTCCCTAAACCTCTCTGGTTATCTACCCTCCTTTAAGACTCTGCTTAGATCAAGCTTTTGGCCATCTGCCTTAATGTTGTCCTTTCAGATTTGGTGCTCACGTGAAGCACCCTGGAATGTTTTATTATTCTGTTGTATTCTTTGCAATCCTCTTCCTCCACGTCCTATTTTTACTATCCACACCACTGCCTTACCTTCTTTCTCTCCCAGTTTCCAGCTCTCATGGAAGCAACTCCCTGTGGAATTTGCCTGCAATAACAAAGTTAAATCTCATTTTATTTCACCACAGCTGCAAAAACAGAACACCATTCTGTTCATCTTTACTGAAATCAAACTGCAGTCAGCAGCAAATCAGGATACAACAATAGCATTGAATCAAAATGCATGGGGTTAATATCCATTGTTGGAAAAAGGCCGAAAGACTGTATGAACATATAAAAATGGCAGACAATACAAGACCAATTTGTTTGCCAAGCTTGTGCCACCCTGCATGATGCAACCTACACACATCATTCAACACATTCCAACCCCATGCCTTCGGTTGTGGAATCTCCTGGAAAAGGTGGAAGGACAGAAAATCTTTAAGTTTATTTTGGCAAAAATGCTGGTAAATTCCTCTCTCATCTACCCCAGACAACCAACCAAGCTTTAAGAGATTATGGTGACTGGTACCACTATTCCTGTTAACAAGCCTACATTTGTGACTCATGGGGCCCTATTTTACCACTTTAATTAAGTGCTGGGCGGACTTGAAACTGGGAGTGTTTCAGATCTGACTTTTAGACCTGTTCTCAGGCACCCCCATACGCACTCAGCCTGAAAAGAATAGCAGCGATTCTGAATCACGCTGCTGATAATGCCTCCGCCCTGGCCCCCACAGACATTGCCCCATCCCCACGACATAACTGACTCCTTATCCCCCCCATCTCCCCGCTACCCAATCGCAGCAGCCCCTGCCCCCTTCCCCCCCCAACGATCACATGCAGAGTGGCAGCAGAACCCCCTCCCTCCCCCCACCGATCACACGCAGAGTGGCGGCGGAACCTCCTGCCCCACCCCACCCTCCCACCAGCCATCTGATCCCCCTCCCTCCTCCCCCCACCAGAAAGCCATCTGACCCCCCCCCCCCCCCCACCAGAGAGCCATCTGACCCACTTTCCTCCCTCCCCCACTGTCAATCTGAGTCAGAGAGCTGCAGAAGCTCTGAACTTACCTCCTCAGAAGCTAGAGTGTCCGAATTGGACCTTTGTGGACCAAGTCTGTTTCTCACCGAATCTGGACAGGTGAACGCAGTGGTAAAGAGGGAAGTGCCAGTAAGTTTGGGCGTGCAGCCTATTAAGTCAATTTAAATGCATTTAAATTGATGTCACGCCTGTTTCGGGCTCAATCCCAACCGTGGCCATTTTCGGTCGTTGAGGCGGGCATGGATTGCGCTACTCGCCTCACGCTCGACTCTACCAAGTTTTGCGCCTGTTTTCGGGCACACTTGATGGTAAATTCGGGCCCATGATGATATCTTCCATTCACAAATTCTTGCCCAATTCCCTTTGGAATCCGCTCTCTACACGTTAGGCAACTTATTCCAAAGGCTGATCATTCTGAAAATAACTACTTCCTAGCATTCAATTTTTTTTCTTTCATAACGATATACCGATGTTCCTAATTCCTCACTGCCTATCTCGATAAAGTAGTGTCTGCATGTATAGAATTTTACATAATTGAAGTCTTTGTTGCTCAGAATCAAAATCCTCAGCTCTCTAAACTTGTCCTAATATGGGAGCTTCTCTGAACCAGGGCCTTTTTCAATTCACAGCACGTGAGGCAAACAAAACTTGACACAGACATCCAGCAAAAAAAAAGCTTAGAGATATTAGAGATCAAGACAGAAATTAGATTTGGAAGTTGCTCTCTTTAAACCAGCATGAAAACTCTTTTCAAAATCATACAGTAAAGATAGAAAAAGTGCTACAAATTTCACATTCTTGTGAAAGTTGCCAAGTGCCAGAAGGTTACAGCCAGATGGACACAGATACAGCCATGAAAATGAACTTTCTGGGAGGCTTTAGTTTTTATACAGATGGGAAGAGTCGTTCAAGTGAGTGCACTCAAGAGTTTTCAAAGCCAACGTGTTCTGGAACCAAGAGGGCAAGTCACACTAGATTTGATAATTAGTAATGAGCCAGATCTGGAGAATAATCTGACAATGAGGGAAAATAATTGCCATAAAAAGGGAGACACGTTGTCCATGCTTTTAGTCTTGCACTCATCAGGACAAATGGAAGAAAAGAAATTTCAAAGGAAGCAATGTTTATATTGCATGATGAAAGGATGCTGATTGATTAGCAAGTCAACTCTGATTATGACAATGTCTTGAGCAGAGAATACTCCAGGGAATTGTTCCCTTCAAAAGGCTCATTGCCTGGACATGTTCCTTCAGAATCAACTTGCCAATTAGTGGATTTTTCACAGCAACTTCAAGCCTACCTGTGACTAATAAATAAATTTCAAACTTAATCAGCACCCACTTCTCCTGGAAATTGTTGCTGCCTTTGAAATTTGGCAGTTTTGCATCTGTTCTAATGAGTGCAAGGCAAAAAGCTTTGACAGTATTTCTTTTTTCAGCAATAATTAAACGGAGAATTTGTTTGTGATAATAACATAATCTGATTCAATGTTAGATTTGAAAAGGAGAAACACACCACAGTTACCAAGTTTCCAGATTAAAACTAACTTTTAACAGGGTGAGTGAGATAGGCTGACAACTACATGTGAACAATGGGAGGTGTTCAAAAATAATTAATCTCAATACAGGACCATAATAGAATCAACTAAGGGACAATATCTTCACTTATCAAGTAAAACAGCCTTGGTTGATAAGACTGATGAGAGATAGAAGTTGGATAAACAAATGTGTAAAGAATAGTATGGATACAGGAGATTGGGAGAGATATAAAGAATAAACAGAGACAAAAAATATACTAACTATAAAAGCAAATAGAAAGTCAAGCTTGCAAGGCTTATCAAGACTAACAACATGTTTTTACTTATATTAGAAGGAAAAGGGTGGTCTTTTGAAAAATACATGCGGGTAACACTGCAATTAAAAATAAAGAAATGGCAGACTTATTGAATAATTATTGTGCACACTCTTTACAATAGAGGAAAAGAAGAATATAACTGACAATCCAAAGAAACTAATTAGCTAAGGGATATTAAGAGATATGGAGCCACGTTGGCTAAATAGAGCAGGGATACAGATCAGTCATGACCTCATTAAACCACATTTGTTCCTATGTTCTACGTTTATCCTATTGAAATCTGGTGCCAAGAACACAAAAAGTATAACTTAACTTTTCGTCCCCTTCTTGAGGAGTCTCTGTGGACTACCATCTATCAGGTTCCAGCAGCAATTAGAACAATTCTCATTACTGCCAAAGAAAAGATATACCCTCTACAATAGCACATCACTTATCACTCCCAATAAATGTAGTTAAAACTGTGGAATAAATTTGAGATGCGAAATGTGAATTCATTTGGAACTTCAAAAGAATTAGACCATATTTTGCTCCTTTCCTTTCCCCACCCATATCTAACAAAAGAAGTTGGACTGTTCTATGGGTGGAGTAAGAAATACCAATGACACTTCACACCCTATTCCAAATTCTGCAAAGAACAACAGTGCATATAAAACCTGTCCAATATCATTACCATAGTCTGCTGTCAAGCATATTTGGATATAGAGTCACAGAGGTTTACAGCATGAGAACAGGCCCTTCGGCCCAACTTGTCCATGCCGCCCTTTCTTTTTTAAAAACCTCTAAGCTAATCCCAATTGCCCGCATTTGGCCCATATCCCTCTATACCCATCTCACCCATGTAACTATCTAAATGCTTTTTAAAAGATAAAATTGTACCCGCCTCTACTACTACCTCTGGCAGCTTTTTCCAGACACTCACCACCCTGTGTGTGAAATGATTGCCCCTCTGGACACTTTTGTATCTCTCCCCTCTCATCTTAAACCTATGCCCTCTAGTTTTAGATTCCCCTACCTTTGGGAAAAGATATTGACTATCTAGCTGATCTGTGCCCCTCATTATTTTATAGACCTCTATAAGATCACCCCTCAGCTCCTACGCTCCAGAGAAAATAGTCCCAGTCTATCCAGCCTCTCCTTATAACTCAAGCCATCAAGTCCCGGTAGCATCCTAGTAAATCTTTTCTGCACTCTTTCTAGTTTAATAATATCCTTTCTATAACAGGGTGTCCAGAATTGCACACAGTATTCCAAGTATGGCCTTACCAATGTTTTGTACAACTTCAACATTCCAACCCCTCGTGACTGCCCCTTCAACTAAGGGGAAATGGCTGCTCCTTATCCACTCCGTCCCTGTCTCTCATTATCTTGTACACCTCGATCAGGTCACCCCTCAGTCTTCTCTGCTCCAACAAAAACAACCCAAGCATATGCAACCTCTCCTCATGAATGTTCCCAGGCATCCTGGTGAATCTCCTCTACACCCTCTCCAGTACAATCACATCCTTCCAATAATGTGACAACCAGAACTGCACAGTACTCCAGCTGTGGCCTCACCAAAGTTCTGCACAACTCCAACAAGACATCCCTGCTTTTGTAATCTATGCCTCGATTGATAAAGGCAAGTGTCCCATATGCCTTTTTCACCACCCTACTAACATGCCCTTCCACCTTCAGAGATCTGTGGACAAACATGCCTTGGTTCCTTTGTTCTACAGAACTTCCTAGTGTCCAACCATTCATGAGTACTTTCTTGTCAAATTACTCCTTCCAAAGTGTATCCATCTGCCACTCATCTGCCCATTCCGTCCATATCATCTTGTAGCCCAAGACACTCAGCCTCACTGTTAACCACCTGTCCAATCTTTGTGTCATCTACAAAATTACTAATCCTACCCTTCACATAGTCATCAATGTCATTTATATAAATGACAAATCATGGGGGGCCTAACACAGATCCCTGGGTACGCCATTGACCAGTGGCTTCCAGTCACTAAAGCAGCTTTCTGTCATCACTCTGTCTCTGACAACTAAGCCAATTTTGAATCCACTTTATCAAATTACCCTGAATCTCATGTGAATTTTTTTTTTTTTTTAAAAGTCTCCCATGTGGACCTTGTCAAAGGCTTTGCTGAAATCCACATAAACTACATCGATTACACTACTCTCGTCTACACACCTGGTCACCTCCTCAAACAATTCAATCAAATTTGTTAGGCATGACCTCCCTCTGACGAAACCATGCTGACTATCCCTGATCAAGCTTTGCCTCTCCAAGTGGAGATAGATGTTCTCCTTCGGAAGTTTCTCTAATATTTTCCCTAGCACTGACGTGAGACTCACTGGTCTGTAGTTCCCTGGTTTATCTCTACAAACCTTCTTAAATAGTGGAACCACATTAGCTGTTTTCCAGTCACCCGGCACCTCCCCCGTGGCCAGAGAGGAATTGAAAAGGGGGGGGGGGGGGGGGGGGCGCTCCTGAGACCTTAATGGTGGGCTGGGGGGTCCAATCTTTTCGCTCAGGGGGTCACATTTGCAAATTGTTCTCATTAAAGCGGTCTATAAAGCGAATTTCCAAAAGGTAAGGTGTCGCAGAATAAACTGAATTTCAAAAAAAATGGAGGTTTTAAGGAAAGAAACAATTGCTGAATAAATGGAAACCAATGTCATAGCAATAAACTGTTGAGTTAAAAAGGCGATGCAATAAAAGTGACCAGAATGTCAGAGGTCAGTGTATGTGGATGAGAATGCATGTATGTATTAGGTGTGTAGCGGTGAGAGTGAGAGAAAACTGAGACTGGGTATAAAGCAGACTCGCACTCACCCCCACCCACAGTCATTCACTCCCGCACATAAACACACTGTCATTCAATCAGATCCACCAACACACACATACACACCCTCTACACAGTCACTTGCTCCCTCCACACACTCACTCAGTCACTAACTCACTCCCTCTCCTCCCACAGTCAGTTACAGTCTCCTCCGCGGTCCCACCAAAATGACAAAACTTTAGCCTTCTCTGGCCCCACTGTGCGTGGCCTTCTGGGCTCTAAGCCCCACCACAGTTTTGCCAAGGATACCATCATTAGGCCACACACACATTATAAACTGATTTGTGGTGTATGCTCTTCAATGCTTCAATTGTAAGAACATTTTTTTCTGTTTTTTTGGTAACTTAATGCCTTGGTTCAATAATTTTTGTTAGAATATAAATATAGCTGGAAAACCTTACCGCGCCAGGCACATGATCATCGCACAGGTCATTTCTGCAGCACTAAGAGTGTTTCCATTTGGCGTGCTTTGGAGAAAAAATAGGATTAATATTAATTCAATTGCTAATCTTTTGAGGATTGCAGCAGTAAGCTTTCATCCAAGAAAAGCATGGATTAGCTGGTTCAGAGAATATTAAAAACGTGTTTCTCAGTTTCTATGTCATTGGTTTGGTATTTTAGTATTATGAAATATTGCTGTGTAAAGTGATCGATTCCAAATAAACCTTTACCAGTTCTATTTCTTTAATTTCAAAATACAACAAGACCAAATACTATGAATACTTTGAATAAGAGTCCCTGCAATCTCCTCCCATAGCAGTCTAGGACACTATTCATCTGGACCTGGAGATTTATCCACTTTTAAGGCTGCCCAACATCTTGTCCTTGTCCTTCCCTATGTCAATTTGCTCAATAACTTCAGAATCTCTCCTGAATTCCATACCATTGTCCTCATTCTCTTGGGTAAAGACGGATGTGAAGTATTCATTCAACACTCCACCACTGTCCTCTGGCTCCACCCACAGATTGCCCGCTTGGTCCCTACAGGTTCCAGAATTTGTTTCTTTGGACCTGAAAACTTAATCATACGTTCTTAGACATCTGGTCCGGAATCGATAGCTAAGTCAAAGATAATTATTTAAAATAGGTTTTCTACATTATCAACAGCAGATATGTGCTGGAAGACTGTTGATTTTCTGTAGTCATAGGGCTTACAAGTGGATCTGCAAGCCAACATTTTTTGAAGAACTTTTGTTAATATAATTTCCTAATGACTTTTCAGTCAGTTTTAATCAGTGTTTATATAGAATAAAACCATTCTAGTTCATAAGCAGCACCTGGAATACGGGACTGATAGATACACGTCAGCAAGTTCCTGTTCATGAAAATGCCATTGTGCAGTATTGCGATAAAATGTAATTAATTGTTTTGGTCATGACATGGGAAAGGAGGAAAATAAATTTGCGGCTTCAAATATTCCATAAAGATAGTGAATAGATGCTATACATAAAATGATTTTTTAACTTATCATAGCAAAACTAGTTACTTTTCAGACGTGTTATGCAAATCTGTCATTTTGAACATATTTTCAGTTTTAGAATTAATTGTTCTTACTTCATCACAATGATTCCATTCCTTGTTGATGCATCCACATCCACATTATCCACTCCAGTTCCTGCTCTACCTATTATCTTCAGATTCTTTGCAGCATCGATAACATCAGCAGTAACCTTTGTTCCAGAACGGATAATAAGTCCATCATAGTCCTATAATAAAAAACTCATTGTAACTTGCATCCAGATCTGTATGTTTACTGCAAGGTTACCAAAGAGCATTGTAGAGTATATTTTTCACATATCTATAATATTTTAAAATTATTACATACTAATTAGGAGAAAAAGGCCATTTGGCCTCTCAATCTTGCTCCACTGTTCAGTAAGATTGTGGGCGATCTGACTGTGGCCTGAACTGCACATTCATCTACCCCGATAACCTTTAACTCGTGTTAGTTTAAGAATCTATCTATCTATATCTGCCTTAAAATTATTCACTGACCCCTGTCCCCACCAATCTCTGAGAAAGAGATTTGCAAAGATTCACAACACTCAAAATAATGTCTTCTCATCTCCACCATAAATGGGGGACCTCTAATTTTTGAACTGTGTCCCTCAGTTCTAGTCCCTGCCACACAGGGAAACATCCTTTCAGTGTACACCCTGTCAAGTCCCCTCAGGATCTTGTAAGAGCACTGCTCAATTTTCTAAACTCCAATGAAGCCCTAGCCTGTCCAACCTTTTCTCACAAGATAACCCCTCTGCCCACCAACCCATCCCAGGTATCCTTCGAGTGAACCTTCTCTGAACTGCTTCTAACGCAGTTAGTTTTACTTTCACAGTTATTCGATAATAAGTTAGACTATTAAAAAGTATAGTTGGCTTCACTGCAAGATTGAAGGTTTGGTAATGTTAAACAGCTGTTCCCAGTGATTGTTCACATGTTCAAGTCTCAATTAAATGTTGAGGAACCCTGAAGCTGCGATTGCGACCTTGCAACATCATACCTTTTCATTGACGGGGAAAGCAGAAGTCAAATGAGATTTGGAAAAAGAGAAAACAAGTGGGAAAAAAGAGAAATAAAAGAGGAAAACAAACATGGAAGAAAAATGAGGCACAAGAGGATGATCCTTCAACTGCTTCTGCCGGGAGAGGATTGGGGGGGTAAGGACCTGCATGATTTCCGGGGGAGAAACAAATCAACTTTTACGAATTTAACAGTCATGGAAACAATGTTCTGGGCATAATTAATCGACCGATTTTCCCAAGGAATGGTGCAGGCAGAGAAAATAACATTAGAAAAATGAATTGCGAATGAGAGAGTAAATCAAGATCAAAGAGTGAAACACAAAGGAAGACTTTATTTCCTCGCGGGGATTGACATTACTGTGATTTATAGGGAAAGAGAGATTGGTCTCCATTTTCTTGCAAGTTTAAAATGAGAAGTGCATACAAACTGACTTCTTTATTGCAGACAGATATTTTGGGAGGAAATTATACACTAAATCAACTGCAATTATAATTCCAGAAGTTTGAATGATAGACTATAAAATGTCTCACTGCGCCTTGATCAAGATTCCGCTCGGACAATAGAGGCGAAGATGGAATGATTAAACTCAGAAAAGATTCTGAAAATCTCGGTTGTTCGTGTTGGAACCCTGGGCTACCGAGCCATTTCAAAATTACCTTCGGCAATGCCGAAAGTCGAATTTATTTTAAATTCGTAATGTTTTTTTTCTTTTTGAAGCAACTCCCACTGTATTAAGTTTATATATAAACTTATTGATGTGGTTGGACAAACGCCAGCCTGACTGCAGCCCGTCTCTTTGCACTCGGAAACCCCTTGGCGCGGTTGCATCAGAAAAGAGGAGTGTGATGTTGTGGTTTGGTGATCCAGGAGACGCCATCAGGTACACAGCAATGTACCAACAAATGTGTCTCAATTCGAAGTTTTGGTACACTGCTCCCACAACAAAATCCCAGCTCTGACACAAGGAGGATGAGGAGAATAGCATTTTCTGCACTGTTGTCTTTAGATTCATTTAGCAACACGGGGGGGGGGGGTTCGATTGCATCCTCCCCCAAATAAAAATCGCACCGTTTACACAGAGCAGCGCCGTGTCTGCAATACCTGACGGACTTCACCAAATACCCGCGGCGATTACTGCAACCAGCAGATTCTTTGAACAATACCTTGATTTCAGCTAGGAGTTCCTGTTTGCTCATACCCTCCCTCTGGACCACTTTGATGTCATTTTCTTCCAGAATCTTCTTGCAGCTGGCATCTACGCGCTCGCTGAGGAGGACATTGCGGACGCAGAAAGCCATCTTCCCTCCACAACGATTTTCTTCCCAACTTCCAGTCTCTCCACCCCGGAGCAAAACTGAGCACGTGGTCCGGGCTCCTGGGTTTTTAGGAGCTGCCCTAACCCCGCCCTGTGCCAAATTTATGCCGCATTCCCTCCCCTTCAAGACATTCAAGCACGTACACGCCGAGCAGCGAATCGCAACTGTCGATGCTGATTTTAAACTTGACAATGCGGTGGTGGTGGTGGCAGACTGAGATCTGCTTTGAATATAAAGAGAGTTGGTAAATCCCACAACCAGTATCCAGCTACACTGAGTCCTGGAGATCGTTTCCACCCAGCGACATCTTGAGAGTGGTGCTGGATTAAACTGGCGTTTCTGTGCTTTATTGTTCGGAAAGGACTCGTATTCAGGGATGCATTTCCATTACAAGCTCTGTCGGAATAAAGCAGATCCACCGAGGCATAGCAAACGTAACAAATGCACAACTGGTGACCCACCTCCCGGGAATCTCATTCTGTTCCCTTCAAATGTTAGTGCAGCGATAGGCGACATTAGTTCCACCACTCTGAAGCAGTTTTACCAACGCTTTATAAACGGCCTGGGATTTCTGCAGATCTCCATCTAACGCTTGTGCCATTTCTACAGATCTTCCTCATCTTTCGCTAAAATTACATTGCGAAACCCTCTCATAAACTTTAGGTGGTGATTTAAACTGATTTTTGTGGAGTATTGTTTCACATCAAAGCACTTGTACCAAAAAAACCTAAAGTGGTGGGTAAGGGGCTGTACTTCCCAACAGTAGAATAGTGCATGATTTCTGTAATCTTTTCAAAGAGTTTGTGTGAACAGAGACACAACTTTCGAGACTAATGGCCAGTAAGGTGTGCCTTAGCTGTGTAAACCGTGTGACTTTATTTCAGCCTACAAGTTGGATGTTTGAAGTGGAAAACAAAAGATAAGAGCTGTGTGTTAATACAGACTCTGGCCCTTAAGTAATAGTACCAACAAGTTCCTGAATTGTGGTCAGTTGGCCAGTTCCCTTATATTCGAACCTTCATGCATAATGACCAAACGAGTAACAAAAAAAATGATACACCATCGACGAGGGAAAATTAATGAGCCACACTGTGTAGCATATTCCATACACCTTCTAAAATTGCTCCTAGTGAAGTATCACAACATTAATTGCATTTTGAAGATTGAACTATCAGAATTTCACAGAACTTGGCTTTAGTCCTGATGAAAAACTTACAAAAAGTTTTTGAAGATATTAATTTCAGGGCTGATTTAGGGCTTGGCACTGCAAATTCTGAGAATAAACATCAAGCCCCCCCAAAGTTCTTCACTGTCTATCATGAAAGAGACTGAAAGCTCCATGGTATTTAAATGAAATGAAAACTTGCATCTAAGTTTAGGTTTCATAGATGCTGCTTCAGGTTCATTACTACTAAGAGCATTAGCTATAGTCATAGAAACACATGACATGGAGTTGCTGGCGTTAGACAGGACTATAACCATATAGGCAACAGAAGACAGTTTGAAGTAACTCAGGAATTTTTTTTTAATAAAGGGCAGATTAATACTTCTCAAGGACAGGACTTGACAAGTGTACTAGAGCTCTTGTTTTCTGGATCAGCCTTGGGTGCAGGTTGACACTGAATTCTCTGTTCTCTCCCTGTAACATCTCCTTGCCTGAGGGTAGCAAGCATTATAACTTTGAGTTTTAGACTTGCTGTGCAGTTGGTCAGTGAAAACTGCTGCTTTCCAAACCACATCATTTATGATCATTTATGTTATTGGGACAAAGCTATTTCCGAATTGGTTTGAGGTGTGTGATCAATCTGTAATTGGTCTAGGTAGTGCACAATCAATTTCTAATTGGTTTCTCAAGGGTGATTATCATCTATTGATTTCATTTCCCATTGCCCTGACTGGTCCTCAAAGGTCTCAATTATTTGCGGGACCACCCCCTCATTAAAGTTTGTTTCTGTTACTTCTTGCTCAGATAAAATATTTATGATATATTTCAAGCTCATTTTTTCAGGATGGGGCAAATATGCTGTCATGCCCTCATGACTGATATCTTGAGCTCATTGTCTCAGACTTCATTTAATTGGTATTAAATCAGACTCCTATCAGTAACAATTTTTAGAGGCTATTTTGCTGGGTGTTTATCTTTGTGGTTACTTGGAATGAGTTATTTCACTTTTTAAACAAAAGATAAAGTTGCTTGTAATGTTAGAATGAATAAAGGAGATTGCAAAATGAGTCATGCTTAGAAGTTATATAGGGTATGTATAGAATATAATGAGTGAGAATGATTTTGATGTCTGCTTTATTTGAGGTAAGACAGCATGCAATATCTGATTATGTGGATTTTCTTTGGTCCAGATTTCTAATAGATCTATAGGTATCAGTGTGTCCTGTAGAATTTCATTAAAACAGGCACTTATCAATGTTTTTTGAGACAACTGCTTTGCCATCGTGTGTTGTAACTGTAAGTGCTTGGTATAAGTCAATTAAAATACAGAATAACTTTACAAAACTTACAAAGTTACGGAAATTACACAAAAGTATATATAAAACACATATAAAGTCAATAATTGAAAGTGATTGTTGTCTTAAATATAAAATAGCACATGCCACAAACAGATATTAAAGAGTTACAAAAGCTAATTACAGAGCTTAATTCTAAACGCACAAAATCAAAGATGGTTACACACTGTGAAAGGAAGTGATGTTTTTAAACATCACAAGTTAAACTGCACTAATTTGATGCACAAGACTTTAAGTTTTAACACTTGATTTTCTTTGCACAATATATCTTTGAATTTAGATAACACAACTGATAGTGTTAATTGCTCAGGAGGTGAATGGTCCCACACCAGTACTGTTCAACCGTGACATCTTGCATCACTGGCTTTTTTTCTCCCTTGTCAAGTTTGAGTATGATGCTAAGACTAAGTCATGTGATCAGCTCGTGTCCCAGAATTCAGCATAAAATCACATTGGGCTGATGTACTTTGATTATTTGACTAATACCCATCACTAAAGTACAAAATAATTGTACATAATTATCAACCTTAAGTGTTCCTGCGTGCTCTTTAGAACTGTGCCTATAAGTACGGATTATCTTTCCCTGACCCTCCTGTCCAAATAGATCATGTTACACTTCTCTGTATTAGATTCCACCTGCCATTTCTCTGCCCATTCTACTCATCTATCAATGTTCTCTTGTAGGCAAAAATATTATCCTCACTGTTTGCCACATTAACAAATCTGGTTTCATTGGTAAATTTTGAAATTTTACTGTGTATTCCAATATCCAAGTAATTTACAACCATCAAGAAAAGATGGGTGTGATCCTCCCAGCTTGCTGCGCTGTTTTTGGAGCATAGCGGGCCGAGAGACTTGAGCGGAGGCCGTTTCGCGTGCTCCCCACTGGGAGCCATGGTCTCCGCACATCTCCAGCAGCCGGATTTTTGGCGCCGTAAGCTGTGCACTGATTTCTGGCACAGAGCTGCATAATTTATTTAAATCAATATTTGAATACGATTTCAATCCCATTAGGGGACCCGGGACTGAAATCTCCCTGCTAGCCTTTGCCCCCCCTCCCCCCCCCCCCCCCCCCCCCCCCCCCCCCCCGGCCCCCCCCACCCCACCCCACCCCCCGAAGAATATTTCATTCCAGCGGGGTTTAATATAGCTCCCTACTTACAGGGAGATGGCAGCCCAACCCCGCCGGAGTGAAGGGGGGCCATTGAGGCCCCCCAGAGGGTCGGGGCCGGGGGGATTTCCCCCTGTATATTGCCACTTTGGCAGTGCCAGCCTGGTCCACCTTGCACTGCAAAGGTGGGGCAAAGTGCAAATGCCCAAGGGACACCAGGCATTGGGCAGTGCCAACTGGGGTGTGTCCTTGTAGGAGGGAAATAAAACGAGTCGAGCCTTGGAGAGTGTCCGATTTCAAGAAAAGTTTTTATTCCACATGCATGAGGGAGAGCTGGACTCCAGCCTGAAATCTCAGGTTTCCTGCGAGTCCTCTGCCCCTGGTAGATTGGGAGAGGTTAATATACTTTTTGAGTCACAAAGGTTTACATTAGCATATAATTCGCCGAGTTGGATACAAAATGGTTCTTCTAACCTCATTTTGCAGACTGCATTGTTCAGTACAACTTCGTTAATCAGTTCTTGGACAGTTCTGTTTACCTGATTATAATGTCAAAGCATTGTATTTGCCCAACCAATTTGCACTGATATGTTAATCGTTCCCCCCTCTCCCTCTGCTAGATGACCGTGTTTTACAGAAGACTATCCCTTCCCTAGCTATATGGAGCCTGGCTGTCTTAATGCCGGTTCTCCCATTGTCGTGAGAATTCGGAACGATCTCCTGCACATCCGAAGTTGATAGCATGCGTTAATCATTATTTGTCGGCAGAGTAGGCCTTTAGCTGTCTGCATTAACCCTTTCCTTCCCTCTGGTGAGGACTGCTCACTGGGCTTGCTCTCTGTATCCCTGCATGTATTATACTGAAATTAAATAAAATATGAATGGACATATAAATTAAAATATAAAAGACACGATTCCCGATATTGCCCGACAACAATCCCCCTGTTGGCTCTTGGTCATACCCAAGAAAGCCACTAACAGACATCTATTGGAGTCCGTGTATCCTTTTTGTATTCTAAACTATACCTTATGGATATCGTTGCCTGTCCTCATAGAAGCTCTCCTGCCTTGCTCATTGTTGAGGACACGGTACCGGATCCTTCGGGTGGTCAGCCCTTCAGATCATGGAAAGTGTCTTTCTGTTGTGAGTAACAGCCACTAGCTTCTCCCCTTCCTGAATGCTAAGGACTGCTAGTGGGGTATGTTGAAGGACAGTCTGAGTTTTACCCATTTTCCGTTGTAGACAGCACATAACCGTGGTCCACACCAGCATTAGGCCCATACCGACACTCATCCCTATTCTAATTATCTCCCACCCATCTGTTAATCGGTTGCCTGCTGACCCTGGAACGAATATATCCCACCAATGTTGTGTCCCGGAGGTTCCCACCTGTGTGGCGGTCTGGATAGCTAAGTCCACCTGGACCCTTCCCTTGCTTACCTGATCTGTTGATTGCCTGACATACTCCTGAGCAAGCTCTGTTGCTTGGTGCATGGCCTGTTGGATTATTCTGCCCAGTGTTTTGTCAAAGTGCAGTGAGTCATCCCACCAGGCCCCAAATAGGTAGCCTGACGTTCGTCCGGGGAGGTGAAATTCTCCTGCTGTTAAAGAGTCTGTCACTTGCAGACAGAAGCAGCGACTGCTGCCACACAGGATGCCTCCCATGATTATCTCCGTCTCTGGTGTGATGAAACACCACTGCGTCGGGCCGACCTGTATGGCTTTGAAAGCTTCTTTTAACACAGAACATTGACTATTACCTTGCTGTTATTTGACAAGGGTTTACGGGTCCGATAGGCACACACTATGTAATAGAACATAGAACAGTACAGCACAGAACAGGCCCTTCGGCGCACGATGTTGTGCCGAGCTTTATCTGAAACCAAGATCAAGCTATCCCACTCCCTATCATCCTGGTGTGCTCCATGTGCCTATCCAATAACCGCTTAAATGTTCCTAAAGTGTCTGACTCCACTATCACTGCAGGCAGTCCATTCCACACCCCAACCACTCTCTGCGTAAAGAACCTACTTCTGATATCCTTCCTATATCTCCCACCATGAACCCTATAGTTATGCCCCCTTGTAATAGCTCCATCCACCCGAGGAAATAGTCTTTGAACGTTCACTCTATCTATCCACTTCATCATTTTATAAACCTCTATTAAGTCTCCCCTCAACCTCCTCCGCTCCAGAAAGAACAGCTCTAGCTCCCTCAACCTTTCCTCATAAGACCTACCCTCCAAACCAGGCAGCATCCTGGTAAATCTCCTCTGCACTCTTTCCAGCGCTTCCACATCCTTCTTATAGTGAGGTGACCAGAACTGCACACAATATTCCAAATGTGGTCTCACCAAGGTCCTGTACAGTTGCAGCATAATCCCACGGCTCTTAAACTCCAACCCCCTGTTAATAAAAGCTAACACACTATAGGCCTACTTCACAGCTCTATCCACTTGAGTGGCAACCTTTAGAGATCTGTGGATATGGACCCCAAGATCTCTCTGTTCCTCCACAGTCTTCAGAACCCTACCTTTGACCCTGTAATCCACATTTAAATTAGTCCTACCAAAATGAATCACCTCACATTTATCAGGGTTAAACTCCATTTGCCATTTTTCAGCCCAGCTTTGCATCCTATCTATGTCTCTTTGTAGCCTACAACAGCCCTCCACCTCATCCACTACTCCACCAATCTTGGTGTCATCAGCAAATTTACTGATCCACCCTTCAGCCCCCTCCTCTAAGTCATTAATAAAAATCACAAAGAGCTGAGGACCAAGCACTGATCCCTGTGGCACTCCGCTAGCAACCTGCCTCCAGTCCGAAAATTTTCCATCCACCACCACCCTCTGTCTTCGATCAGATAGCCAGTTATCTATCCAATCGGCCAACTTTCCCTCTATCCCACACCTCCTTACTTTCATCATAAGCCGACCATGGGGGACCTTATCAAACGCCTTACTAAAATCCATGTATATGACATCAAGTGCCCTACCTTCATCAACACACTTAGTTACCTCCTCAAAAAATTCAATCAAATTTGTGAGGCACGACTTGCCCTTCACGAATCCATGCTGACTATCCCGGATTAATCCGCATCTTTCTAAATGGTCGTAAATCCCATCCCTAAGGACCTTTTCCATCAATTTACCAACCACCGAAGTAAGACTAACCGGTCTATAATTACCAGGGTCATTTCTATTCCCTTTCTTAAACAGAGGAACAACATTCGCCATTCTCCAGTCCTCTGGCACCATCCCCGTGGACAGTGAGGACCCAAAGATCAAAGCCAAAGGCTCTGCAATCTCATTCCTTGCCTCCCAAAGAATCCTAAGATATATTTCATCAGGCCCAGGGGACTATTGACCTTCAGTTTATTCAAAACTGCCAGTACATCCTCCCTCCGAACAACTATTTCCTCCAACCTATTAGCCTGTAACACCTTCTCTTCCTCAAAAACATGGCCCCTCTCCTTGGTGAACACTGAAGAAAAGTATTCATTCATCACCTCGCCTATCTCTACTGACTCCATACACAAGTTCCCACTACTGTCCTTGACCGGCCCTAACCTCACCCTGGTCATTCTTTTATTCCTCACATAAGAGTAAAAAGCCTTGGGGTTTTCCTTGATCCGACCTGCCAAAGACTTCTCATGTCCCCTCCTAGCTCTCCTAAGCTCATTCCTTGCTAACTTGTAACCCTCAATCGAGCCATCTGAACCTTGTTTCCTCAACCCTACATAAGCTTCCTTCTTCCTTTTCACAAGACATTCCACCTCTTTTGTGAACCATGGTTCCCTCACTCGGCCATTTCCTCCCTGCCTGACAGGGACATACCTATCAAGGACACACAGTATTTGTTCCTTGAAAAAGTTCCACTTTTCATTAGTGCCTTTCCCTGACAGTTTCTGTTCCCATCTTATGCCCCCTAATTCTTGCCTAATCGCATCATAATTACCTCTCCCCCAATTATAAACCTTGCCCTGCCGTACGGCCCTATCCCTCTCCATTGCAATAACAAAAGACACCGAATTGTGGTCACTATCTCCAAAGTGCTCTCCCACAACCAAATCTAACACTTGGCCCGGTTCATTTCCCAGTACCAAATCCAATGTGGCCTCACCTCTTGTCGGCCTATCCACATATTGTGTCAGGAAACCCTCCTGCACACACTGCACAAAAACTGCCCCATCCGAACTATTTGACCTACAAAGGTTCCAATCAATATTTGGAAAGTTAAAGTCCCCCATGACAACTACCCTGTGACCCCCACACATATCCATAATCTGCTTAGCAATTTCTTCCTCCACATCTCTATTACTATTTGGGGGCCTATAGTAAACTCCTAACAACGTGACCGCTCCTTTCCTATTTCTAACCTCAGCCCATATTACCTCAGTGTGCAGATCCCCCTCGAAGTGCCTTTCCGCAGCCGTTAAACTATCCTTGATTAACAATGCTACTCCTCCACCTCTTTTACCATCTTCCCTACACTTACTGAAACATCTATACCCCGGAATGTCCAACAACCATTCCTGTCCTTGTTCTACCCACGTCTCCGTAATGGTCGTAATGTGCTGACTCCGAACAGCACTCTGTAATGCTCATGTATGCCAGGTCACTTTGGGGGGCTATATATCCCCTGGATCCAGTACGGTAAACCCAGCCCTCCTGCACTGTTCCCAGTGATTCAAACTGATAGCTGTCCCTAAAGGTTCCTTTGGATGGGCTCTCCTGTGGGACTGCCACAATAAATTTTATCCCTCCCTCTACTGGCCTGCCACCTGGTCGAACCACCATTCGTGCCTGTCCCTGTGTATCTTAAGCAGGTTTACTTCATATAGAAAGGTGAATAGGTGCCGCGGGATAGTCCCGAATCTCAAGTTCTCAATGTCAGCCTGTGTGAGAAACGCAGCTCACTCTTTAATAATTTTTCTCGAGTCAAATTCCGAAGCAGTGGTTTTATTCAAACGTTCTTGCAAGAGCGGGTGTCCGATAAGTAGGCACACCCAGCAAACATACTCAGCTCTTTTTATACAGCAGTTTTGAGTCTCTCAATGCCTCTCCCTTCCATGATTAGGTTATATTGCCATTTGAAGAAGCCTATCCTAGGTCTATTTGCTCTGCCCTTGTTTGTTCCTCTCCCTTCTAATCCTTTTACCCCTTACTCGTGTTTGTTTTATGCCTTTATTTGATTATCTATTCTTGTGCAAGCTTCTTGTGTGTGTGCTAGCTGCAGTTGTCAGCGATTTTTTTTCTAGTTCCATCAGTTAACCGTTAACTATATCTTTTTGTTTGTCTGATCTTATTACACACACAGACACTATGGGTCAGTCTTGTGGTTTTTCTGCAGAAGCAACATTCCCATCTGTTTTTCACAGCCTGGATACTATCAATTGAATCTCTAGCAAGAGTATCACAGGCATTCCCCTTTGTTTGTGCTTGGGTGGTGTTAATTATACCCACAGATACCTTGTCTAAGGCCTGCAGGAGTCCCTCTCCTTGTAGGTGTATGGCAGTCAATGCATACTCGGTCCCATATACGCCATATACTTTTCCGACTTCCACAGCTACCCAGGAGGCATAACTTTTTAAAAATACTTTTCCAATTCAATCAAATCAAATCCAATTCAGAGTCTCAACAAGTTGAGACATTTCAGATCCAGGCTGACAAGACAGGGCGAGCGACCAAACCACCCTGTCCTGGGCCTGATCTACATGAGCCAAGCTGATTGGAGAAGGGGGAGGTTCCTCCTCCAAGACTTGAGCTCATTTGCATCTTAGCCAAAAGGCCGAGATGCCGCTTTAAAAAATTGCTTCATATGAAACATATGAAGCTTCAGTTTAACCTAATGACCTCAACCAAGTGCGGCCGACCATGGGCTGCCGACCATACTACACTTGATCCTAGCCAAAAGGCCGAGGAGGCATAACTGTTTGTCTCGAATAGCCGCACCGAATTCATGACTGAGTTTGCGCTGCCAAATAACCCTCCAATGTCTCCTAAAGTGCTCCTTTTACTACGCCTGCGTACCCTAGATTCTGGGGTTATCCTATAATTATAGTTGTCTATGGCCTCCTGTAGTCTAATTTTTTCCCATTTAATGACACTGGGGTGATCGTGGCACTTGGAGTGTAAAACATCCAACAACCCGGAGACATTATACGTTATTTCTAGGATACCATTGTGACATCGTGTAGTAGGGTTTTAGGTTTCCCTATCCTAACTCCGTCCGAGGGGAGGTCAACCAATTGAGGGCATCGGGTAGGCTTTTGATATCCACAAGTACTAAGGTTATAACAGCTAATCTCCCTACATCCGAGCCTATCTATTACATGGGTACAGTATTTCTGACAGTACTGACCCTCAAGGCCAGGTTCCCATACAAAGGGAGGGAAATCGGCCCATCCCGCTGTTAAATTTAAATATGGACCGAATATCCACATCCCATGTCCTGGTCCCATAATGTTACATGTATAAGCCCATATACCCAACCCCATGTGAGCATCATATATCCCCTTAATAATCAAGTGTCCCTCTGAGTCCATTTCTGCTTTTAGTCCCATTTCAGAAGGTGTGGGGAACCAGTGTCCCCTTTGCAGTTTGCACAGGAAGGGTCATCCTGTAGAGTGTCTCACAGCGTCCGATCCCCAGTCCATGTCAGCCCATCCGCAGCCTGGGTCTTTGATCCTAATTGGCATTCCGGATCTCTCGAGGGGCATGTAGACAGTGCGTTTTAGCATGGTTTTTCCCCCATACTGGTGTGATCACTTGCATCCACTGGCTAGCAGGGGTCACTCGGTCCGAAATCCAGGTGTCTGGTTTCTTAATCCATTCGCCTGCCCCCCCCCCCCCCCCCCCCCCCCCCCCGCGGGGAGCTGGACGTATTGTACCGGACACAGGCAGCTGCCCCCCTCCACGTGGACCGTCGGTGCCTCCCAAGTCCCTGTACAGCTCACCAACGAAAGAATGAATCTGGGGAAAAAGGATAACATTATCCCCACCAGTCAGGGGAAGGTTAGGTCTCTTTAGGTTATTTATGCAGTTTTAATTGCGTATAGTGTTTCCATCTCAGCGAACCTTTCATATCTACCAAGGCGCATGTATCCCCTGAAATAATCACCTCGTGGGGTCCTACCCATCGGGGCTGCAAACCTGCTCATTCAGGAAGAACTTTGACCATTACCTTATCTCCCGCCTTGGGGTTCTGGGTTCAAACAGTTTCCTTCTCTCTTTCCCAGTCCCTGATTCTTTGCATATCTGCCACCTCCCCTTTTAAACTGTGCAGCTGTACAGCCCGGTGCCGGATGAGATTGAACACACTCTCCCTTGCATTACTGACCTCTGCGCTCCTGGTCACTACATCCTCGGGAAGCGCCATGGCTCTTCCGGTCATTAGTTCAAAGGGCGTCAGTCCTGTCCCTCTAGCCGGGGTTGCTCGCATTTTTATTAGCATAGCAGGCAAGACTTTTACCCAACCCTGTCCTGTCTCCACTCAGGCCTTTATCAGACTGTTTTTAAGAGTCTTGATTGTCCTCTCTATCATTCCTGAACTCTGTGGGTGGTGTGGGACATGGAATTGCTGCTTGATTCCCAGCAGGGCACAAGCCTGCTTCATTACTCTCCCTGTAAAATGGGTGCCTTGGTCTGAGTCTAATTGAAGTGGGACACCTCACCGTGGGATTACTTCCTCTGCTAATATTCTAGCCACTGTTCTGACCAAACAGTCCCTGCAGGGGAATGCCTCCACCCATCGGGTGAGCCGGTCTATTATCGCTAGGCAGTACCTCTTGCTCTGGGATTGTGGAAGCAGTCCGGTGATGTCTATCTGCAATTGCTCCCATGGCCCCTATGGTCTGGGCTGATACCTCAGCCTTATCTTGGGGGCCTTCCCAGGCTCACACTGGGCACACACTACACATTGCTGGCAGTGTCTGGCTATCTCTCTCCCCATGCCCTTCCACCACCAACATCTGCTCATTTGCTTAATCATTTTATCTCTCCCGATGTGTGCTAGCCCATGGTAAACTTTCAGTAAGGTTTGCCTTATACATTGTGGCGTTACTATACGCCCATCCTTTCTCCAGATGTTATCTGAATTTTTTACAGCCCCCTCTCTCTTCCACTCCTCCGCTTCTTCCTCTTCTGCTGCTGTGGCACTTTCACTACTCTATCTGAATCAAGCTGGTATGCAACAACTAGTTTTACTTCTTCCCCCTGCACTCTGAGTCTGTGCTGTGAGGGTTTTGGTTGCCCTGTTTGCGTAATCATTGCCCTGCTGCTGCGGTGCCTGTATCTTTTTGTGTGCACTTATCTTGATTACTGCAGCCTCTGCTCGTGCTTTAGCTGTCTCTACCAACTCCCTTGCACAATTCTCATGCTGTACATGTCCCCCTGAGGAAGTTATGTATCCCTGTCGAGCCCAAACTACCATATAGTCGTGAATTACCCCAAATGCGTAACGGCTATCGGTGTCGCTGTTAGCCCTCTTTCTCCCGGCTAGTCGCAATGCCTCCATTAGGGCTATCAGTTCTGCTACTTGAGCTGTCTTGGTCCCTGGGATCTGTCTGTGTGGAGTTTGCGCATTCTCCTCGTGTCTGCGTGGGTTTCCTCCAGGTGCTCCGGTTTCCTCCCACAGTCAAAGATGTGCGGGTTAGGTTGATTGGCCATGGTAAAATTGCCCCTCAGTGTCCTGGGATGCGTAGATTAGAGGGATTAGCGGGTAAAAGATGTAGGGATATGGGGGTAGGGTCTGGGTGGGATTGTGGTCAGTGCAGACTCGATGGGCCAAATGGCCTCTTTCTGTACTGTAGGGTTTCTATGATTCTATGGTCTTTCTCCCCCCCTTGAATCTTATCAGGAAGTCGTCAACATACTGGAGCACGGTGCTCTGTGTCTCGCTAAGGTCAATCTGGGCTATCTGGGCCATGTGTCTGTGGAATATGGCCGGATTGTTGTGAAACACTTGGGGCAATCTAGTCCAGGTGTATTGGTCCTCCCTACTGTAAATGCCAATTTATCCTGATGTTCCTCGCATACCGGGATGGATCAGAATCCGTTGGCAGTGTCTAATACCGAAAACACATTCTGCTCTGAGCGAAAGTTATTCCATATCATGGTTGGGTTTGCCACTATGGGATATTCCCTTACTGCATGTTTGTTGAGCTGATGTAGTCAACTGTGAGTCGGTAAGAGCCGTCTGGTTTTCTCACGAGCCAACTCGGGGAGTTGGTGGATGAGAGGGTTCTTTTCACTATTCCCTGCTCCTGGAGTTCCTGCACTATGACCCGTACTGCCTCTATGGCCTCCTTTTTAATGGGGTACTGCTGGCGAAGTGGATGTGGGTCTCCCTTTATAGTAATGGGGGCACCTCCAACCTCCCACAATCTTGCTTGCCTTGTGCCCACACTGCTGGGTATGCCTGTGCAATTATTCCCCACATTCCCTGTTGTTCCCATGCTATAATAACAGATGCGATATTTCGGACATAGTGTCGGATTTTCCTTCCCTATTGGTCCACTGAGTAAGGCTTCTGCTACTCAATGCAATGGGTTTTGTGTCGATTACTGCCCCCAGTTGTTCCAGCCAGTCTATCCCTAATATAGTTCCCTCGGTGGTCTTACATACCCAAATTTGGACTTTTACCATGAAATCCTTAATTTCTAGGGGAATGGGCTCACACAATGTCGCCACACAAACTCCATCTCCTAACACCCCGTATCTGGGTAGTTATATGGGTTAAAGGTAGGTCTATATTGGTTATGGATATTGAGGCTCTTGTATCTATTAACATTGTACACTGCTGGCCCCCTAACAGCGCGTCAATAAATATCCGGGAATCCCTCTCCTCCCCTCTAAGGGCCGAGAATCGTCATTGCTTCACCGCGCTGAACATCTTTGCCAGATCCTCCGCTGAGGCCTGTAACACCGACCTGGGGGCTCCCAACCCTCCCCCGCTATTCTTTACGGTGCTAGGTCCCAGACCTCCCTTGCCTCCCCCTTTTGCCCAGCAGTCCTTCTGGTCATGCCCTGACTTCCGGCAGCTCAGCGGGTCCTGTCCTTGCTCCTTCTTGGCCCTGCATTCTCTTGCAAAACGCCCTTCCTTCCCACAGTTGTAGCACTGCCTTTCTCTGTCTATCCTTTCCATGGGGCTCACCTTGTGCCCCTTCCCGGAATTAGCCTCCGCCTTCATCGCCCAGGTGAGGACCTGATTATAAGTATTCCCTACCCATCTCCAGAATTCTGGTCAAATGAGGACCCATTTCATCAATCAACATTTTAAAAAAGATTTTGTTGTCCCGGTGTGGGACAGCTACCCCAAAGGGTGTTCGTATGCCTCGAACTTCCTCTCTGCATAGTCCTCTACCCTTTCCTTTGGCTCTTGCTTAATCAGTGATCAGTGTCCAGTTTGGACTGCCCCTTCCCAGGGAGTTTTTACTGCTAATTTAAAAGCTGCAAAGCGGGTGGCTTTGTTCCTCCCTCCCCTCTGGGTGATCCATGTGCGATCTCTAAATCGTTGTGGCATGCCTGCCCAAACCAGTGCGAGGACCTTTGCCCTCAACAATAAATGAGTGTCATCATTAGTCAAGATGTGGAGATGCCGCCGTTGGACTGGGGTCAAGTTACAGAATACTAATTAGAATGCGAATCTCTACAGCCAGCCAGGTCTTAAAGGCACAGACAATGTGGGTGGAGGGAGCATTCAACACAGGTTAAAGAGATGTGTATTGTCTCCAGACAGAACAGCTAGTGAGATTCTGCAAGACCAGGGGGAAAGCTGTGGGGGTTACTGATAATGTGACATAAATCCAACATCCCGGTTTAGGCCGTCCTCATGTGTGCGGAACTTAGCTATCAGTTTCTGCTCAGTGACTCTGCGCTGTCGTGTGTTGTGAAGGCCGCCTTGGAGAACGCTTCAGCAGTCACGGGCATTCAGCTTTGGATCTTCAGGTAAGCGTTCTCCAAGGCGGCCTTCACGACACACGACAGCGCAGAGTCACTGAGCAGAAACTGATAGCTAAGTTCCGCACACATGAGGACGGCCTAAACCGCGATGTTGGATTTATGTCACATTATCAGTAACCCCCACAGCTTTCCCCTTGGTCTTGCAGAATCTCACTAGCTGTTCTGTCTGGAGACAATACACATCTCTTTAACCTGTGTTGAATGCTCCCTCCACCCACATTGTCTGTACCTTTAAGACCTGGCTGGTTGTAGAGATTCGCATTCTAATTAGTATTCTGTAACTTGATTTCTGTGTCTGTGCACTGTTTGAGAGCACATTTCCACTCCATCTGACGAAGGAGCAGTGCTCCGAAAGCTTATGGTATTTGCTACCAAATAAACCTGTTGGACTTTGATCTGGTGTTGTGAGACTTCTTACTATCATTAGTCAACCCATGGGCCTCCCGCAATTCAGCTAATTGATCCTAAAAAGGGCCGTTGTCATTCTGTCGTTTCATAGGGGGAGTTCGTTTAGAATCATTTGCTTTTCCCCCCGCTGTAAATGGTGTTTGAATCTGTTGCTCAGTGGTCTGTCCATCCGTGGTCTTCCTTACGACTAGTAAAGGGGCAATGGACTGTGGCTCACCTTCCTCCTTGTAAGGAGGAGGAAACGGGTACTCGTGACCGTAATGTCCACCCCTGTATATCCCTTCCTCCAAATTGTCCTATTCGGCCTGGTTGTCACTGCCCTCAACTAAATCTGGCACTGTTGGTACCACAGCCCCCACCAATCGTCTGTGTGGTTTGTTCCTGTCCCCCTCCTGCGCACGTCTCACAGCTGCTACTCTCACTTCATGATGCTCTCTTAGTCCTTGGTTTTTTGATATGGCTGTTGCAACTATTACTCTATTCTCATATTGTTTTTAGATTGTCCCCTCCACTAGGCCTTCTGCTCAGCCATGGAGGCACCTGGATCAAATCCTTTCCCCATCATTTTCTTAATCAATTTTATATTATGATCAACTGTAGTTTGTACGATAGATCCCTCGTGTCCCGATTGTAAATCCCCTGTACTGGCGCCTGTTTTGTTACATCCGGCCATCTCGGCCACTTTTGCACTCTCTCTCCTCTTGAAGGTTTGTTTTTTTTCCTCCCCCGTGGCTCTACCCTCTCGCGGAATTCTCTCTCGCGGCTACTCCTCCTCGTTGTAAGCAAGACCCATCAAGCCTTTCTCCATGATTTTCCCCGGTGTGGGTTTTATATGCAAACTTCGCCAAAACTTCTTTCTTAAGTTTTCTTATCAATTCTATGCCCCGGCGCGTGGTTTTACCCTTCAATTTCCTTCAAGCTCACATGGTCAGACTCTTCCTCCGTATAGTTCTTTAATACTGCAACTCACAGCCGGCCGACGACTAGTGTGGAATCGCTCCCCTAACAATGGGTGGTAAAATAAACGTACTCACCCGACTTGGAGCCACATAGTCGCTGGTCGTCCAGTACGGTACCCTGTTCGAAGCGCCAATTGTAGGAGGGAAATAAAATGAGTCGAGCCTTGGAGACCATGTCCAACTTCAAGAAAAGTTTTTATTCCACACGCATGAGGGAGAGCTGAACTCCGGCCTGAAATCTCAGATTTCCTGCAAATCCTTCTCTACCCCTGGTAGATTGGTATAGGTTAATATACTTTTGAGTCACAAAGGTTTACATTAGCATATTCATTCCTCAAGTTGGATACAGGATGGTTCTTCTAATCTTGTTATGCAGACTGCATTCACATAGATCACATAGAGTCCTACAGTGCAGAAAGAGGCCATTTGGCCCATCGAGTCCGCGCCGACCACAGTCCCACCCAGGCCCCACCCCATAATCCCATGCATTTACCCTAGCTAATCCCCCTGACACTAAGGGGCAATTTATCATGGCCAATCCACCTAACCCGCACATCTTTGGACTGTGGGAGGAAACCGGAGCACCCG
This sequence comes from Mustelus asterias, assembly GCF_964213995.1. Classification (NCBI taxonomy): domain Eukaryota; kingdom Metazoa; phylum Chordata; class Chondrichthyes; order Carcharhiniformes; family Triakidae; genus Mustelus; species Mustelus asterias. Next base: position 53,053,821 of record NC_135814.1, read on the forward strand.
GAGGAAACCCACACAGACACAGGGAGAATGTGTAAACTCCACACAGACAATGACCCAAGCTGGCATTCGAACTCAGGTCCCTGGCGCTGTGAGGCAGCAGTGCTAACCACTGTGCCACCATGGCACCCATAAAGTTTATTTATTAGTCACTAGTAGGCTTACATTCACACAGCAATGAAGTTACTATGAAAATCCCCTGTCACCACACTCCGACGCCTATTCGGGTACACTGAGGGAGAATTTAGCATGGCCAATTCACCTAACCTGCACATCTTTGGAGTGTGGGAGGAAACTGGAGCACCCGGAGGAAACCCACGCAGACACGGGGAGAACATGCAAACTCCACACAGACAGTGACCCGAGGCCAGAATCGAACACGAATCCCTGGCGCTGTGAGGCAGCAGTGCTAACCACTGTGCCAACGTGCCTAAGAGATTGTTCAGTACAACTTCGTTAAAAAGTTCTTGGACAGTTCTGTTTAGCTGATTTATAATGTCAAAACGTTGTATTTGCCCAACCGATTTGCACTGATTTATTTATTTATCCAATTCAATCCAATCAGGTCCAATTCAGAGTCTCAACAAGTGAGACATTCCCAATCCAAGCTGACAAGACAGGGCTTTCACCTCCTGTCTTGGGCTTGATCTACATGATCCAAGCTGATTGGAGTAGGCATTGCACCTCCTCCAAGGCTTGATCTCATTTGCATCTTAGCCAAAAGGCCGAGATGCCGCTTTTAAAAATTGCTTCAAATGAAAAAATAGGGTTGTTGTAGTGGGAGACTTCAATTTCCCTGGTATAGACTGGAAATCGCTGAGAGCAGGGACTCTGAATGGGGAGGAATTTGTAAAATGCGTACAGGAGGGTTCTTTGGAACAATATGTAGATAGCCCGACTAGAGAGGGGGCTCTACTGGAACTCGTACTGGGGAATGAGCCCGGTCAGGTCTTCAAAGTTTCGGTAGGGGAACATGTGGCAAATAGTGACCACAATTCTGTTAGCTTTAGGATAGTGATGGAAAAGGATGAGTGGTGTCCCAAGGGTAAGGTGTTGGATTGGGAGAAGGCTAACTTTAGTGGGATTAGGCAGAAATTGGCAGCTGTTGATTGGGAGAGGCTGTTTGAGGGTAAATCCACATCTGGCATGTGGGAGTCTTTTAAGGAACAGTTGTTAGGGCTACAGGACAGGCATGTGCCTGTAAAAAAGAAGGATAGGAAGGGTAGGATTCGAGAACCGTGGATAACCAGGGAAATTGAGGGACTGGTCAAAAGGAAAAGAGAGGCGTATGTTAGGTCCAGGCAGCTAAAAACGGAGGGAGCTCTGGAGGAGTACAAAGAAAGTAGGAAAGAACTCAAACGGGGAATTAGAAGAGCAAAAAGGGGTCACAAAATGTTCTTGGCAGACAGGATTGTGTCCAAGGCATTTTATTCATACATTAGGAACAAAAGGGTTGTCAGGGAAAAAATCGGACCTCTCAGGGACAAAAGTGGGGAATTATGCTTGGAGCCCAAAGAAGTAGGGGAGATCCTAAATGAATACTTTGCGTCGGTATTCACAAAGGAGAGAGATGTGTTGACTGGGAGTGTCTCGGAGGGGAGTGTTGAACCGTTGGAGAAAATCTCCATTACAAAGGAGGAAGTGTTAGGTTTGTTAGAGAATATAAAGACTGACAAATCCCCAGGGCCTGATGGAATCTATCCAAGGCTGCTCAGGGAGACAAGAGATGAAATCGCTGGGCCTCTGACGTAAATCTTTGTCTCGTCACTGGACGCAGGTGAGGTCCCAGAGGATTGGAGGATAGCTAATGTGGTCCCGTTATTTAAGAAGGGGAGGAAGGATAACCCGGGTAATTATAGGCCGGTGAGCTTGACGTCCGTGGTGGGGAAGTTGTTGGAGAAGATTCTTAGAGATAGGATGTATGCGCATTTAGAAAGGAATAAACTCATTAACGATAGTCAGCATGGTTTTGTGAGAGGGAGGTCATGCCTCACTAACCTGGTGGAGTTTTTTGAAGAAGTGACCAGAATGGTTGACGAGGGAAGGGCCGTGGATGTCGTCTATATGGACTTTAGTAAAGCGTTTGACAAAGTCCCTCATGGTAGGCTGGTGAAAAAGGTTGGATCTCATGGGATAAAGGGGGAGGTGGCTAGATGGGTGGAGAACTGGCTTGGTCACAGAAGACAGAGGGTGGTAGTGGAAGGGTCTTTTTCCGGCTGGAGGCCTGTGACTAGTGGTGTTCCGCAGGGCTCTGTATTGGGACCTCTGCTGTTTGTGATTTATATAAATGATCTGGAAGAAGGTGTAACTGGGGTGATCAGTAAGTTTGCGGACGACACAAAATTGGCAGGACTTGCAGATAGTGAGGAGCATTGTCAGAAGCTACAGAAGGATATAGATAGGCTGGAGATTTGGGCAAAGAAATGGCAGATGGAGTTCAATCCTGATAAATGCGAAGTGATGCATTTTGGTAGAAATAATGTAGGGAGGAGCTATACGATAAATGGCAGAACCATAAAGGGTGAAGATACGCAGAGGGACCTGGGTGTGCAAGTCCACAGATCCTTGAAGGTGACGTCACAGGTGGAGAAGGTGGTGAAGAAGGCATATGGCATGCTTGCCTTAATAGGACAGGGCAGAGAGTATAAAAGTTGGGGTCTGATGTTGCAGATGTATAGAACGTTGGTTCGGCCGCATTTGGAATACTGCGTCCAGTTCTGGTCGCCACACTACCAGAAGGACGTGGAGGCTTTGGAGAGAGTACAGAGGAGGTTTACCAGGATGTTGCCTGGTATGGAGGGGCTTAGTTATGAGGAGAGATTGGGTAAACTGGGGTTGTTCTCACTTGAAAGACGGAGGATGAGAGGTGACCTAACAGAGGTGTATAAAATTATGAAAGGCATAGATAGGGTGAACGGTGGGAAGCTTTTCCCCAGGTCGGTGGTGACGTTCACGAGGGGTCATAGGTTCAAGGTGAAGGGGGGGAGGTTTAACACAGATATCAGAAGGACATATTTTACACAGAGGGTGGTGGGGGCCTGGAATGCGCTGCCAGGCAAGGTGGTGGAGGCGGACACACTGGGAACGTTTAAGACTTATCTGGACAGCCATATGAACGGAGTGGGAATGGAGGGATACAAAAGAATGGTCTAGTTTGGACCAGGGAGCGGCACGGGCTTGGAGGGCCGAAGGGCCTGTTCCTGTGCTGTATTGTTCTTTGTTCTTTGAAGCTAAAAGGTAACCTAATGACTTCAACCAAGTGCAGCATGTCGATACTACACTTGATCTTAGCCAAAAGGCCGAGAAGCGATGTTTTAATCGTTATCCCCCCTCTGCTAGATGATCGTGTTTTGTGGAAGACTATACCCTCCCTAGAATGTATGGAGCCTGGCTGTCTTAATGCTGGTTCTCCCATTGTCGTGATAATTCGGAACGATCTCCTGCACATCAGAAATTGATAGCATGTGTTAATCATTATCTGTTGGCAGAGCAGGCCTCTAGCTGTCTGCATTAACCCTTTCCTTCCCTCTGGTGAGGCCTGGCTCTCTAGGTTTGCTCCATGTAGCCCTGCATGTATTATACTGAAATTAAATAAAATATGAATGGTCATATAAATTAAAATATAAAAGACACGATTCCCGGTGTTGCCCTACAGTCCTAATGGGGGCGAGGCCTAATGGGGTAGGGCCTCTGGGGGGCGACCGGTGGGGTGGGGGGGGTCCCACTGCCACTCTGCATTTGGGTTGAGTGACAGGGCGAGGGAAGCCAGCGATCGGGGCTGGCCATCGGGGTGGAAGCAGTCAGCCTGCTGCGGGGGCTTGGGACTGTAGCGGGGGGCGGTGATCAGGGTGGGAGGGATCAGGGTTGCGGGGGAGTGTGGAGGGACATGCTCGGGCAGCCAGCGAACCGGCCTTGGGGGTGGGTCGTACGGCCGTTGATGCAGGGGTCATGGGGCTGGCCAACGATCGAGCTGGCCAGTGATTAGGAGGCCGGCAGTGCGGGCAAACTGTGCATGTGTCGATCTCGGCGCTAACAGTTTGGCGCATGTGCAGTGGCCCGCTCTGCGCTATGCTGTCGGTCTCTCCAGTGGGAATAGGCCCAGCCTACAGCCTTTTAGAGTAATTCACACTAATGCACTCTGCAGTGCATGGAGCGTGGGAGTTTCATTTTCAAACTCAACTGAAAAATCAGTGGGATTTATTCCAGTTTTTACGCAAATTTGGCACTTTGAATCTTTTTGAGAGAATCACTCCCGTATTCTTTGCACTAACCTTTGAGGAATACCAATGTCTACCATCCTCCTGGTCTGAAAAACACGTTTATCCAATACTTGTTATTTTCTGGCCTCAAGCTGACACTGATCTTCCTATTCCATGAGTCTTGATTTTGTTAACCAGTCTTTTATGTGATACTCTGTCAGACACTTTTTAAAAATCCACATAGGCAACATGCACTGCATTCTGTTCATCAACCTTCTGTGTTACTTCATCAAAAAATTCAATTAATCAAACAAATCCATGCTGGCTATCCGTAATTAACTCAAACCTCTCCAAGTGCCTTTTGATTTTTTCCCCTGATAATTGTTTCTTAACTTTTCCTACCATTGATGTTAAACTCACCGGCCTGTAGCTACTTGGAATGTCCTTACACCCTTTCTTTCCATCCTTATTTGCGGAAGGATATATTGGCCTTGGAGGGAGTGCAGAGAAGGTTCACCAGGTTGATACCAGAGATGAGGGGTGTTGATTATGAGGAGAGACTGAGCAGATTGGGTTTGTACTCGTTGGAATTTAGAAGGCTGAGGGGGGATCTTATAGAGACCTATAAGATAATGAAGGGGCTGGATAGGGTAGAGGTGGAGAGATTCTTTCCACTTAGAAAGGAAGCTAGAACTAGAGGGCACAGCCTCAAAATAAAGGGGGGTTAGTTTAGGACAGAGTTGAGGAGGAACTTCTTCTCTCAGAGGGTGGTGAATCTCTGGAATTCTCTGCCCACTGAAGTGGTGGAGGCTACCTCGTTGAATATGTTTAAATCACGGATAGATGGATTCCTGATCGGTAAGGGAATTAGGGGTTATAGGGATCAGGCGGGTAAGTGGAACTGATCCACTTCAGATCAGCCATGATCTTATTGAATGGCAGGGCAGGCTCGAGGGGCTAGATGGCCTACTCCTGCTCCTATTTCTTATGTTCTTATGTTCTTTCACAATGGTACCTCATTTACTACTCTCAATTCTTCGGTATCTCCCACATATCTAGGGACAGTAAGTAGCTTCACAACACCAGGTTAAAGTCCAACAGATTTATTTGGTAGCACAAGCTTTCGGAGCGTTCATCAGGTGAGTGAAGGGGCAACGCTCCGAAAGCTCGTGCTACAAAATAAACCTGTTGGACTTTAACCTGGTGTGAGACTACTTACTGTGCCTACCCCAGTCCAATGCCGGCAACTCCACATCATGCATATCTAGAGACGTTTGGAAGATTATGGCAAGCCATTGCTCTTACTCCATTCTCACTTTCTTTATCAATTTGGGACGCAAGCTATCTAGACGAGGCAACTTATCTATTCTAAGCAGAGATAACCTTTTCAACACATCCTGCTTATTAGTTTCACCCCATGCTTTATCTTTACCATGTCCACTTCCACTGATATTTTATTAGCATCTTCTTCCTTGTTAAACATCAATACAAAGCACTCTAAGTATTTAAAAACCTTTTCAAAACACACCTTTGACCAAGCTTTCGAATACCTCTCCATTTTAACTGTTTATGTGTGCTGCACTTAACATTATGCCCGACACTTGCCAGGCATCATGATCTACTTCCTCTGGTGAGGAGGCCCTGAAATGGTTAAAAAAAAAGGTAGATTCTATCCATTTCATGCAGCATTACTTCTGTTTTGCCAGCTATCAAAAGGAGTGTTCAAAAGGCATTCCATCATCAGCCCAATAGTGGGTATTGCTAGCCACTATTTTTTTTGCCCCAAACTGTAGCATCAATATTTTATTTAGAAATGAACAACTTTTACTTTATTTCAGCATATAGAAAATGCACTTTAAATACTGACATGGATGATCTCCTACTTTAGGTAACTAACCGCATCTTCTCTGTAAAACATTTTCAATTTAGAATTCCAAAGACAGGCTTGCAAATGGTTCTGTCAATGGAAGCAATGGAATACTACCTACAGCCCAAATGGTACCTGAATAGTTATTATCCTTCCCCCCCCCCATCCTCACCACCACCAGTTGAGTAAGTTTTTAGACTCAGTGATGCCTTCCTAACTAGTTCTTGTTCAACCATGAGTTGAAGGAGTTATTGTCCCAAGTTATTGTTCATGAAACTAGGTTATCCAACTGTGTTTCCCTTCATGTTTGGAGATCCGAAGGTATTTGAGAGATACTTGTGGATTCATACTTGTCTGTAGAAATCGAGAGATGCTCTTGTTGAGGTCTCTCAATTGCTGGGCTGGGACCCTGACATGTAGCATCTGAGACATAGGGAATACATTTATTATTATCGTGTTTCCCCTTTACAGGAATAATATGGATAGGTTGTTCTATTTGTTGATGTTGGCTTGAATACTAGCCATGGTGGGGAGGAGTATTTGTTTCATAGACTGAATTTGGGGTTACATTTATCTCCTTAGTATTTGAAACCTAACTGTGAGCACTCAATGTTAGCAATGGCTTGAAGGGTAACACCCTTACCTCTGAATCAGATGTCTGTCAGTTCAAGTCTACTTCTAAATACAAAAATCTTGGTTGATATTTATGTATAATACTGAGGGAGTTCTGCACTAAGAGATGTGCTGTCTCTTGGATCAGATCTTAAACCAAGGCCCTCTCATCCTTCTCAAGTGGTACTATTTCAAAGAAGAGCAAGGGAGTTATTTTCCCAGAGTTCTAACCAATATTTATCCCTTAATTGACATCACTAAACCAGACTATCTGGTCTTGTGGGAGCTTGGTGGGTGTAAATTGGCAACTGGAACTTTTTAAAATTTGTTTTTGGGATGTGGGTGTCACTGGCTAGGCCAGCATTTATTGCCCTTGAGAAAGTGGTGGTCAGCTGCCTTCTTGAACTGCAGCAGTTCACACGGTGTAGGTACACCCAGAGTGCTGTTAGGGAGGGAATTCCAAGATTTTGACCCAGTGACAGTGAAGGAACAGTGATATAGTTCCAAGTCAGGATGATGGGTGGCTTGGAGGGGAACTTGCAGGTGCGTTACACAGTCACTATATTTCAAAATGCTCTTCATTGGTTGTAAAGTGCTTTGGGACATCCTGAGACTGTGAAAGTCACTGTATAAATATAGGTTTCTCATTCTTTCAAAGTATAATAGTGCTTGGAGGGATTTTTGTGCAAGGGACATACCCAGTGTTTTGCAGTATTTCAGTATGTACTATGACAATCAACCAACTTCTTGATCTTCTGAAAAATGTTTGGAAATTAGGTAAAGTAAATGACATGAAGACTTTATCACAGCAATATTTTGTACTGAGCGCTCCCAAACTGAATTTGCCATGGCAATGTCTTGAGCAATCATAGTTGACTTGCCAACTAATCAACATTCGTTTTCTCAAGCAGTACGAGTTGTTTCTTCCTTTGAAATTTGGCATTCTTGCATCTGTCCTCATGAGTGCATAACTAAATGCTTTGACAGCATGTCTCTTTTTTCATCAATATTCAAGTTCTGTACTACTAAGCAACTAAACTAAATTCTGTGAATGTTTTACATTCCTATGACACTTGTTGCAGGGCTCTTGGGATAAAGAAAAGAGAAAATAAGGGTACCTGTAGTTAAATTTCCTTCAAAGTGGGAATGCTTGAGAGCTAAGCAGTGTTGTACATGATGGATGTAACTTTACCTAGTATAGGATTATGATTCGCTTCCTAAACATAATGACAAAAGCTATTTGCTTGTGTCGTGAGCTGAAAATCCTACTTCTAAAGTGAAGCATCACAGAAGGTGTCTGTTTCCTCCATACTCATAGCCACTCATTGGGGTCAACAGACCATAACCTTACTTGGACATACGTGACCATAGGTGCCTCAAAACATAGATCTATGTTATACATTTAAGTGGTTGCAGATTGCTTTAAGAGTAGATCACATGATTTGATGATGATGACATTAGGATGTTGCAGAGGCGGCTGTTCTACTTTCAGTTTGTCCTCTGTGCAGACAAGAGTTCCTAGAATAAATCTATTGTTGTTAGTTTGAATCTACATGTGCAAACCACATCTTTTCTTTTTGTTAAAACCCACAACCCCTACCATAGTTAGGACCAATAATACAGTCTATTAGCAAAATATGATAATTGCTGGCTTTAAGATCTGCAGCCCACTGCCACCAGGAGAACAGTACTGTCTGAACCAGTCAAGGCCACCAGTACCCTGAATTTCTTTGCAACTGGATCTTTTTAGGCAATGTCAGGTAATCTTTGCTACACTAACAGTTTCTCACCTCAAGAAGGTCACTGATTCTGATTCAAGAGGACTGTGCAGTGGAGACAGACAGGGGAAAAATAATAGCTATCCAATTTCACATAGGTCCCAAGGGCAATTCACATATTTCATGTGCTATTTAAAGTTCCATATGATTTTTCAATTTAATGAATAGGCAAGATCTTCATTCTATTAATGTGCAACTAGTAGTTAGTGTCAATACTGGAAATCCAGGAAGCTACTGTGGCATTTTCGTCATGCAATAACATACCATATAAATCTTCAGGACTCACAGCCATGTGTTCAGATTTTGATTGGTGTTCGAGGTCAGGCTTTTACACAGAGAAGGGCATCACCCCATACAGATAATAATGAGGACCTTTCAGAAATAAGGGCATGGATTTTTATCACCGACCTGGGTAGTGGCAATTGGGAAAATTCCCGACTTGGCCCACCCACCTTGGAAGAAAGTGCCCACAAAGATAGGATCATCATTGTGAGGGGCACGGATGCAAGCTGGAATTGGGCCTGGTGACCCAGGAAAGAGGCTGGAGGCAGCCACAGGGCCTGCCAGGTGCTGAGGAGGGCTGTTTGAAAGGCTGCTGTGGGACTTTGTCCCAGTTAAAATGATAACAGAAAGGCAATCCACCAGCACTCCCCCCCCCCCCCCCCACATAAGCTTCATGTTCCATCCACGACAACTCACGCCCGACCTACCCTCTATGACCCTTCATACCCCAATACCACCCTATGCTCGTACACCCACCCACACACATGATCCCTCATGCCGCCATGCCAAGCCATGGCACTTCCATGCCCATTTATTCACTATACTGTATAGAACCAATGAACTCTACATAATAAGGCTTGGCTAAGAGCTCAGACATCCATGACTCTTATTGAAACAGCTGTACCACAAGGAAAGCATCGCTTAATTAACAGCTCTAATTTGTCCTTACGTTTTGCAATCAGAGAACACATCTTTGTTCTACTATTAACATATTCTGCCATCTGTTAGGTGTATTGGCTATGCTAAATTCTCCCTTAGTGTACCCAAACAGCCGCCGGAGTGTAACAGTAACTTCATTGCAGTACTGTAAGCCTACTTGTGACTTTACTTTTATTTGCACCTTCCTTAGTCTTTAATGCTATCATTAATACTCGCTTTGTTGTGCCCATTATATCTTTGTCAAATTTCTCCGAGCTCCCACCTATCCCTGACCTTCTATTTTGCTCTTCCTCAGTATAAAATCCATCACATTTCTACCTCTCTTCAGCCCAGAAAGAGTCACACAGACTCGAAATGTTAGCTCTATTTCTCTTCCACAGATGCTGTCAGACATGCTGAGTTTTGTTTTGCAGCATTTTCTGTTTTTATTTCAGATTTCCAGCATCCACAGGATTTTGCTTTTATTTGTAATTGTCTTTGCTATTTGCCCTGGGCAGCTCTCATCTGGTACTGAGGTTGGGGGGGCACAGCTTCAGCCTGCTGCAAATGTCACTGTTCTTTATGTATGGTACAAGTGGAAATTGTAACTATATTTGATCACTCCTTTAGCTTGCAAAAATTGGTCTAATGTTTTGCTACCTTTTTTTCATTAGCTTGAAACAACAGGAAACATAGATTCCCCAGTAAGGAATTGACCAAGCTTGTAACTAATTGTCAGATTTGGGCTACGTTCAATCAATGTACTTTCCCTCATAGAAGATGTCGTCTGCTTTCAAGAATATTGTCAAACCATCCAGATACAAAAGTGTGTGCTTTCACAAGTAAAGAACCAAATTATTATAATGTATTGTTACAATGTATGTGATAGAATTAGCATGTAATGTGAAACTGTAACACACATTCAAAATCCGTTATTCTGGAAGCAAAACGTAAAACTAAAAAAATCATTGACATAATTTTAAAAATTTATTAATGGTCTCTCATGCTATGGACCATTTTCTAAAATCCAGTGCATCATTTTTAAATGGTAAACAATGTTGAAATATTTCACTAAACTGTGCTACCCATTTTTAAAAAAATAAGCCATTTGTAGATTCAAGTTTAAAGTTTAAAAGACAAAGGTATCAAACACTCACAAAAAAAATGGACATTTTATTTCTGCATAGGCTGATCGCAACTGTGGTTCCCCTTTGAGTTCAGTGGCTATAGTAATTTAGGAGTATAAAAGTTTTTAAAAAATCACTAATACACAAGTTCATTTGGGGAATAAGAGATTCTCCTCTTAAGCATACAGAATGTAAATTTCTGCCTGTTGGAGAAAACTCGATGTAAAAACTTCCTACAAATTGCTTTGCCAATTAGAAATGCAGCATTGATTCTGTGCAAATCCTCAGCCATTATGCAATAGCCTCCGATGCTTAACTGATAACAAACTTATATCATTAAATACACATTTATGAACAGCTGCTATGAGTGACTATTCTTAATATGAAAAACAACACAGTCCATTAAAATATATATCTACTTGTTTCACAATGGTTCCAAACTGTTCTACAATGCTGATTGAAGTAGTTGAAATTTAGTAGAATTGTGGAACAAGTCCTGAGTAATGCACCATTTTCTAACTGCAAGGTCAGTCCTAATGTGAGCAACAAGTAATTATATTAAAAAGTACAATCTCATTACACATTGGTGTGTATTCAATTTATACATTGTTCCAGAATATTCAGGAGAAATATCATGAGGCAAAATTTAAATAGCAAGCATGACTAATTCAAAATCTTTTGTTAACTTTTTAATAGTATAAAGGTCAGATCTTAGGGAAAGGATGCAATGGCTACACCGTGGGAAAGCTGCTTAATCATTAGCTATGGATAACTTGCTGAAATTATAGTGCCCAAGAAAAGTGTTTTTAATTCCATAATTTTGCGAATAATGTTTTTGAATTACAATCAAATGAAAATAAATTGTGGTTTTTTTTGTTTGCACAGGTTTATAAACAAATCTACAAATGAGATTTTCTTAAATCTCCAAACATTTTTTCAAATAAGACAAGATTTCTTCACCTGATGACCATATCACAATTGATGGCTGCAAAGATCCAGAGTCTTCATCAACCAATTTCTGAATTAGTTTTTCTAATTTGTACCCTTTTCTGACCATAGCAACATCACGCTCCTTCAAACCTTTAATGGGGCACAAGTCATTCGCTCCATCACCTGTATAAATAGTTTTTTTATACTGCACCCCTGCTTTAAGTTGATCAGTAACAAAGTCATCCAATGCTTTCTTTTTGCAGAGATTATCAGGGCAATGCAGACAGTGGTGAGAATGAAAACTCTCAATTGCAAGATGATTTTGATCCACAAAATTTGCTGGGTTTGTAAGAATGCTATTAAATGCTAAGCTGCTATTTGTTACTTCTAAGATCCAATTGATGAAAACTGTATTAGAATCAGAAATTATTATGCAGTCAACTTTATCCTTGTTTTGGCAAATGAACTTCAGGAGATCAACCATCCCTGGAGTATATGGCATGGATTGCATAACCTGCTTCATTTCAGATTCCTTGATTCCTTGGTCTCCAATGTAGGAAAAGACCTTTTGCATGTATTCATTCCAGTGTTGTCCATCATATGATTCACGAAGCCAGTCTGGAAGTTTCTTTTCAGGTACACATTTCACAACCCAAGTGTCACTGTTCCCATTTACAATTGTGTGATCAAAATCAAAAACAAGCAAACTCTTCATTCTCTGGATAATTTATTCTGTTTTAAAGAAAAGGAAAAGAATAGTTTAGCATGACTGAAACTCTCATATTGACTATAATAGAAAATTATGGACAGGTCCAAAGATGTGTGGGTTAGATTGATTGGCCATGTTAGGGGGATTAGCAGGGTAAATATGTGGGGTTATGGGAATAGGGCCTGGGTGGGATTGTGTGGTCGGTGCAGACTTGATGGGCTGAATGGCCTCATTTTGCACTGTAGGGATTCTAGGATTCTAGGTCCCCTTCTCAAACTGATTTACGATGTTGGGGAATTTCACAATAGAGAAGATAAGTAACTTGATGCACCCTGGTATTTTTCCTCTGTCAATGAGCTCACACTGGAAATATAAAGTTGAGGGCAAACCCATATCCTACTTTTCTTTTGTGTACTGTAGAAGCAAACTAATAAATTGTAATCTATGATAGAAACATATATCTACTGTGCTTCAAATCTCTATTATATCTGAGTGTGGAATTATAGTGAAGCTGAGAAATTGCAATTTTTAAGATGGGATCATACTTGTTAGGTTTTTCTTTGTCAGACTTGCGTATCAATAATTCCAAAATACAGATACCAGAGTACAGGTGTCAGGAAATCATGATAATATGAAAATCAAGGAAATCCAGTGATGGAAATGTTTTCTGGTGGTTGTATGTTTTTTTTAAAAAACTACTTAGAAGTGGAAGCTGTGTAGTGGTAGAGACAGGTGATGGAACTAGTGCTTTTGATACGTTGCTAAGTCTAGCAACACTGCAAACAGATGTTTAGCTAAGATAAATTGGTAACAATAGAGAATAGAATATCAAGGGTTTGAGTAAAGATGTTAGAGTTTCAAAGGAGGAGATGAGATGTGGACTTCACAATTACATTCTAAAAGGTAGACTCACAAAATTACGGTAATTAAGAATGACTTCATAGAGTCATAAAAGTTTACAGCATGGAAACAGGCCCTTTGGCCCAACTTGTCCCTTTTGTTAACCCCTAAGTTAGGCCCAATTGCCCACGGTGTTCTGAGCAGGTTAGTTCAGTTAAGGGAAGATCAAAAGGATAAATGGTATATCAGGAGCAATTTCCACCTATGCAAATGAGCTGTTTTGAAAACTTAGTAAGAGGTTTAACAACACCAGGTTAAAGTCCAACAGGTTTATTTGGTAGCAAAAGCCACACAAGCTTTCGGAGCTGCAAGCCCCTTCTTCAGGTGAGTGGGAATTCTGTTCACAAACAGAGCATATAAAGACACAAACTCAATTTACATGAATAATGGTTGGAATGCGAATACTTACAACTAATCAAGTCTTTAAGAAACAAAACAATGTGAGTGGAGAGAGCATCAAGACAGGCTAAAAAGATGTGTATTGTCTCCAGACAAGACAGCCAGTGAAACTCTGTGGGGGTTACAAATAGTGGGACATGAACCCAATATCCCGGTTGAGGCCGTCCTCGTGTGTGCGGAACTTGGCTATCAGTTTCTGCTCAGCGACTCTGCTGATAGCTGATAGCCAAGTTCCGCACACACGAGGACGGCCTCAACCGGGATATTGGGTTCATGTCCCACTATTTGTAACCCCCACAGAGTTTCACTGGCTGTCTTGTCTGGAGACAATACACATCTTTTTAGCCTGTCTTGATGCTCTCTCCACTCATGTTGTTTTGTTTCTTAAAGACTTGATTAGTTGTAAGTATTCGCATTCCAACCATTATTCATGTAAATTGAGTTTGTGTCTTTATATGCTCTGTTTGTGAACAGAATTCCCACTCACCTGAAGAAGGGGCTTAGAGCTCTGAAAGCTTGTGTGGCTTTTGCTACCAAATAAACCTGTTGGACTTTAACCTGGTGTTGTTAAACTTCTTACTGTGTTTACCCCAGTCCAACGCCGGCATCTCCACATCTTGAAAACTTAGCCCACAGCAGGAAAAGCTGCGTCCAGTCCCAGCAAGCTGTCTCTATAAAAAAAGCTTGTTTGAACAACCAGTTATTCTGCCCTATATCAGAAACAATCCCAAACAATAAAAGGGCCTGGTAAAGTAACTATTACGGGATTTGGCCTACAGTTCTGAGGAGGCTTGACCTGATGGATACTGAGAATATGTTTCCTCTTGTGTTTAAAATGTATTTATTAGTGTCACAAGTAGGCTTACATTAACACAGCAATGAAGTTACTGTGAAAATCCCTTAGTCACCACACTCCGGCACCTGTTCGGGTACACTGAGGGAGAATTTAGCATGGCCAATGCACTTAACCAGCATGCCTTTTGGACTGTATCCGACACGGGGAGAACATGCAGACTTTGCACAGACAGTGACCCAAGATGGGAATCGAACTCGGGTCCCTGGGAGAATCTAGAATTAGGAGGCACAGTTTAAAAATAACTGGTCTCCCATTAAGAAGACGAGGAGTAATTTCTTCCCTCAGAGGGTCTTTAAACTTTGGGATTCTCTTCCTCAGTGAGTAGTGGAGGCTGGGTTATGGACAGGCTTGAGTTAGACAGATTGACAAAGGAGGCAATGAACAAAGAACAAAACAAAGAACAAAGAACAATACAGCACAGGAACAGGCCCTTCGGCCCTCCAAGCCCGCGCCGCTCCCTGGTCCAAACTAGACCATTCTTTTGTATCCCTCCATTCCCACTCCGTTCATGTGGCTATCTAGGTAAGTCTTAAACGTTCTCAGTGTGTCCGCCTCCATCACCTTGCCTGGCAGCGCATTCCAGGCCCCCACCACCCTCTGTGTAAAATACCTCCTTCTGATATCCGTGTTAAACCTCCCCCTCCTCACCTTGAACCTATGACCCCTCGTGAACGTCACCACCGACCTGGGAAAAAGCTTCCCACCGTTCACCCTATCTATGCCTTTCATAATTTTATACACCTCTGTTAGGTCACCTCTCATCCTCCGTCTTTCAAGTGAGAACAACCCCAGTTTACCCAATCTCTCCTCATAACTAAGCCCTTCCATACCAGGCAACATCCTGGTAAACCTCCTCTGCACTCTCTCTAAAGCCTCCACGTCCTTCTGGTAGTGTGGCGACCAGAACTGGGCGCAGTATTCCAAATGCGGCCGAACCAACGTTCTATACAACTGCAACATCAGACCCCAACTTTTATACTCTATGCCACGTCCTATAAAGGCAAGCATGCCATATGCCTTATTCACTACCTTCTCCACCTGTGACGTCACCTTCAAGGATCTGTGGACTTGCACACCCAGGTCCCTCTGCGTATCTACACCCTTTATGGTTCTGCCATTCATTGTATAGCTCCCCCCTACGTTAGTTCTACCAAAATGGTTATTGGGGATAAGCAGGAAAGTGGAGTTACACCACAATCAGATCATCCATGATCTTATTGAGTAGAGCAGGCGCAACAGGTTGGCTGGCCTACTCCTGCTCATATTTCCTGCGCTATATAATGAACCTCTCCATGTGTCTAGTAGACTCATACATTGTTACCCTGCACATGACTGCAGCGCAGCAGTAAAACGTGGCACTCCGGGATACATTCACTTTACAATTGGTTCCTAGCTCTCCACGAATAATACAACAATAAAACGCCCTAATAATTTCCACAAATATTTGAGTGGATTTGGTGATGCACGTTTCCCTCCCAGCCGCTGGTTCTGGGGAGGCGCAGACAAGGATTGATTTCCTTGTATAGTTTTGCTGAAGAGATAGACCCAGTGTAAAAATAGACCTGTGCCAACTGAGGGTGAACTATTAATAACCCGGCCGCTACCCTTCCATCTGTCTGCAGCATACCCTTTATCTTTCTGAAATATTGTTAATTGCTGTACCTGGGAGGGATCATCGCCGCTTAAAGGGACGGCAGTCCCGAGCATGCAATACCTGTCTGTAATGTCCACCACAAGACCTTCATTGAGCAGGGATTCT
This sequence comes from Mustelus asterias, assembly GCF_964213995.1. Classification (NCBI taxonomy): domain Eukaryota; kingdom Metazoa; phylum Chordata; class Chondrichthyes; order Carcharhiniformes; family Triakidae; genus Mustelus; species Mustelus asterias. The sequence continues at coordinate 53,069,875 of NC_135814.1, forward strand.
TGGCTCAGAGTCACCACCACATGTTCAGTTGCCGGGCTCCACTTCCTCCCTCCCTCCAGCGGCCAGCGGCGGCGCACGCGAGCCGCTTTTGCAGCGCTCGAGCCGCCGCTTCCGCCACGGTGGCTCCGCCCAACGGCTGGTTGCCCCGGTAACCAGGCAACACATTCCAGCGGGAGGGGCGGGCGGTGCCTCAGTCTCACTTCCGGCGCGGTGGCTCCGCCCGGCGGGCTGGTTGCCCCGGTAACCGAGCAACACTGGAGCGGAAGGGGCGGGAGGTTCGGGCCGCACGCTTCCGGCGCGGTTGCTGGGCAACTTTCGAAGTGGAAGGCAGCAGCCAGGGTGGTTGAGGTGAGATAAGCCCACCGCCAATGTGGGCGCTCCGGAGTTAACCTCTGGATGCTTGGTTCCCTTTCCCTGGGCAAAATGGCGACAGTGGCAAACCTCACGCCTTCGAGCAGAAGACCGATGAGTACCAGCAGCGGCGCTTCCAGTGAGTTTTTACTGAAAGGGACCAAACACTCGTTGCCGCGTTTGGTACCGGGCACTTTCACTCGACGCCGATAACGCATTCCGGTGCCTGAGGTACGGGGCACAGAAACATCGAAAATAGGAGCAGGAATAGACCATTCGGCCCCTCCAGCTTGCTCCGCCATTCATTATGATCATCAAATTCAATCATAGAATCCCTACAGTGCAGGAGGAGACCATTCAGCCCATCGAGCCTGCACCCACAATGATCCCACTCAGGTTCTATTCCTCCCAACCCTATGTATTTATCAATACCCTGACCCCGCCTTCTCCACCCCATACCCCTTGATCCCTTTAGCCTCAAAAGCTATATCTAATTTGTTCTTAAAAGCACACAACATTTTGGCCTCAACTACTTTCTGTGGTAGGATGCCCCGCCCCACCCCATGATGGGGCACTGAGATCTGGTGCTGGCGCACACTGTAATGAGCACTCTGCTTTGTATTCCCATCCTTTCACTGGCCTCATCAAGGTCCTGAAAAATATCTCCCTTAATTGTATCATGTTTTTGGTGGTTAACGATAGCAGGCAAAATTTTTGTTTGCACGCAGTCATCCAAGGACAAAAGGTAATGCATTTTTCTGAGGATGCTTTCAACCTGCACCATGAATAACGTAGACTTCACCCTGTCAGTTGATGATGGTAAGTGAAACTCAAGTTAACAATGTTATGGTCAGTGAACATAACCTGAATGAGGCATTTGAGGAACCGCAAATGAGATGAGATTTGTGTTTGTAGCCTATAAACAAAGCGTTAGTGGAATGAAAATTACAAAAACAAATAAACAAAACTGACTTACCACGAAGGATTTGCCTGTTGTGATTTCTGAGCAAAACTCCATTTGAGGGACCAGCTTGCTGCTAGAAACAAAGTTTGTCGGTGGCTGCTGAGGGGATGCAAAAAGCAGCCAAGTATCATTCTTATGACATTATTCATACATTCATGGGATGTGGCCATTACTGGCAAAGTCAACATTTATTACTGCTCTTGAGAAGCCTTCCTGAACAGCTGAAGTCGTGTAGTGAAGGTACTCTCTCAGTGCTGTTAGGTAGGGAGTTCCAGGACCATATTCATCAGTGTTAGACCAAACCTTGGTCTAACACTAATGAATATATGTCAGATGGTGAATAGGTGGGGAACTTGAAGGTGGTGGTTTTTCCATGTACCTTCTGCACTTGCCCTTCTACGTGGTTAGGTTTGTGAGGTGCTGTCATGGAAGTTTCTGCAGGTCAGTGTGCTTGTTTTAACTTACAGTTCCAACAGAAATCACTTTTACTATTTTCCCTGTGTGTTGTGGCCTCTCCCACATGAGGACCTGATGTTAGTAAGATAATTAAAATGGGACATACCCTCTCTATAAAGGCATCTCTCCTGCATCTGCTTCACGTTGACTTTTTGTGAATCATGAACAAGGGCAGTCAAATCACTCTACACTGTAACATTTTGCACTCTCCATTTAAATAATATTCTGCTTTTCTATTGTTCGGGCCAAAGTGGATAACTTCACAATTTCTCACATTATACCCCACTGGCCAAAGCCCAGTCACTTAATTTATCCATATTCCTTTGTGGTCCTCCTTACAACAAGCAAAAACTGTGTGAACATTTTCTTGTAAGTTTGGCTTCCTACTTGTCATTGTATCATTAGCAAATCTGACTACAATATAGTCTTTTTATCCTAGTCATTAATATAGATTGTATATTGTTGAGACCCTAGCACTGATTCCTGTGGCACTCCACTAGTTACAGTTTGCCAACGTGAAAATTAACCATTTATCCAACTTTCTGTTTTCTGTTTAAACATGTTAATATATCACCCCCAACATCATGAGCTCTTACCTACTAAAATCTTTAATGTGGCACCTTATCAAACGCTTTTTGGAAATCCAAATGCACTTTATAAACCCTGCTTGATATATCCTCAAAGGATTCTAATAATCTTGTCAAACACAATTTTCCAACCAAGCCAACTAGGCTTGTTGTCAAGCAGAAGTTGGAGCAGGTCACGTGATCCCTTTCTCTACTCCATTTTACCCTAAATTAAAAAACAGTCCCAAAATATATCAGTCTTATAAACTTTATATCAAAGACAGTTGGAAGGTTAATGTAATTGTGCTATACTGCTATGGGATGGTGATATTAATAATCAAATTTATCTTTATTTTTGTAGTTAGTTAGGTAATTCATATTTGATATCACCTTTTGTATTGTTGTTAACTGTAACCACTGATACCAAAGTTTAGTGTCATTTGCATCATTAAATAAAGCTGTGGCAGTGGTGACCCAGCGGAGCCTATCCTCCAATGGGCAGCAGCACATTGTATTCATTAGGGGAGCCATTGTTCAAGATTCTCTTAAGGTTAACGTGCAGGTTCAGTCAGTAGTTAGGAAGGCAAATGCAATGTTAGCATTTATGTCGAGAGGACTAGAATACAAGAGCAGGGATGTACTTCTGAGGCTGTATAAGGCTCTGGTCAGACCCCAGTTGGAGTATTGTGAGCAGTTTTGGGCCCCATATCTAAGGAAGGACTTGCTGGCCTTGGAAAGGGTCCAGAGGAGGTTCACAAGAATAATCCCTGGAATGAAGAGCTTGTCGTATGAGGAATGGTTGAGGACTCTGGGTCTGTACTCATTGGAATTTAGAAGGATGAGGGGGGACCTTATTGAAACTTGCAGGATACTGCGAGGCCTGGATAGTGTAGATGTGGAGAGGGTGTTTCCACTAGTAGGAAAAACTAGAACCGGAGGGCACAATCTCAGGCTAAAGGGGAGATCCTTTCAAACAGAGATGAGGAGGAATTTCTTCAGCCACAGAGTGGTGAATCTGTGGAACTCTTTGCCACAGAAGGCTGCAGAGGCCAGGTCATTGAGTGTCTTTAAGACAAAGATAGATAGATTCTTGATTAATAAGGGGATCAAGGGTAATTGGGGAAAGGCAGGAGAACGGGGATGAGAAAAATATCAGCCATGATTGAATGGCGGAGCAGATTCGATGGGCTGAATGGCTTAATTCTGCTCCTATGTCTTATGGTCTTATGACCTCTTCTCAGAGCGTGGACAATTGTGAGGCTAACATTCAGATGCAGTTTTCTTGTCTGGCAGTGGACTGCGCCAGAATCACTGTGGATAGCTTACTTCTGAAGATGGAGGAAGAAGCTTTTAACTTAGATTTAAAGGTTAAAATCTTTAAACCTTATCAGATTTTTATATTTTTGCAGGTGAGCTAAATTCAAATGCTACTTCAGCTCATATTACATGGCTTTCCAGCTGATGACCAAACTTTGGCTTGGTATTTTATTTGAAATTGATCTATGTTGGAGTGGAGCCCCATATATGATAATCTGTCAGGAAGATTTCCAGCAACTCCTGCAGTAGAGCTGGTACCAAACAGTACTAGTTTTGTCTTTTGCTTTGGACAACACTGCTGCAGAAAATAGGCTGCTCGAATGGACTCCTGGGTATAATTTATTTTCATGGAAAAATACAGTTTCATTAATTACAATGAAGACTTTCAAGATCAGCAGCAGAGTAAAGCAGGGCTGCTTCCTGGTGTCAAATCCCTTTTTTCTTTGCTGCTTTTGCATGTTTTCAGTGACTCAAGTGTGAGCATCTACCTGAATACCAGAGCTGGTGGTAAGCTGTTCAACTTGGCAAGATTGTGCACAAAGACCAAAGTACGTAATAACCTATTTCGTGAGTTATTGATGACACCTCACTGACACCCCATACTGAAATTCACTTGCAATGGCTTATAGATCAGTTCTCCCAGATCTACAAGGGGCTTGGACGAACAATCAGCATCCGGAAGACCAAAGTGATGGACCAGGATGTAGACATTCCACTTTCCATCAACATTGACAGTCTCATTCTGGATTTTCTTGACAGCTTTACGTATCTTGGATCAACAATTGCCAGCAAACTGTCTCTTGATGATGAAATCAGTAACAGGATTGTCAAAGCCATAGCTGCCGTATCAAAGCTGAGAAGCTGGATATCGGTCAATAACAAATTAACCAAAAATACAAAGCTCTGTGTGTACCAGGCTTGTGTTATCACCACCCTCCTTTACAGTAGTGAGACATGAACAACTTATACAAGCCAAGAAAAGTGGTTGAACAGCTTCTGCCTCCACTTCCTCAGAGAAATGTTCGGTATATCCTGGCAAGACAAAACACAGAATATGAAAGTACACCATTGTGCAGGGATCCCCAGCATGTTTGTCGTCTTGATTCAATGGTGATGCCGTTGGCTGGGTCATGGGAGTCAAATAGATGAAAACCACATACCCAAAGACACGTTCTATGGTGAATTTGCAAACGGCACGAGAACAGGTCACCCACGTCTGCGATGCAAGGATGTATGCAAGCAAGACTTCTAGTTGGCTGAAATCCGAATCAATGCACGTTGTTAACCTGGGTATCTGTAAAAAAAGTAGTCAGGAAGGGGATTGAAAGATAGAGAACAAAATAAATGACCAAATGGTGAAAAAGATCTTGGGCCAACACTTTTCATCTGTGCCAGCTGCAGTACAGACTGCCACTCATAAATTAGCCTCCACAGCCACAACAGTGTTCAACACAGAGGTGACATGCATCCTTAGTGCAGTCCATCATCTCCTGAGATGGATGGATGCAAGTTGGACAATGTTGGACAATTCAAGGCTGTGTAAAGGTATCAAATACAAAACAACAAACAGATAAAAATAAATAGCATATTGTGGTCTTTTCACTAAAAAGAATGTTTGATAAAATTCATGACTAAAATGATAGCTCGCAGAATTAAATTAGTATTTGGAACACTGACAGGAGCCTAAAGATGTTAATTAATGGTAGTTATTATAATTATGCAATTTTGAATAGTGTTGTCCTACTATTTATACCTATTATTTTTGCATTATAGGTAGGATATCTTCAGTTCAGAACATCAATGCATGTGTGCCATGGTGTCAAGAGGAGAGCGATCTTGGGAGAGTGAATGGTAAGTTGCATTTAATACTGCAAAGTATATGGCAATACACATCTGCGAAATTAGAGTAACTTCAAATTGTTCAATAGGATGCACCAGTAAAACTGATTTTGGGTAATCATAAGATTAGAAAAACAGACATTGAATGTCAATTAATGAGTAACATATTGAATTGTTACTTGAAACTACCTAGTATAATGTTCACTGATTTTGAATAATGTCTGAATATTCAAAAATCGGTACATTCCAGATCAAGTACAGACCAGGAGGAACCAAAAGAGAAAATGCTGGAAAATCTCAGCAGGTCTGGCAGCATCTGTAAGGAGAGAAAAGAGCTGACGTTTTGAGTCCAGATGACCCTTTGTCAAAACTGGAGATTTTCCAGCAGTTTCTCTTCTGGTTTCAGATTCCAGCATCTGCAGTAATTTGCTTTGATACAGACTAGGAGGAGTTAGAAGTATAGAGTTGGAATTTTTTTCTCGGTGCTGGTTTAGATGGGAAAAGTGGTGTACAGCACACAGACTGCACAGCCGGTTTTTCACTGCACGGTGGCACAGTGGTTAGCACTGCCGCCTCACAGCGTCAAGGACTCGGGTTCAATTCTGGCCAAGGGTCACTGTCTGTGTGGAGTTTGCAAGTCCTCCCGTGTCTGCGTGGGTCTCCTCCGGGTGATCTGGTTTCCTCCCACAGTCCAAAGATGTGCGGGTTAGGTTGATTGGCCATGCTAAATTGATCCGTGGTGTCAGGGGGATTGGCAAGTTAAATACGAGGAGTTCTGGGGATAGGACCTGAGTGGGATTGTTGTTGATGCAGACTCGATGGACTGAATGGCCTCCTCTGCACTGTAGGGATTCTATGATATTTTCAAGCACTTAAGAGAAAAAAAAAACTGGTGGTGCTTCCCACACCATAACACTGGCGGGCAGACTCTGAAAGAGCCCACCTTGCCAGCAACGTTGACATCAGGATACCATTTTAAAATCTGATCTCTAGAAATAAAAATTGAAATAAAGATCCCCCCATTGTCGTGGAGAAACTCCCCTCATGCACAGCAACCCCCCTCCCCCCCCATGCACATGGGAACAGGGAACAATCACCGCCCCCCCCCCCCTCCCTTATGGATCTCCCCAGAGTGGCTTCCCAGCACTGCCCCTCTACAAAAGCCCCTGTGTGGTCATTGTGGTGATCGTTCCTTTGAGGTCAACAAGACAGAAGAGAATCACCTGGTTTGAGAGACCAATTGTGACAGAGTGGATAATCACCCAGGAAGTGGAATCCTATTGTGGGCAGAAGACAGACATGTAGGGGCAGCCAGTGGGCTGCTCTAGGGCAGCCAGTGGCCAGGTGGGGGCTGCAAGCCTCTGTATAGTTTTTCCTTATTAATAAATATTCTTAGTGTTCCTAACAAAATCTGTGAGTGTGCGTCATTATGTTGGCGACGAGGATGGGATGGATTATGACTGTGGCCCAACACATGAGCTATATTTTTAAGAAATGTCTTTTTTAAAAATCATGTTCTCCCAGCTCACAGCCTCAGCTGATGTCATTGTTGCTGAGCTGTCTATCAGAAGTCCTTTTATTGCTCCTTAAGTGGCTTATATGGTGTTGTTTATTTTTTCTGTGGGATCTTTTATGGCTGTGCATTGTTAGGAGAAAAACTGGTTGACAGGTCAGGTGACAGGACTTCTTTCATTTTCAGTTCTGAGTTGCAGGTTTGAGTTTTTAGAAGGAACAGCAATATGAAAAGAAGTGTTTCTCTCTCCCCGTTTTATGTGGAAATTCTGATGGTTATCTGAAAACAAGGTCCTGCCTTTCTGGAGTAGAAAATCTGCTATTGGTAGCTTGACCAGAGTCAAGGTCCTAAGGTTCTGGGAAGTTGTTCTGACTTCAAACTGTTCTGGGAGTGTTAAGAGGACTACTAGAACTTACAAGACTGAAAGTTTTCAATTCTCTAACCAAAAGACTCAATTCCAGTATTACATGAGCATTACACTTTGTTGGTTTGAACTTGTTTAAAGAGCTTTGTTTATGGGATTGGTTTGATTGGAACATCTTAGATATATTTGTTAAGGGTTATACATTATCGTGGTTGTTTTATTTTTGTTTGTAATTGATAAAAATTATTGCTAATTTTCTTTCCATACATGTTAACTGTATTCCTAAATAAACTTTGTTTGATAAAAGCTCCCTAGTGGGGTTATTTGAATCATACTGAAGTGAAACATATCATGCTTATCCCAGCCAAATTCAAGATGCAAAACTTATGATCCAGATGGGCTCCATAAAACACTTTAGAGTTTCTGACCTGAACCATAACAAATCAAAGTCTGAAGAAAAAAGTGCTCAGCGAATACCTGTCTTTGGGTGAATAGACCTGAATAATTTCCAGACCGTGATGGTTGGATGCAGAGCAGATCTGAATTGATGCAGTCAAAAGTTTAGAAACAGAGAACATTACAGCGCACTACAGGCCCTTTGGCCCTCGATTATGCGCCGACCAGTGAAACCAACCTAAAGCCCCTCTAATCTACACTATTCCAATATCATCCATATGTTTATCCAATAACCATTTGAATGCTCTTAATGTTGACGAGTCCACAACTGCTGCAGGCAGGGCATTCCACGCCCTTACTATTCTGAGTAAAGAACCTACCTCTAACATCTGTCCTATATCTATCACCCCTCAATTTAAAGCTATGTCCCCTCGTGTTAGCCATCACCATCCGAGGAAAAAGGCTCTCACTATCCACCCTATCTAATCCTCTGATCATCTTGTATGCCTCTATTAAAAGAAAAAAATCAAGCAGATAACCCTTAGATGCAGGGGCTGTGACTTTGATATTGGAAAAAAAAGTGGAACTTAAAAAGAAGCAGTTGCTGCAGAGACTTTGTTTGGAAGAGCAAAAGAAAGAGAGCACAGAGAGCTGTGTTTCAAGAGTGAAAAACATGCCCCAAGGAGCTGCAGCACCTGTCCCAGATGTGTGAGTAAGTATAGAAGCTGAGATTGTTGGGCTCTGGAGCTTTAAAGTAAAAGTTTATTTATTAGTGTCACAAGTAAGGCTTACATTAACACTGCAATGAAGTTACTGTGACATTCCCCTAGTCGCCACACTCCGGTGCCTGTTTGGGTTAATGCACCCTAACCAGCACGTCTTACGGACTGTGGGAGGAAACCGGAGCACCTGGAGGAAACCCATGCAGACACGGGGAGAACGTGCAAACTCCACACAGTGACCAAGCCGGGAACCGAACTGGCGCTGTGAGGCAGCAGTGCTGCCCCTCTGCCACCATGCTGTCCCGTGGCATGGTGGTGGTGGTGGTGGTGGCGGGGGGGGGGGGGGGGGGGGGGTCTGGGTATTGGTTCCTGCACTGAGGGACTGCAGACAGCAAAGTTCTGGCATTTTGCAGAATAGAGAATTCCCCAACCTGTTTACAAAACAGTTCAGAACTTTTTTAAAAAGGCCCTGAATGTAACATGTTGGATCTCCCATTGAAATTGACAAGGGAAACCAGCACAACGGGGAGAGGAGGGATAACTGACTCTCCATGCAGCCAAAGGGGGAAAAAAAGCTGCATGGATTGCTGGAAGGGCTTTCTACAGTAAAAAGAAGTTTTAAAAGTTTTAAAAAGGTTCAAAAAAGAAGCAGCCAAAACTTCAAAAGAGTGAGAGAAGCACATAGAAAGAATCGGCAACTGCTGACAATTTTAAAAAGTTGACAGTCTTAAAGAGGTAACGCTTTTAAAGTGGTAATGCATTTAAAGTAGCAATGCACCTAATGCGTAACCACAGGAAGAAACAAATGGCTATGGACTGGAAATTTGGAGAAGACCCCAGAAAGAGGTCAAGTCTCAAAAAGGTCCATGAGCAATGAAGACCTCGAGGAAGGGGCAACGCAAGACCTTGCAGGAGGCAGTGAAAACCACAGAGGAAGCAATGAATGACCCTAGAAAGAGGGCAACGAAAGACTCCAAAAATAGAGCAACAATGAAAGGCCCCAAAAAGAGGGCAGCGAAAGATTCCAGAAGGAGGGCAAAAAAGACACTTAAAGACTAAATGGAGAGCAACAAGAGAATTGCAGAATAGAAACAACACTTCATTGGAGACAGACCCAACCAACAGTGAAGCCAAAAGGATTTAGTTAAGACAAGTAGAAACAAAGATTCCAAAGATGTGTGGGTTAGGTTGACCATGTTAAATTTCTCCTTGGGGTCAGGGAGATTATCAGGGTTAATACATGGGGTTATGGGGATAGGGCCTGGGTGGGATAGTTGTCGGTGCAGGCTCAATGGACCCAATGGCCTCTTTCTGCATCTTAGGGATTCTATGATTGTGAAATGTATACGTCCAGTCAGAACATGGTGGATTCACCTCGGAATAAACGCAGGAATTAAAGACTTTAGAAAGACAGGAACTATTGAACCTAAAGAGGAATCAGCCAAAAGAATTAAAACTCGAGAGAAAACAACAACATGAAATGAGTGGCAGCAAATTTGGAAAACAAAGTTGCAAAAATTGACAAAATGAAGCAAGAAGGAGGAGAATTAATGAGACAATGGGGAACAAGCTGAACTCCATGCAAAGCAACCAGAAAATAAGAATATGTCTAGTGAAGGATGGAATCAGGAGAATAAGAGCTTGAAGAAAGGAAGCTTGACAATGAGAAATTAACTGAAGAGATAAAAACATTGAAGTTGACAGCAGAATCAGCAGTTCTGACAGAGAAAAAAACTGTGATTACGTGGCAGAACAAGATTGCTGAATTGGTCAAGCAAATGGTAAGGCAGCAAGCCTGCAAGGAAGAGTTCCATGCAAGACCACATTTGGAAATGTACATAGTTAAAGTCTGCCAATAAAAATATTTGTTTTAAAAACATGCAAGCCAAAAAAAAGCTATGAAAAGAAACAACTTGCTGAGAAAAGAAAAACAGAGTAATATATAAAGATGTGTAATCAGGTGAGGATGTCTGTTACTGGCTCATCTCCTCGGTTCAGGGTGCTCACTCAGTCACCCTTGCCCACTGTGAGAGTCAATGCGAGTGCATCATGGTGTGAGTTGTTGAGGATGAGTGAGAACCCCGATACTGGGAGTGAACCAGACTTATGGAAACACTCATCCAGTGCTCTCAGCACACTCAACATTTTTCATCACCCCATCCCCAACAGTCTCTTAATGTCCCACACACTGTCTACCTCTTCATAAACACTTTTTTTCCTCTCCCCTCACATTGTCTCTCTCCCTCTCTCTCTTACACCCTCTCAGATGCAAGTTGTCCTGCTCCTGCTGCCTTATGCTCTGTTCCTTCATGCCTGGGCCCCGCTCTGGAAGCCTGAGCCCTGCTGCAGATGCCTGGGCCACACTCCCCGGCACTTGTGTTCCCTGGGCCCCATGACCCAGTCTCAGCTCCCCAGGTCATTAGTGGGCTTATCAGCTGCAAACATGGGCAAGAAACGACCTGTGATTGTAGGAGCAGTTCCATGCAAATTCTTCCATTCAAACTTATCTGTTTGATTGGCATTTTGAAAACTGGTTGCAGGGGCCGCATTGAGGGACTTTGAGGACTGCATTCGAACTTTGGGCTGCATATTGGACAAGCCTGGTCTTAAACTGTACATATTCTGTTCCTGATCTTAAATATAAGATATTGACTATCAGTTCTTATAGAATGAACTGGAGATTGGTTTTACCATCCACCATTTGTAGCTGGTAAATCACATTAGTAACAATGCTTTTGCAATAAGCCTGTACTTAGGTTTTATGAAACTTTTATGACATAATTAATATTTTGGGAATTTTAGCACAGATTTATGAGAAACCCAGTGACCCTGGTGAATTACATTTTCCAAATTTGGTGGACCTTCGACAAGTTACAGTACTTCCAAAAACAGAATGGCAACGAATCCAGGATGATCTGAATGGTGTAAATAGAGAGGCAGACTTTATACGTGCCCAAAAAGAAGAAAGAGAAATCTTACACTTAAAATCTAAAGAAGTGACTAAGCACTGGACAAACACCATCGCAGTAAGCACATTTCAAATATTCTCAATTTTTTTCCTATTATTATCATGTTATATACAACATTATACCACTTTATTGTTTGTTTGTACTTATCCATTAGTTAAAGTAGAAAAAAAAACAAGTGCCTATATTCCTAGAATGTTACTGTACATACTGTATTTTAGAACTTAATTTCTACTGCGTTCCAGACTATAGTCAGGTTATTTATTCAGTCCGTTATGCCTGACAAACAGATGTAAAGTGAATATGACCAATCAGAAATAGAGAGGGGAGGATGTGACATTTATAACTTCATTCTGCACTATACCTAATTCCCCAGTAACAATCTTGAGTATCACCTTCTAATTTAATGTAAAGCAGTCCATGTGACATCACCGAGATGTGGACGTGATTTCCAGGAATTTATGTAATTGCTCAGATTGGGTTGGAAACAAGTGCAACTCATTCCATTTTAAGTGCCCTCCATCTGATTTCCGACAGATGGGAAAGTTGAAGTTGAACCCACTATATGATACCTTGACTGTGAACAGATTATCAGAGAATTTCAGCATCTGATTCAATATTTGAGGAAATTACTATTTTAATACAGACTAGTGGCATTAGTTTGATGAGAAATTAGTTTGGTAAAACAATGTTCTTAACTGCAGTGGTTCTGCGTAGAAACCAGTTATTAATGGAGTCTGTAAGGGGATTTTCTCGGGTTGTCCCATTGGTGGGGGGGGGTCTTGTATTCAGCCGATCTCAGCAAACACAAAGACTTGCAAAAGACAGTATGTAGTTAAAGATGTTCTTTCTTTGACCAACGCATTAGGAGAGAGATAGTCAGAGGATTCCAACTTCTCTCTGACCTCACATCACATGGGAACAATAGATATACATTTCTGAAGATTTGATACTCCCGCCCAACCTTCATCCAAGCTGGATGGTCCAATTACATTAATACTCTTCATTTACTTTGGCCAACAGCATTCTACCTTCCAGCAGAATTAGGGATTCATTGGTCAACCGAACCCAGACGTTCTTCCCCAGTTACCTAGTAACTTTACCTACTCAAATAGGTTCAAGGGTCATCCCTAACACCTGCAGTCTTGGGAACCAGAAGGGAGTCATCTTTTTCTCCGGTCTGTTTTCAGTCCCCTTATCAGTGGAGGTTCAATTTAAGTTATTCATTACAGCTAGAAGCTGAATGCTTCAATTCATTTCAATAATCTTGGTTGCTTGTAGTTGCTTGGCCTGCCCCTGATAATAGGGTATACGCCCAATGCTTCATTGTTCCAAAAGAATATCAAGAGAGTCATAGGGTTGTAGAGGTTTACAGCATATGGAAACAGGCCCTTTGGCCCAACTTGTCCATGCCGCCTTTTTTTTGAAACCACTAAGCTAGTCCCAATTGCCCATGTTTGGCTCATATCCCTCTATACCCATCTTACCCACAAAATGGTCTAAATGCTTTTTAAAAGACAAAATTGTACCCGCCTCTACTACTACCTCTGTCAGCTTGTCCCAGACACTCAGCACCCTCTATGTGAAAATTGCCCCTCTGGACCCTTTTGTATTTCTCTCCTCTCACCTTAAACCTATGCCCTCTAGTTTTAAACGCCCCTACCTTTGGGAAAAGATGTTGCTGATCTATGCCCCTCATTATTTAATGGACCTCTATAAGATCACCCCTAAGTCTCCTATGCTCCAGGGGAAAAAAGTCCCAGCCTATCCAGCCTCTCCTTGTAACTCAAACCATCAAGTCCCGGTTACATCCCAGTAAATCTTTTCTGTACTCTTTCTAGCTTAATAATAATCTTTCTATAATAGGGTGACCAGAACTGTACACAATATTCCAAGTGTGGCCTTACCAATGTCTTGTTCAACTTCAACAAGACATCCCAGTGTTCTGACCAATGAATCCAAGCATGCTGAATGCCTTCTTCGCCACCCTGTCCACATGTGACTCCACCTGTACCCCTAGATCTCTCCATTCTATAACTCTCTTCAACACCCTACCATTAATTAAGTCCTGCCCTGATTCAATCTACCAAAAAGCATCACCTCGCATTTATCTAAATTGAACTCCATCTGCCATTCATCAGCCCACTGGCCCAATTGCTCAAGATCCCATTGCAATCCTAGATAACTTTCTTCACTGTCCAATATGCTACCAATCTTGATGTCTTCTGCAAACTTACTAACAATGCCTCCTAAATTCTCATCCAAATCAATAATTCAAATAACAAATAATAGTGGACCCAGCACTGATCCCTGAGGCACACTGTTGGTCACAGTCCTCCAGTTTGAAAAACAACCCTCTACAACTATCCTCGGTCTTCTGTTATCAAGCCAATTTTGTATCCAATTGGCTACTTCACCCTGAATTCTGTGAGATTCAACCTTAAGCAACAACCTACTATGTGATACCTTGTCAAAGACCTTGCTAAAGTCTATGCAGACAACATCAACTGCACCGCCCTCATCTACCTTTTGCTTACCTCTTCATAAAAACTCAATCAAATTCGTGAGAGATGATTTTCCACTCTCAAAACCATGCTGACTGTCCCGAATCAGTCATTGCCTCTCTAAATGCCTGCAGATCCTGTCTCTCAGAATACCTTCTAACAACTTGTCCACTACAGTCGTTGGGCTGCAGTTCCCAGGCTTTTCCCTGCAACCTTTCTTAAACAGAGGCACAACATTTGTTACCCTCCAATCTTCAAGACCCTCACCTGTGGCTGACGATGATTCAAATACCTCTGCTAGGGAACCCGCAATTTCCTCCCTAGCCTCCCACAACGCCCTGGGATACACTTCATCAGGCCCCAGGGATTTATGTACCTAGATGCGCTTTAAGACTTCCAACACCATCTCCTCTGTAATATGCACACTCCTCAAGACATAAGTATTTATTTCCCCAAGTTCGCTAACAAAGGTATTTTAATTGAAGAACCCTACACTACTCTGTTGTATAATTCTATATAATGCCAATGGTTTATTTAATAATCTATATGTGGCTATCCTTGTACATACTTGATAACAGGTAAATGTCTTGAATGTTGATCACATTGATGGTGTTGATCTTCAGTGTTCTGATCATATTTTCCAGAAAAATTGTAAATACTATAAAATTATCAGATTATTTATTTCACTGTTACAGGTTTCAGATAAGTAGGTAACTGAATGTGCCACAGTTTGTAATCTTTTGTATCCCAATGCGTAAGACAACAAAATAAGCGTTTTTACATCATTTTTTTCTTCAAGTAATCAGCATCATTGTGATAAAAACAATACATATATACTGGCTGTTCTTTCTCCCCAGACAAATAAGTTTACCAAATGTTTTGAATTCATAATATTATCGATCAATGACTCGGAACTCGATCTTCATTAAAAGGTTGCTTGAAATTTTGTATTAGCTAATTGTAGAATACTCATGTCCAATATTGGATTCTTGGAATTGCTATAAAAGTCATTTTACATCTTATGCAAAATTACTAGATTGTCATTCTAGAACAAGACATTGCTGCTTAGGATCACATTACATAGAAAGTAGATGGAGTGTTCTGTATTTCAACAGTTAATATGTTACATTAACAATGTTTCAATCGGCATCAAATACTAAGTAAACATAAATCACACAAAACAAAAAATGTCGGAAAATCTCAGCAGGTCTGACAGCATCTGCGGAGAGAGAATAGAGCCAATGTTTCGAGTCAGGCTGAAGGGTCATCCAGACTTGAAACATTAGCTCTGTTCTCTATCCACAGATGCTGTTAGACCTGCTGAAATTTTCCAGCATTTTCTGTTTTAGTTTCCGATTCCAGCATCCGCGGTATTTTGCCTTTATCTTAACAAATCACACAATCTGTATCCTAGGGTCAAAGGCAAAAAAGGCTTGATGCAAGAAAACTACGTAAAGCAAAGGAAGAAGAGGAGAAGAAACAAATTGATATAGAGGAAGCAAAGTATATGGCACAGAAAAGAAAAGAGAGCCTGGAACGAGCTAAAACCTTGCTTTTCTATCAGACTGATAGAGTGAAAGGATTTAATGTACTGTATGATTTTTTTTTGTTTAAATTTTATTTAATACTTCTGAATTTAAAAAGGCTTTAGTGATAGCATTACTATTCATTTAGAGATAATATAGATATAATGGATTTGTATTATATTCTTTAAATTTTGCTTCACAATTGCAATATGATCCTCTTCTAGATGTCTGTCACAACAATATCAAACAATAATAATGTAATAACTGCTTGCCGTCTGCAACTGATTTGATTTCACTTAACTGTCATATGTATCATTTTCATTTATTTAAGGAAACAGTAAGGTTACATATCTTGTGCAGCCTTCCTCAATTTCGATCTCTAGAATCTTCCATGTAATGCAAAAGGAAGCCTAAGCTGCCAAGGATGAGCACAAACACAGTTTGATTCTTTGCATGTTTTTAGATGTCATAAAGCTGGGACATATGGGGCTGTAACTTCTGAGCTCCAGGACAAGGTATCTGAGGCAGTATCCCAAAACTATGCTAGGGAAGCACCCCCAGAAATTCCGAGGTAAGGATTGGATTACAATTGCCCAAGAAGGTTCAGACTTCTGATGGGAAATTACCCTGCACTGGGAACTATCTGAAAATGCAATTAAATCACAAACTTTAAATGCTTCCAACTTTGATACAGCAATAGTTACCCAGAAACAGTTCTTAAAACCATTTCCAGCTCCTGGGTAACTATAGCACTGAGCATCCATGACCCTTCTCAGAACACTCTGACCTCTCTTTCCCCCCCCCCCCC
Source organism: Mustelus asterias (assembly GCF_964213995.1). Lineage (NCBI taxonomy): Eukaryota > Metazoa > Chordata > Chondrichthyes > Carcharhiniformes > Triakidae > Mustelus > Mustelus asterias. The sequence continues at coordinate 53,086,167 of NC_135814.1, forward strand.
CCCCTCATCCCTGGAGGGTCTTTCCCATGCCCCACTATCACCCCAAGACACCACCCTTCCCCCTACCTGGCCACCCATACAATTACATCCGCAGCCCCCCACATGGCTCCAAAACACCCCAATATCCTCCCTCAGGTCTGACCCTACCCAACCCAAAATCCCGCTCTTCCCGATCTCCAGGCTGGACTCAACAGCCCCTGCCCCACTTACCCGACATCAACCCTGGGCCTAATGCAAACCTCTTTCCCAGACCCCGACTTCACACCCCGACACAACTCCTGACTCTGTTCCCCCAACCTTTAAACCTAGCTGGTAAAACAGGCAGTGCAGCTTCCTTACCTGCATTTGAGCTGCCCTCAATTTGGACCCCAAGTACGCACTGCAATATACAGATCTTGCCTAGCTTGAGTCGAAAGGTCAGGCGAGAAAAGAGTGGCTGGATTTCAAGGTATGTAACTACTAGCAGAGTGGAATTTTAACTCAATATGCTACTCTGCTGGAAGTTATAGGCCATGATGTTTCCTTCTTGTGACATATAAAGGTATAATTCCCAGTTAATTAATTGGAGGAATTTAAACCGAGGGTAGCAACTTACTGCCCCCTGAGATTCTACTGCCGAAACAGAATAGGATGTTAACATTCCATTTTCAGCATCTGGCTGGGACACCTACCAGAAGGCAGCAGTGTCTTGCTGTAATTGTAGGTTGGACCCCCGTGGTGTCCTTAGGCGCGATCTTGCAAAAGAAATTCTAAGCCCAGGACGAGCGTGAAGACTGGAGAGTTTTTGGTCCCTGATCATGGAGAAACAGTGGTGCTTTGCCTGCCAGATTGGATCTGTTAGGGCCTGTTTTGATGGCTAACAGTTAAATGGTAATGTTTTTTAAGGGTTGCTTATAAGCCAGGAGGAAAAATGGGGTGCCCTTTTGGGCCCCACAAAGAAAACATGAGTCACTCCTGCCCTGGAATTTCCTTCTTAGTTTTGTTAACTCTCTTTCTCTCTCCACAGAAGTTGCCAGATCTGCTAAGATTTCCAGTATTTCCTGTTTTTATTTCAAATTTCCAGCATCTGCAGTATTTTGCTTTTATATTACCGTTTATAATATGCTTTCTTTTCATATTAGTCCTCCCTAAGTTTCAAATCATCTGCAAACTTCATAATGTGTCTCCCTACGATCAATTAAAACTGAAGACTTGTAATTGAGCCAAAACTGGCCTTCAAGGCAAACCACATTTCTGTCTGAAAAACATCCATCCATCATGACCCTTTGTTTTCTGTCTCTGGACTAATTTCATATCCGCATCTCCACTTCCCCCTACTTGCATGGGATTTCACCTTCTTAATAAAAAGCCCCTTAGATGGCACTGAGATAAGGAGACCAAAATACCCCAGGTGCAGTCTCACCAACTGTCTATATAATTGCAGCAAGACATCTTTCCTCCTGTACTCAAATCCCCTTTTAATGAAGACCAACATGCCAATGGTGGACTATCAAGGTAAAACACACCATGGGGGTGGGGGGAGAAAATCCCATCTATAGATTGTGAACAGCTGTGGACCAAGCAATGATCCTTGCAGTACCCCATTAATAATAGTCTTCCATCCTGAAAGTGACCCATTTATTCCGACTCTGTCTTCTGTCTGTTAACCAATTCTCAACTCGTTTATTTCCCCCAATCCCATGTGCTCTAATTTTATTTACTCACCTCCTGTGTGGGACCTTACCAAAAATCTTCTGAAAATCCAAATACACAAAGTGCATCCACTGGCTCTCCTTCATCAATGCTGCAAGTAATATCAAAAACTCCAACAAGTTTGAGAGGCATGATTTCCCTTTCATAAATCCATGTTGACTCCACTTTTACCATTATTTTCTAAATGTCCATGATATGGTTGATTGGTGGATGAGCTTGAGGAGCTGAATGACCTACTCCTGTTTCTGTGTACTCATGTAGGAAGATTATTTTTTCTTCTGTGATTGAATCCACTCTTTCCTTAACTATTCTTTCAACTTGCATTTAATGCTTTGCTATTTGTCTGTACTAATTGATTTCCCGTGGCGTTGCATATTGCGATTTAAGAACAAGTATGGTTTTCAGGTAACTCGTGTTTACTGAATTGGGAATAATTGGATTGACCATACAGGCATATTTTAGTCTTCATTTTAAAACCATTCATTTTGTCCTTTTTTAAAATTTCCACTATAAATTTTGTCATGAACAGGTACAGGAAATAATCCAAAAAGCTTGTGGCTATCATATCGAGAAGTCTAGAATACAAATGGATATTACATAAACTAGAGTTGTATTCCATGATATTTAGAACATTGATGTGGAGATGCCGGCGTTGGACTGGGGTAAACACAGTAAGAAGTTTAACAACACCAGGTTAAAGTCCAACAGGTTTATTTGGTAGCAAAAGCCACACAAGCTTTCGGAGCTCCAAGCCCCTTCTTCAGGTGAGCTCTCACCTGAAGAAGGGGCTTGGAGCTCCGAAAGCTTGTGTGGCTTTTGCTACCAAATAAACCTGTTGGACTTTAACCTGGTGTTGTTAAACTTCTTACTGTATTTAGAACATTAACATTGATTTGATTGAAATTTTCAAAATATTAAGGAGAAAAGATGGAACATATAGAGAACCTCTGTTGGTTGGAGTCTGGGACTTGGGGGGCATAATCTAAAAATTACAAATTATGAAACACTTCTACATGCCAGGAGTAGCAGAAGTTTGGAACTCTCTCCCACAAATGGTAATAGATGCAGGATCAGTTGTTAATTTTAAATCTGAGGTTGATAGATTTTAATTAACCACACGTAATTAAGGGACATGGGGCATGGAATTGGTAGGTCACAGGTCAACCATGAGTTTATCAAATGGTAGAACAGGCACAAGGGAATAATGGCCTTTCCCTGTCCCTATGTTTCTAATATTAGCTTTAAAAGTAATTTAGGAAAAGAAACTGAACAAAAACTGCTGGAAAAAATTGATTTGTTCTTGGAATCTACTGGACCAATTTGCACAATCCACATCCTGTATGTGCCAAACTCTGAATACAAATATCCACTCTGAGCCCAAGCTTTTTGGGAAGGTTGAAGTCTCCAAGTAAAAACATTAGCTTTACAAGATTCAACGGATACATTTAATCTTGTTATTATGAAATGTGATATTTGTGAGGGAAGTATACAACTAAACCATGAACTGAAAATTTACAAGTATCTTCTTGTCTTCAAGCTTAATTCCATTTGGGTGCAAGCTTGTGCATATTTACAGGAATTGAATTTAATGGTCTAAAAGGGACTGATTATTTTTATCATAACTCCATCTCAGTAGCAGAATAATATATTACATTTTTTAAAGTTTATTTATTAGTGTCACAGGTAAGCTTATATTAACACTGCAATGAAGTCACTTGAAAATCTCCTAGTCACCACACTCCGGCGTCTGTTCAGGTACACTGAGGGAGAATTTAGCATGGCCAATGCACCTAACCAGCACGTCTTTTGGACTGTGAGAGGAAACTGGAGCACCCGAAGGAAATCTACCGCAGGCATGGGGAGAACACGCAGACACCGCACAGACAGTGACCCAAGTCGGGAATCGAATGTGGGTGCCTGGCACTGTGAGGCAGCAGTGCTAACCACTGTGCCACCGTGCCTCTCTGTATTGTGTAATATAACACTAATATAAAACTGCTGGGCATCCAAATTGCCATGTACTAATAACATGGGTAATCTGTTTGTAATTTAGAATTAGAAGTGATGAAGCGGTATTTGAAAGCTGTAATTCAGTGTTGAAATTCAGCAGATATGCTTGCAATATATAAGCATCAATTACTCTATTTATTGTATACACATATTCTTTTGTAGGCTGCACTAATGCTCACTGAAGCCCTGAAAGAACAAGAAGCACAGATTGAACTAAAGCGAAAAAAAACAAATCTTCTCGAAAGACAAGAAAAAAGCCAAATGGAGGAAATGCAACGCCGAATAAACACGGGTGAGGATGAAGAGTATAAAAAAATAGTAAAACAAAAGGAAAAAAGAAAGGCTCTTGCTGATTTTCATCAACAACAGTGAGTATACATTTCTGTTACATTATTGAAATAAATCTCTTTCCTAATACAATATGAAACCTCAGGTAAAGTTGGATGTAGACAGGGAATATGAAAATAAACTTGCAAGGAATATCAAAATCAATACAAAGGTAATTATATGAGGAAAAAAGATAGATGAAAAACAATGTACACCCCTTGAAAACTGATAATGGTGATACTATCAATGAAATTAAGGGAATGGCAAACGTGTTCAGGAAATAAGGGAGAAAAGAAAGGAGAAGGGATGTCAACATTGAAAAAGGAGAATATTACAGTGCTTGAAAGAGAGGATGTCAATGACAGAATCTATTTGATTAGATTTAAGAAATCTTAGAGGTCCCATTACACAACTGGGTGCATTCAATAGGCCACTGAAAGGTGAGAAAGATATTGAGGTGCAAATTTGCAGAGAAATTACATTGTAGTGCAACAAAAGAGTAATGATAATAGAATCCCTATAATGCAGAAGGAGGCCATTTGGCCCATCGAGTCTGCTCCAATGGAGCATTTTACACAGGTCTCCCACCCTAGCCCGTAACCCCGCGCATTTACCCTATTAATCCCCCTAAGCTACACATCTTGGGACACTAAGCGGCAATTTTGCATGGCCAATCCACGTAGCTTGCACATCTTTGAACAGTGGGAGGAAACCGGAACACCTAAGCAGACATGGGGAGAATGTGCAATCTTCACAGTCACCCAAGGTTGGAATTGAACCAGCGTCCCTGACACTGTGAGGCAGCAGTGCTCACCACTGTGCTGCTCTTGAAGGACCTCAATTACCCTAATGTACACTGGGACAGTAATAATGTAATAAGCAGAGAGGGGGAAGAGTTTCTGATGTGTTCAGAATTTTCTTGATCAGTATATTTCTTGCTCAAAGAGGAAGAAGGCAGTGCTGGATCTACATCTGGGGACTGAGGTCAGTCAAGTGAATCAAGTATAAGTGGGAGAACATTTAGGAAACATTGATCATTGTATCAGAAGGTTTAGTTTAGTTATGGAAAAGGACAATGTGCAATCTAGAGTAAAAATACTTAATTGGAAAAGGGCCAGTTTCACTGGGACGAGAACAAATTTGTTCCAGGTAAGTGAAAGATTGACTCCCACAATTGTAAAGGGATAGTTTACTGCCTTTAAGCAGGAGACGGTTCGGGTATACTCGAGGTATCTTCTCAGGAGGGGGAAGGTAGAGCAACCAAAGACAGGGCTTCTTGGAAGACAAAAGAAGTGGAGGATAAGATGAAGCTGAAAAAGGCTATGTATGATGAATGCCAATTTGATCATTCAAATGAGAATTATGCAGAATATAGAAAATTCAGGTGGGATGCAAAAAGGGAAAATAAGAGGCAAAGAGAGAATATGAGAACAGATTGGGAGTTAACATAAAAAGGAATCCAAAAATTTTCAATAGGCTTTGTAAATAGTAAAATGATAGAAACAGGAGGCAAGGGACTGATTAGAGACCCAGAAATACAGAGAACATGTCTAATGTACTAAATGAATACTTTGCATTTGTCTTTACCAAAGTCATAGTGAAAAAGAAAGTAGTTGAGATACTGGATGAGCTAAAAATGGCTAAAGAGTATTAGAAAGGCTGTTTGAACTTAAAGTTGATAAGTCATAAGGATCGAATGGAATTCATCTGATAATACTGAGATAAGTAAAGGTTGAAATCAGAGGCACTGGATGTAATCTTCCAGTCTTTAGAATCTTGGTTGGAAAACTGGAGAATTGCAAATATAATGCCCTTATTCAAAGAAGGGTGTAAGAAATCTAGCAACTACAGGTCTGTCAGTATAGACTTGGTGGCAGGAAAACTTTCAGTTATGATAGTCTGGAACAAAGTTGATAGTCACTTGGACAAGTGATAATTAATTAAGGAAAGCCAGCACTGATTTGTTCAAATCAAATAGCATTTGACCAACTTAACTGAATTATTTGAGCTGTAACAGAGAGATTTGATGAAGGTAATGTGGTGGATATGATGTGGACTTCCAAAAGATGTTCAATAATGTGTCATATAATAGGCTAGTCAGTAAAATTGAATTTCATGGAATAAAAGGGACAGCATAGATACCAACTAAGTGGAATGACAGGAGCCAGGAGGTAGTGGTGAATGGTTATGAACTGGGTGTAAGTGGATTTTGATTTGATTTGATTTATTATTGTCACATGTATTAACATAGTGAAAAGTATTGTTTCTTGCTATACAGACAAAACATACTGTACATAGAGAAGGAAACGAGAGGGTGCAGAATGTAGTGTTGCAGTCATAGCTAGGGTGTAGAGAAGGATCAACTTAATGCAAGGTAAGTCCATTCAAAAGTCTGACAGCAGCAGGGAAGAAGCTGTTCTTGAGTTGGTTGGTACTTGACCTCAGACTTTTGTATCTTTTTCCCGAAGGAAGAAGGTGGAAGAGAGAATGTCTGGGGTGCGTGGGGTCCTTAATTATGCTGGCTGCTTTGCCGAGGCAGTGGGAAGTGATGACAGAGTCAATGGATGAGAGGCTGGTTTGTGTGATGGATTGGGCTACGTTCACGGCCTTTTGTAGTTCCTTGCGGTCTTGGGCAGAGCAGGAGCCATACCAAGCTGTGATACAACCAGAAAGAATGCTTTCTATGGTGCATCTTTAAAAGCTGTTGAGAGTCATAGCTGACATGCCAAATTTCCTTAGTCTTCTGAGAAAGTAGAGGCGTTGGTGGGCTTTTTTAACTATAGTGTCGGCATGGGGGGATCAGGACAGGTTGTTGGTGCTCTGGACACCTAAAAACTTGAAACTCTCAACCCTTTCTCCTTCGTCCCTGTTGATGAAGACAAGGTCATGGAGAGCAGATGAAATTGGCAGACATATGACGGATGAAACTTACTGCAGAGGAGTAAGAAATGGTATATGTTGCTAGGAAGAATGAGGAGGTGCAATATTAAATAAAAGGTATATTTCCAAGAATAGAGAGACTGGAGGGTAAATGTGCACAAATCATTCAAGATATAAGGACAGGAGGAGAAAATGGTTAAAGATACATCCTGGGATCTTGGGCTTTATAAACAGAGGTAGAGATTACAAAGCAAAGAGGTCATGATTAACCTTTCTAAAACACTGGTTCCATCTGATTCTGATTCTGAGCACCGCAGTGTAGGAAGGTTATGAAAGCTTTAGAGAGTGTGCAGAAAAGATTTATGAGAATGGTCCAGGCATCAGCGACATCAGTTACTATGTGGGTAGATTGGAGAAGTTCATGTTGCTCTCCTTAGAGAAGAGAAGATGGAGAGGAGATTTGATGGAGGTATTTAAAATTGTGACAGATCTGGACATAGTCTGTCCCCATTGGCTGAGGGTTGAAAATCAGAGGATATTGATTTTAAACTGATTGGCAAAAGAACCATAAGTGACATCAGCAAAAATCCTTTTTGCATAGCTAGAGGTCAGGATCTGGAAGGCACTGGAAGACAGACTCGACTGTGAATTCAAAAGTGATAAATACCTGAAGAGAAAAGTGAAAGGGTTTGCACAGCTATGTGAAAAGGGCAGGAGAGTTGCTCTTATAGAGATCTGGCATGGACACGGTGGGCCAAACCACCACCACCTCTGCTTGTAACCATTCTATATGGATAATTATTTTCTGTTAGTATTTACAGTGGAGGGTATCATGCCAGACATGCTAAGGAAACTAATATTCAATTTGGGACAGGGACCCACCAAAACTAATGTAAGCAGAATATCTGTCCTGAAGAAATTAGTGGCACTAAGTAATGACAAGTCCCCAGCATCAGATGATTTTCATTTGATACCCCAACTATAATCTTCAAAGTTCTCTTGAATCAGGAACTGTTCCTTTAGTCTGGAAAACTATGCATTTCACCCTACTACTTAAGAATGGTGAGACAAGGGACTGGATTTTACTCCCTGTTCCTCCAGTGATGGGTTTACAAGAGTGGGTTGGGGGAGCACATAAAATGCCATGGGACATCATGGGAGTGATGGTGCAGGCGTCCGAGAGTGGTATTAAAATTAGAAGATGTATCTTCTCCTGACACCACAAACTCAGCAGTTATACTCCCCACCTGCCCTCTTTGACATTTGAGAACCTGGGTCATTAAAGTATCTTAATGTTTCCATTGAAATATATTAACATATTCGATACCAACCATTCACAATTTTTGTGACGGGATGTCTGTGAAAGTTGTGCACGCTTCTAATTTTATTTTAAAATGATGGTGTTAACATAATTTCTTTGATGCTAGGATAAAGAAAAATGAACGTTTAAGAGAACAGGAGAAACAACAAGATGTAAAGGAAGGAGAAGAAATCAAGAAATTAGCCGACCTTTATCAATGGGAACTCAATAAAATTGAACAATTAAAGCAGCAAGAGAAACATAACAACATGTTGAATCATAGGGTATGTATCGTATACTTTTCGACCAAAAGAGTTGAACAACATTGGTTACAGGAATCTGGATGGTTTGTTATTGTGGTAAACTTTATCCTTGATTTATGATATGCATTTTTAGCTTTACATCATTGCCTCAAGTTTTGTTTGATGAAACTGATTCTTATGTGGGTTAAGATTACAAATATCCTGGTTGTCGCAGATATTTTAATTGTACTTAAAAACAGTGGTTCAACTAAAAAAGAAAATTCCTGCATATCACATTCAGTCAAATACTTTCACCAAATATAGACCTAGATTTTCTGCTCAAGCATAAGTCCAAGGGAAATGAGGTGATGCAAAAATTACACTGGTCAGCTAGTGGTGTATTGGCCTTGCTATATTTTGGGGTCAGCTTCATTATCATGATTAGGTGAGCACCAGTCATGGAAAACCTCTGTATTCATGCTTGTTGCTTAAAGTCCTTCAGCAGGTGAAAGGGGAAAGTATTTAGATTCAAAATCTGAATCAACTGAAGGCAGTGCTAGTGAAGCCAAACGTCCTCCTGAGGGTGTGTACTATCTGCTGGCTACACCTGGCACATGCACAATCATGAGAAAAGTACTTGCACGGCTGTCCTTATGAGCTGGAACTGGCAAGATTATGTTGTCAGATAGCCATATTGAATTTGCACCGTGCAGATTCATTCAACAGATTTGTATGTCACTCAACAATGATCAAACATTCAGCTGTAGTATGAATCCTGCACCAATGTTATTTAAAGGACCTATCAACAGATTGCAAGCAAAATGGGTTTTGATTACTGCTTTTTGACAAAAAATCATTTTTGGAAGGAGGGAAAAGAGTTTTTTTGTTCCCTTACGGATTCTTACAAATTTTCTGGAAAGATGTGAGATAGAGGAAAAGGGTCTTTCTGGTAGTGAATGTCCTCAGACAAGTAACTTGATAGAATGGAAAATGGTGTATACCAATTACAATGGCATGCACAGCATCTTGGAGACAATGCAAGAAGAACTTTATTGACCTGTGTCAAGTCAGCTAAGATCGAAGAAAATATGTTTATTATGCAACAAGGTGCACTTTGAATCACCACGCTTCAAATGTAACTGTTCTGTCATTAACATCCTTGCATTCATTCAAACCAAATGGCCCCTACTATCTAATGTAGCTGCATGGTGCATATAGATGTTCAGGTAGCCACATTGGCCTTTGTACTTGGGAATAACTGTATGTCATCATTCTACTTCTCAGCAGTTGCATAGAAAACAAAAGCGAAATAACATTGTTAGGAATCTTCAACCCTCTTGGAAGCCCAAATTATTGAGTGGCTTTAGCGAGGAGTCAATGGGAAGACTGTCACCAAATCAAGGTTCATGATTACCTTCTTCTAACCTGCCTTCTCAACCTATTCTCTCACTTACTGACCAGGCAGCGTATATTAGGTCCTTTGCCCTGTTAGTCTTTCTACAGAAAGACATATGAAGGCTGTTCAGAAAGACACAATTTTAACTTGTACTTTCCTCTTTAGATTTACCAAAAGTAGTAGATTCAGGCATTTAAAAAATTTATTTCTCTATGGAATATGGGCATTGTAGCTAGCATTTATTGTCCATCCTGAATTGTTCTTGAGAAGGTGGTGATGGGCAGCCTTCTTGAACTGCTGCAGTCCCTGTGGTGTAGGTACATCCTCAGTATTGTTAGGGAAGGCATTCCAGGATTTTGACCCAGTGTTCTCTTAAGCTGTCTGGACTTGTGTGCCCACATACTTGTAGATGGTAGCTGTCATGGGTTTGGAAGTTGCTACCTGAGGAGTCTTGGTGAGTTGCTGCAATGCATCTTTTAGATGGTACATCCTGCCGCCGCTGTTCGTTGGTGATGGAGGGAGTGAATATTTGTGGAAGGGCTGGCAATCAAGTCGGCTGCTTTGTCCTGGATTGTGATGAGCTTCTTGATTATTGTTGGAGTTGTACTCATCCAGGCAGTTGGAGTGTAAGGAGGTAAGTTACTTGCTGCAGGATTCTTAACCTTTGGCCCGCCCTTGTAGCCACAGCATTTATATGGTTCATTCAGTTCAGGTTCTGTTCAATGGTAACCCCTCCCCAGGATGTTGATATTGTGGTATTCAACAATGGTAATGCCATAGAATGCCAAGGGACGATGGATGGATTCTCTCTTGCTGGAGATTGTTGTTGTCTGGACTTGTGTGACGTGAATGTTAGTTGCCACTTATTAGCCTTTCTCTCTCTCTCTCTGTCAAAACAGTTCAGATCATTTGGACTATAAAGAGACTATAAAGTCTCTTCCCTTCTTCATGATATGATTCCTGCCCCAGACAGAAGCCTGTCCAGCTTCCTCTTGTAGGCTTGCAGGCAGTCAGTACCCACTACAGTAGCTGTTAATATATTCCAAATATTCTCAATTCCCTGGGAAAAGAATAACTGCCAAACACCCAGTCTACTCCTACACATAACATTTAAACTAATATCTTCTGGTCCTCTCCAATCAATAGATTGGACCTATCAATCAATAAGAACTCTATCCAACCCTTATATTGGACTATAGAGTCCTATCAGGTCACCTGCAAGTCTACACTGCTCTAATACACCAAGGTCTTTGACCCTGTCTGGATAGCTGAGGTTTTTTTTAAACTAGGATCTTTCTTGTAGCTCTTCTCTGGACCTTCTCCAAGGCCACTATGTCACCATGTGGGTATAGCAAAATTGGGCACAATACCCTAGATACTATCTGAGCAGCAACCTATGCTGTGTCGGTGTCCTTTGATTTATGCTGACTTGCACTTTTGATTTTCTCTGAACAATTAAATAGATGATTGAAACTCTGGAGTAATGTTGACGTTAATATATTACTGTAAATGTGTGATTTCAGGCATATGTTGCAAATATGAACATCATTAAAGCACTGGAAAAGCAAAAAGAAGAATTGCAAGATGAAGATATCAGGTTATTTGTTTCAGCAAAACAAAAAATGTTAAAGCTTAGGAAACAAAAACAAGCAGAAATAGACAAGTAAGCAAATTTTCCTTCTATTTCTTTGTACTGCTTGGGTAATTTGCTGAAGTGCATGGGTCCTTTAAAGCTTTCTGTGTATATTACTAAACAACACCTCCCTAACCCACAATTACTACCATCTAGAAGGACAAGGGCAGCAGATATCTGGGAACACCACCACCTGGTAGTTTTCCTCCATGTCACTCACCATCCTGATTTGGAAATATAATTGCGCAGGCACTGTAATCTAGTTGGGCCAAATTGCCTGAATCACAGAATTGTTACACTGCAGAATGAACCCCTTCAGCCCATCATGTCTGCACCAGCTGTCTGATGGCACTAGGTGAATTGCTCATTCTCCAACCTTCTTTCTCCTTTACAGATAATTCCCCTAAGAATGCCTCGATTGAATCTGCCTCCACCTGAGTACTCTCTGGCAGTGCATTCCAGACCTAACCATTTGTTGCGTGATAAGTGTTTTTCCTGAGGCTATTTTTCCTCCTTTTGCCAATTTATTTAAATCTGTGCCTTCTCATTCTCAATCATTTCATGAGTGGGAGCAGTTTCCATCTATCTACTACGCCCAGATCCCTCTTGATTTTGAATATTCCATGAAATTTCCTCTTATCCGTCTTTCTCCCCAAGAGAAACTGCCCCAACTTCTCCAATCGTCTACATAACAGATGCTCCTCATCCCCAGAAGCATCTCGTGAATCTTTTCTGCACTCTCCAATATCTGGGCTGGATCTTAGGAATTGCTGCACAGTTTGGGGATTGGGAACATTGTAAGCAGTGAAATGGACTTAGAAAGTATGTTGAGAGTAGAAATTCACAGGAAGTTAATTGAATCCATTCTATTTTCTGTTTTTTATATATTGGCCTGAAATCTGTGCAAGATTCCATGAGTGAGATAGTTTTTCTCCTTCCTTATGAGGAAAAAGGCTCTAAACAATAATGAAAAGTGTTAATATGTTTTCAGCATCAAATCTCAGTATTTTCTTTGTAGAATTGAGTGGTGTGCCATTGGAGACAAAATAAAATTGTCAAACAACACATTAGCTACAGAGTTAGCTGAAATAATCTATTACAAGTCTCACGGAAGTGCCATGATCTAATCGAGCCAATCAAATCAGACACAAGGAAACATCTTTGTTTTTCATAGTCCATACTTTCAATCATTGCAGAAGTTTTTGAATTAACAAAGCTCTACTCAAGCAACTATTTTCATGCCTGATTCATTTTGACACTCAGGAATTTGTGTGAAACCTTAGGTATAGCACTATCTGTTTTTGTGATGTAATGTCAAGACAGTCAATGCCTTGAGCCTATCCCACCAATCAGTGAGATCATTAACTCTATCTACCTACCTTGCCTCCACATTCATAAGTATTATTCGACAAAAGTAAACCAATGCATTACAAACTTTTATTGCCATTATAAATATTATGGCTTATTCATAACCATTGATTACCCATATTTTATACGTATTTGTTTATTAAAAGCTTTTCATTAAACGGCAAAACTTGAAAATATCTGCTATAATAGATGATTTTGTGCTTATCTCATCACTCTAGGGAGAAAGAGGAACATAGAAAACTGATGGTAAAGCTTATAAGTGAACAGATGAAAGAAGAAGTAAAGGATGAATTGCACCGCATTGCCAAGGCTAAAGCAGAGATTGAAGCTAAAAGAGATATGGAAATAAAAGAAAAGGAAGAAAAAACAATGGCAGATTTGAAAGCAATAGAAGAACACAGATTAATGACGGTAACCTGCTTGTATGGTTTGATGTTACAGATGATTCTGTTTTTACATATTCTGTTTTTCCCATTGCGATAACTCACCTATCCCATAACCATACAGGCAAAATTCAATTTGGGCAGGAGCCAAAATGCGCATTGATCAGCTGGCCACCTGTTAAGCTCCTGCTTCTTGAGTTTTCTGCCTGAAGACAGGCCGATTCTTAGCGCCACAACCTCTCCATAGGTAGAGCAAAGAGGCAGGTCCTGAATTAATCCCAGTCAAATCAGAGATCAAACCTCATACTGTTGGCACCAATCTGATCCACACCGGCTGTCCAACCAACACCCCACCCCCACAAGACATCCGAATTGCTGTGGCAACATACACTTTTATAGGCATGTTCTCGTCTGAATCTGTGGAAAGAGAAGGTAGAGGCTCTAATTTCTTTCTGTCACATGGCTGACCAGGAATCTCTCTTGCAAGTACCATCTGTCATTGGCATATGTTGGAAGGATTCACTAGCTGTTCAGCTGTGTAGTGAACAGACCTTCCTTGGCCATCAAGTCCTGGAGTGGGACTTGAATCTAGAACATCTGACTCAGAGGCAGAGATACTACCCACTACCTCATGAGGACTCCACTATCCATTAAACACCACACTCAAGTTACCTTTAAATTATTTGTACCACAACACTGTGTTTATCTGTACAATACCAGGGGAAGCATTACCTGCACATGTATCACTGACAGTGCGTCCCTGGCAGCTTCCTGAATCAAAGGTGACAGAGTGAACAAAGAGAGAAGAGAAAATATAGCACTGTTCTGGTTCCCTCCCACTTTGTCACTCACCCTCACTCTTCTTTGCCACTCTTGTTTGCTCCCTTAAGCACTTGCCTCAGTTCTCCCCTTGTTGCCTTCACCTACAGCCCATTGCCCCACCCTTTGTTACTAGCTCGCTCCCCCCTTCTCTCCGCTTCCCTCACTACCTTACACCCATGGCTTTTCCCTACTTCCTTTGTCATTCCTTTGCATCACCCTGTTTCCTCCTGCTTCCCTTGTGGCTCCTCACCTCACCCTTCACTGTTGGCTCACTTTCCTCCTCCCATTTTCCATTGCTGCTCCCTCCCGCTTCTGTCACCTCTCCTCTCTACTTTGTCTGTGCCTTTGATTGCTGGCTCACTTATATCCCATTTCCCACTCACTCTTTTTGAGTTCATGAAGGAAGTACATGGTTGATTAGCTACATTGACTTTCTCACCAAATGCCTGTTCTATCGCCATCTTGTGTACTTCATTCCAGACATTCACCACTCTGAATCATTTGTTTACCTTCCCTCATCTGAGCCATGCCTAGTCAATGTTAATTTATCAAAATGTATCATGATATGTTTGCTATTATTATTAAATTAACCACATAAATATTTAGGCCTTTATCAATTCACAAGTTTTGCAAGAATATTTTCAGAAATTTGAACATTATATTTGACTAAGGAAAAAATAGAAATGAGAGCAACTTAAAAATGTATTATGTTACATTGGAGAGCATAGTGGTGATATTAAAATATAACGAATCAAAAATAACAGTTGATTAAATTTATGATCTTTTATGAATCTACTGTGGTGTAAAGTGTCTGAATTAAATAATGTGAATTCAGATGAAAGAGCACGAGGAGAAGGCAAAGGAAGAAAAATTACAAGCAAAGGAAATTCTTCATGCCAAGATGGAAGCAGATTATTTACACCATGAAGAAGAAAGAAAGAAAAAGCTAAAACTCCGAGGAGACCTTGGGAGTGTGCAATCCTTCCTCATTGAACAAATGGTAAATGTTACTCTTCCTTGCAACTTCCTAATTGCATTTCTTCCCCTGCTGAAAGTAAGAATCATTACAGCTGTATCTTTCCATTTCTTTATCAAGTGGCCATTCTGCACCTGTGAGTTTGGATAGTAAGCAGCAAGATCCCAGGCTAAGACTTTTCCCTTTCCTTACTGTGGTGCTTCCACAAGTGTGCTAAGATTACAAAGCACCAAAATATTGAGTAAATATATGCTTAGGGAATGCTAGAAATGTGTGGAGCAATGTGGTTCTCTACTGATTAAAATACCAGTTATACTCTTTTACACAGATTGCCAGCCAACACAACAAAGAACTAAAATTACCTCGACTAATCGCTGGCAGCATAACTGAAAACTCTTTACTGTTTTCCACTGATACTTGGGGGGGATTTTTAACCAAATAAATGGGCAGCTTGGGCCATGTGGGGAGTTAAAATTCTCATAAATTGTAAACCCTATCCAACCCACTTCCAACTAGTCTACATCAGGCTTTAACTGAAGACAGGTGGGTGACTGACATTCCCCCTAGGTGGCAGATTAACACTTAAAATCTGGAGCTGTAAGCCTGCTTTTACTCAGTTTTTAATTTAATTATGGGATCTTGTTGGGGGTCCAGCAACTGAATCCAGGTAAGGCCTGGAGATGAGTGCATTGCACATACCTGCTGAATGCAGTGTGCCTGCCAGGGCAGTCCCTGTGACTAGACAACTTCCCCACAAGACCAATTCTCTCCCTTGCCCAGGCTCCCAACCCCATTCTCAGCTCTCTAATCCATCCCGCCAAGCCTCTGATTCCTCACCGTGTCCGAGGCTTCCAGTGCCCTAACTGGGCCTCCAATTCTCCTCCACAGGCCTCTGAACTCCACACTGCACCACTCATACCCCCTCACCCCATCCCCCCCACGAAGGCATCAGCATCAGCCTCTCCAGCCAAGTAATTGGCAGCACCCAATCCGGCCAAGATTGTACCCCCACTGGACCTTTCCATCTGTTTCCCTGAGGTGCATCAACGTCATTCCCCACCTCCTGAGATTGATCAGATTCCCCCATTCTCCCCGCCCCAGATCAACTCCCTTCCTTCCTCACAAATTGATTCCCCTTACTGCCCCCCCTGAGATTGATCCCTTCCCTGCAAGATCTGCCCCTCCCATGTCCTGGGCATGGAGTTCAGCTGTCGCTCACTGTCTGGTTGGCAGCCAAGTTTATCAATATGGTTGGGTTTTGGATGAGGAACATTCTGATGATGCTCTGCACCTTTCTCACAATTTTCAAACAGCCCCCTCCACCCACCGCCCCTCCACCCACCACCACTTTGATGGATCTGTTAACTAAATCAGTTATCTTTAGTCAAGTTTTGTTAGTTCTCAACCAGTATACTGGATTATGCAACACATGGTGGTAGAATACTCTATCTGGAAGGTAAAGAAATTGACAGGAATAGGAAAGCTGCCTTACTCGTAGTGATTAATATGGAGTGACATTAATAGCAGCAATGAAGAAAATAAAGTGATAAAGGCAGCAGATTCTGGATGTAAAAAGGAAAATTGACACTTTTTTAAAAAAAAACTCCGCTCCTGATTTTTTAAATTGTCAAATAGCAGCTGTTTGACTCTTGTGATGAATATGGATTTATCTTATAAATGACAATCATTTGAATGGTTAACTAGAAAATTTAAGTAACTATCAATAGAAATGCATAATTGACAACTAAATAGATGTGTTAGACTTTATTAATTAGAAGCTATTTTAAAAGTACAAATACTGGGAGCTTTAATGATGATCGATGTTATGTTATCGAAACAATGAACATCTTGAGAAGCGAGGGACACTTTACATTGATCATATAACCTGATGCTTTTACTATTAAAGATTGAGATTATGTTTATTGCAAATTAATATTTAATGGTACTGATCCAGATACTCTTCATTCTTATAAAAGGAAAGGATAATATATTAAATTGATCATGTCTGAAACCTTTACAAATTAGTACTTTCAAAATATTATTATACAATATGACAAAAAGACAAAAATTCACATTCATTAGAACAGACAGGGATGAGCTTTACTTAATTCTTCAACAACCTCATTGGAACAGAAAACAGCAGAAAGATATTTTCTCCAGTGCCAATTTTACAAGAACTGATTGTTGTACAAGGAGAGATTGGGTCACCTAAGCCTTGTATTCACTTGGGTTTAGAAAAATGAAAAGGGATCTCATTGAAACTGGAGGGGATTTTTCAGAGGTTAAGTATCGAGCTTAACTTTACCTAATACAAAGACTCGCGGACTACAGTATCCTGTTGAAAGATGTTTCTTTATGAACCAATCAATGCATGCTGGGAGAGAAAGGCTGGGCAATCCAACTCTTCTCTGAAGTTACATCACAGTGGCAATACAATTATACAACTTCCAAAAGGCATTTTACCTGCCTTCTGGCTCATCATGAGCCAATCATCATTAGTACAGGTCAATCATCAGGAGTAAACGTCATATACCTTGGCCAATTACAGATATTCTCTGACAGCATGGGAACAATAAGTTTTAGCGGTTTTTGCCTGACTTTCCCATGGCCACCTGTCCTAAACACTCATCTGGCATAATACTCAGCCTGTTCATGAGCTGTCTGGAATCACTAGCTTGTCCTTGTTCAATGAATATCTCGTTCATTGAGCTGTCTGGTACTCATGCTGATAACAGCTATGCCTCTATGGGTGTATTGTTATAAGGAATGTGGTTCACTTTACTGGCCTATTTCCCATGATGCCTTAGAACCCTGTGCCTTTAGCCAAGATCCATGCCTGTTCAAAATACGCTTTCAAAAATACATGTTTAAATTCTCTAACTGTGGTTATATGTGTTTCTATGCAGACAGTACCTCAATGCCACGGCCCAATCACGGCCCCCATGACGATTCCCGGGCCTTCCCCCACTGCCCCTGCTGGAGCGCTCCGATCTCCCCCCACCACAGCAGTGGCGATTTCCCCCCCCCCTCACCACAGCAGACACCCCCCCGCCCACCCCTCCCTGGGCAGAGCAACCCCCCTGCCCGTCCTGATCGCTGGCCTTCCCACCCCCACTAATCACCCTCTAGGCCCCGCACAATAAGCCCTGCCCCCTTGGCACTGCCCAATGCCCGCTGGGCAGTGTCATGGTGCCCCCTGGGCTTTGCCCCTTGGGCAGTGCCAGGAGGCATGGGCTGGCACTGCCAGGGTGCCCATGCTCAGGGGGCATCCCCCCCACCGCCCGACCCCCCCCCCCCCCCCCCGATGCACGATGATTGACCTGTACTAATGATGATTGGCTCATGATGAGCCAGAAGGCAGGTAAAATGCCTTTTGGAAGTTGTATAATTGTACTGCCACTGTGATGTAACTTCAGAGAAGAGTTGGATTGCCCAGCCCTTCTCTCCCAGCATGCATTGATTGGTCCATAAAGAAACATCTTTCACCAGGATACTGTAGTGGTGGGGTGGGGGTTGTTATATGATGAGAGACCGAGTAAATTAGACTCATATTCTCTGGAATCATTCACTTTGGTTATTAATGGAATACCAAGAAGCAAGAAAAATCACGAGTTTGAATCAGTCCTTTTTCAAGATGCAATTTTGCAGCTAGGATGGGTTCTCCCACATGGTTCTTTAGAGATGAATGCAAGTTGAATGTCTCTGGGTTTCCAGACAAAACTGTGGCTGAGTTTCTGAAGAGATCAATCCTTGCAGGTGAAGGTAGCCCCTCTCTCTCTGCCTTGATTGACTGGTTATATTAAGCAGTGTTCCTTTATTTTATTGGAGGAATGGTCCCTGTTTTGTCCTGTTGGTTTCCAGACTGATGTGTCTCTGGAGTAATAGAATTTGTTACCTGAAGTCAGTTTCAATCATATAACCAATGATCAGTACTTCTATTTTCCACAGAAATTGTTCTAAACTAGAAGCCATTGCTACACAAGGGAATGAATGGTGGCTGTTCACACCTGCTTATTGATTTCCCCACAACTCTCTTTGTTAAGTTTCAAACTTGTAAACTCTAAATCTGGGGCATCGATTGAATTTGAGTTTTGGTAAATACCCAGACAATAGAAGGTGTAAAGTCACAAGTAGTTTTGTAGCAAGCATGCCTATTCAAGGGAGGGCACTCAATTCACTGTACTTTACATTTTAATCACAAAAGGTCACCTTACCTTCGGAGACTATCTTTGCAGCACATTTTCCACTTTTTAATGGAAAAGTCTCTTTCATCGAGTCCACATTGAAGTGCATATGTTGAAAGTTAGAAGTGTCATATATCCCTCCTGGGCAGAACACACTCTGACTGTTGTCAATTTTCACCCTTAAAATAGTGTTGGGAATACTAAACATTGCACAAAAATATGATAGAATAATTGCACGATTTGAAGATATTTTAGAGCAACTGAAATGATCAGGTTAACATGATTCCTGCGTAGCTACTTGAAATGGATCGCTCTTGCTGCTTAGTTTTTATCTTTCTCTTATTTGCTTAATTGACAACAATGTACTCTCTATTTAGCAAAGCATAATAACGTCAAGAGGCATCGGGCTTGATTTTTCTTGCTTCGTTTCCAGGCTGAAAAGAAAACCAAGGCTTTACGTAATCGTGCTGCTGAGCTGGAACATGAGCAAAAAGGCATGGCTTTACTTGAAATCGAAAAGAAGCAATTCGAGAAGTATGCACTGGAAGTTATTGATGCAGCTGCAAAAAAAGGCCGAAATGTCTATCCACTTATTAAAGCAGCTCACCAAGGCATTGGTGGTGGACGCGGTCCTGTGTTTACTGAAAAAGGTGGAATTAGACCTAGTTACCAAGTCAAAGACACCTCTGGAGTTCAGCTTCCAAATTATAAACGTAGTACAACTGAGGAAGTTAAGAACATACATGATAAATGTGACATTGAGAGATCTAAGAAATCGCTAGGTTTTATATGGTAAAAGCTTTGAAAATTACTAATGTACAAATTGATTTTAATTTTTGCAAATAGTTTACATTAATGAAAACTAAAATTAATCTTTCTACATTAT
Source organism: Mustelus asterias (assembly GCF_964213995.1). Classification (NCBI taxonomy): domain Eukaryota; kingdom Metazoa; phylum Chordata; class Chondrichthyes; order Carcharhiniformes; family Triakidae; genus Mustelus; species Mustelus asterias. The sequence goes on from NC_135814.1 coordinate 53,106,266, forward strand.
CATCTACATACTGGCAACCATGTACTGTCTAGATTTGATATAATCATTCTATTTCATGTATTTGAAACAAACAGAATGTTTGAGTAACCATTCCAGTAGTGTGTTTCACAGAGAGAGTAAAATATCAAGGATTGAAGTATAGTAGCAAATTGGAAGAGATTAATAAACTCAATCTGAACCAACGTTTAATTCTCCACATCAGCACAAATAGATTCTGAATTTTAATAACAAAGTATTGACAAAGAATGTATGGTAATTGAATGAAATAATAAATCAAAAGAGATTAAATTTGATGCTCATGTATCATTCTTACACTATGCATATACATATAGGGCCAATAGTGTTATTAATTTTTAACATTAACCACAATAATATAATCAAATATTAAAAAATAAAAACAGATTGAAAGAACACATGCAAATAACTGTATTTTTTCCCCATCTGGGACCTTTGCATACAGGAGACAAAACAGGGCACAGAAAGACAAGTTACACTATCAGACACAAATGAAAGCCTTTCTTTGAAAAACTACAATGTACAGTTGATTTTCCATAGTTGTTTTGATTGAGTAAATTTATCTGTAGTAAACTCAAGCAAATTCAGATAAATCAATCTCCCACAAACTACAAATGAAATAGCACTAGTTTTGAAATGAAATTGGTCAATTTACCAGAAAAGCTTCAACTTCTTCAACTCGTGGTATAAACTTGTTTGATTCTACCTCAGTAGGCACAGAGAGATGCCGATTGCCTCATCTGAAAGCTGACATCTCCAACAGTGTAGGACATCTTCCTTAATGCACTAACATGTCAGCTCAAATGAAACTTTCTCAGCTTCTTTCACAAAGGAGCTGGCCTTCGGGGCTATCCCCTACAGCAACTCACAACTCAGTTAAACTTCCTTTCCTTAAATATCTTTTTCCCCTTTCATCTCGGGTTCCATTGTCCTTAAACACCTATTTGAACTCAACTTCTCCAAATACAAAAAATGTTCACGTTTTCTATTTTGCCTTTACTTTCATGACAATAACATTTTCCCCTGTTTACTCATGGAACCTCTGTAAGATGCATGTGTTCCTTGTCACCTCTGAACTCCATTTGGAAATTCAACTGCTGAAAAGCCACGTTTTCCACATATCTCCCAATGCAAATTTCAGATCCAACCTATTTACTTGTAACTCAAACCCAAAATAATCTCTCATTACAAAAGCATAAACTGAACATCTTTAACCTTTCACCCCTGAGACCTCCCAAATAACCTGTCTCAAATAACCTTGCCCTGTTCAATTGACTTTAATCACATACACACAAACAGTTTTCTTAAAATACACAAAATATAATCACAAAAATATACAAACATATCTCATCACACGAGAGGTCAGAATATTATTACTGACATTTAAATCATATTAAATATACAGTAAGAGAATATATTCAAGACAATTTTAAAAGGTGGATGCATTTATTTTTGTGCAACATACTTAAATTTTAGAGCACAGAAGTTAAATTTGACATTTGACTTTTACAGATTTTATACTTGTTTAGATGATACACAACTTTAATAATAACCATTGTAACCATAATTTTGATCATCATTTTAAAATTCAGGGATTCGTGGAGGCAATGGCCTAGCGTTATTATCTCTAGACTACTAATTCAGAAACTCAGCTAATGTTCTGGGGACCCGGGTTCAAATCCTGCCATGGCAGATGGTGGAATTTGAATTCAATAAAAAATATCTGGAATTAAGAATCTACTGACGACCATGAAGCCATTGTTGATTGTCGAAAAAACCTATCTGGTTCACTAGTGTCCTTTAGAGAAGGAAATCTGCCATCCTTACCTGGTCTGGCCTACATATGACTTCAAAGCCATGGCAATGCGGTTGACTCAACTGTCCTCAGGCAAATAGGGATGGGCAATAAATGCTGGCCAGCCAGCAATGCCCATGTCCCATGAATGAATTTTTAAAAATCCAAAAGTATAAGTTGGATAGGGGTATGGAGAAAAAAGGATGTTTTTAACATTACTAACAAACAAAGTCTCTTTTCTGTTTGCAATCCTACAGTTGGTGCGGATTCCGGGAATCTCTTGTCTGTAAGCTAATTTTTCTCATCTGGGCAACTAATTCCAGCTGTTTTATCCTAATGACAACCCTTGGTCTATGGTTCTATGTTTTCCGGTCTCGTGTGTCGCAGGTAGCGTAGCGGGCGAGATAGGTAATTTGACAGGCTAGCAAAAGGTGCTTTGACTTTGGGTGGGAATTTCTGTTCCTGCAGCAGGAAAATCCTGCCCTTTTTTATTGGCCCGCATTCTGCTGTTTTTTTTAAGGAAGGCAAATTTAATATGTAAATGCAGGGCATTGGCACACTGATGCCAGCTTCCTGGAATCAAAATTAAACCAAAGGTTTATAAAAGACATTTTAAAGACTTCAGATTTATTGCAAAGCAACTAATTTGTATAACACAACAGCAAGATAATATAGATTTTAGAAATCAGATTCTAGAAATCAGAATGTGAAAATTTCCCAATTATGTCCTTGTCCACAAAAAACAACAAATCCAACCTGGTCAATTACTGCTCCATTGGCCATCAGTAAAGTGATGGAAGGGGTCGCGACAGCACTATCAAGCATCACTTAGTCAGCAATAACCTGCTCATTGACACTCAGTTTGGGTCACTCTCCACTTGTTAGAGTCATACCTGGTACAAAGGCATATGGTTGCGATTGTTGGAAGTCAATCATCAGTCTCAGGACATCACTGCAAGAGTTCCTCAAGGTGGTACCCCAGACCCAGCCACCTTCGTCTATTTCATCAATGATCTTCCCTCTATGATAAGGTCAAAAATGGGGAGGTTTGCTGATGATTGCATAATGTTCATAAAGATACAGATACTAAAGAAGTCTGTGTCTAAATGCAGGAAGACCCAGACAACATTCAGTATTGATACATTCATATGACACAATGATAATCTCCAACAAGAGAGATCTAACCATCTTCCCATGATATTCAATGCACTACCATTGTGAATATCCCACAATCAGCATCCTAGGGTCACCATTGATCATAAAGTTAACTATATCAGCCATATAAATACAATGGCTACAAAAGCAGGTCAGAGGCTGGGAATTTGGTGGGCAGAATTCCAGAAAGTCTGCCCACCATTTAAAAGGCACAGGTCAGGAGTGTGATGGAATACTCTGCACCTGCTTGGATGAGTGCAGCTCCAGCAACACTTAAAAAGGTCAACACCATCAGGATAAAGCAGCCCCACTGACTGGCATAACAACACCATCCAAACCTGAGAGCTCCACCACATAGATAGACAAGGACAGCAAATGCATGGGAACACACCAAATGCAAGATCCCCCCAAAGCCATACGCCATCCTCTCTTGGAACTATATTACCGTTCCTTCACTATCACTGAGTCTAAATCATGGAACTCCATTCCTAAAAGCACTGTGGGTGCACTTATATCACATGGAGTCTGAATCGTTGAATGGTTTCAAGAGGGAGATTGACACATTTCTAATTAAAAAAAAGGGAAAGGGGGATATGAGGAACAGGTGGGGAGGTGGATTTGCGATCAGGGAGAGATCAACCATAATCTTAAAAAAAAAATACAGCACAAACAGGCCCTTCGGCCCACAAGTTGCACCGGTCATGTCCCTACCTACCTAGGCTTATATATAGGCTTACCTATAACCCTCAATCCTATTAAGTTCCATGTACTCATCCAGAAGTCTCTTAAAAGACCCTATCGAGTTTGCCTCCACCACCACTGACGGCAGCCGATTCCACTCACCCACCACCCTCTGAGTGAAAAACTTACCCCTGACATCTCCTCTGTACCTACTCCCCAGCACCTTAAACGTGTGTCCTCTTGTAGCAGCCATTTCAGCCCTAGGAAAAAGCCTCCGAGAATCCACCCGATCTATACCTCTCAACATCTTATACACCTCTATCGGGTCACCTCTCATCCTTCGTCTTTCCAAGGAGAAAAGACCGAGCTCCCTCAACCTATCCTCATAAGGCATGCTAACCAATCCAGGCAACATCCTTGTAAAGCTTCTCTGCACCCTTTCAATAATTTCCACATCCCTCCTGTAATGAGGTGACTAGAACTGAGCACAGTACTCCAAGTGGGGTCTGACGAGGGTCTTATAAAGCTGCATCATTTTCTCCCGACTCCTAAACTCAATCCCTCGATTGATGAAGGCCAGCATACCATACCCCTTCTTAACCACCTCCTCTACCTGCGAGGCCGATTTAGGAGTCCTATGGACCTGGACCCCAAGGTCCTTCTGATCCTCTACACTGCTAAGAGTCTTACCCTTGATATTATACTTCTTCATCCCATTTGACCTACCAAAATGAATCACTACACATTTGTCCGGGTTGAAGTCCATCTGCCACTTCTCTGCCCAGTCTTGCATCCTATCTATGTCACGCTGCAGCTTCTGACATCCCTCCAAACTATCCACAACAACACCAACCTTCATGTCATCGGCAAACTTAGCAACCCATCCCTCTACTTCGTCATCCAGGTCATTTATGAAAATGACAAACAGCAAGGGTCCCAGAACAGATCCCTGGGGCACTCCACTGGTGACCGACCTCCATTCAGAAAAAGACCCATCTACAACCACTCTCTGCCTTCTGCAGGCAAGCCAGTTCTGGATCCACAAGGCAACAGTCCCTTGGATCCCATGCCCTCTCACTTTCTCGAGAAGTCTTGCATGGGGGACTTTATCGAACGCCTTGCTGGAGTCCATGTAAACCACATCTACCGCTTTTCCTTCGTCAATGTGTTTAGTCACATTTTCAAAGAACTCCACCAGGTTCGTAAGGCATGATTTGCCTTTGACAAAGCCGTGCTGACTACTTTTGAGCATACTAAACCTCTCTAAATGTTCATAAATCCTGTCCCTCAGGATCTTCTCCATCAACTTACCAACCACTGAGGTTAGACTCACCGGTCGGTAATTTCCTGGGCTATCCCTATTCCCTTTCTTGAATATAGGAACCACATCCACAATCCTCCAATCCTCCGGAACCTCTCCCATCTCCATCGATGATGCAAAGATCATCGCCAGAGGCTCTGCAATCTCTTCCCTCGCCTCCCACAGTAACCTGGGGTACATCCCATCCGGTCCCGGTGACTTATCTATCTTGATGCTATTCAAAATTTCCAACACATCCTCTTTCTTAATGTCCACATACTCAATCTTTTCAGTCCACCTCAATCCTGTAGTACAACCACCCAGGCAAAATATTCATTAAGCACCTCTGCTATTTCTTCCGGTTCTGTACAGACTATCTCACCTTCACATTTTATAAGTCCTATTCCTTCACATCTCATCCTTTTACTCTTCACATATTTATAGAATGCCTTAGGGTTCTCCTTAATCTTACCTGCCAAGGCCTTCTCGTGACCCCTTCTGGCTCTCCTAATTTCTTTCTTAAGAACCTTCCTACAAGCCGTATACTCATCTAGATCCCGATCATCGCCTAGCTCTCTGAACCTTTTGTACGCTTTCCTTTTCTTTCTCACTAGGTTCAGCGCAGCTTTCATGCACCACGGTTCCCGTAACCTACCAAAACCTCCCTGTCTCATCGGAATGTTGTCATGCAGAACTCCAGACAAACATTCCTTGAAAATCTGCCACCTTACTTCGGTACTTTTCCTCGAGAGTACCTCCTTCCAATTTACGCCTCTAATCTCCTGCCTGATGGCTTCATATTTCCCCTAACTCCAGATAAACACTTTCCTAGCTTGCCTGATCCTATCTCTTTTCAATGCTAGCGTAAAAGAGATAGAGTTATGGTCACTATCCCCAAGATGCTCCCCCACTGAGAGATCCGACACCTGTCCAGGCTTATTAGCCAGTACCAGATCGAGTACAGCCTCTCCTCTTGTAGGCTTATCCACATGCTGTGTCAGGAAACCCTCCTGAACACACCTAATAAACTCCTCCCCATCCAAACCCCTTACCCTAGGGATATTCCAATCGATGATTGAATCCAATCTGATTGAATGGCGGAGCAGGCTCGAAGGGCTGAATTTACCTACTTCTGCTTCTAATTCTTATGGACTACAGCAGTTCAAGGAGGTAGCTCAGCATAATCATAGAGGAGAAGGACCTGGGTGGATGTACTGTGGGCTTGCGGTGGACTGAAAAGATTGAGTATGTGAACTTTAACAAAGAGGTTGTGCTGGAATCTTTGAATGGCATCAAGATAGATAAGTCGCCAGGTCCGGATGGGATGTACCCCAGGTTACTGTGGGAGGCGAGGGAAGAGATTGCAGAGCCTCTGGTGATGATCTTTACATCGTCGATGGAGATGGGGGTGTGCTGGAGCATTGGAGGATTGAGGATGTGGTTCCTATTTTCAAGAGGGGGAATAGGGATAGCCCAGGAAATTACCGACCGGTGAGTCTAACCTCAGTGGTTGGTAAGCTGATGGAGAAGATCCTGAGGGACAAGATTTATGAGCATTTAGAGAGGTTTAGTATGCTCAAGAATACTCAGCATAGCTTTGTCAAAGGCAGATCTTGCCTTACGAACCTGGTGGAGTTCTTCGAAAATGTGACTAAACACATTGACGAAGGGAAAGCGGTAGATGTGGTTTATATGGATTTTAGCAAGGCGTTCGATAAGGTCCCCCATGCAAGGTTTCTAGAAAAAGTGAGAGGGCATGGGATCCAAGGGACTGCTGCCCTGTGGATCTAGAACTGGCTTGCCCAAAGGAGGCAGAGACTGGGTATAGATGGGTCTTTTTCTAAATGGAGGTCAGTCACCAGTGGTGTGCCCCAGGGATCTATTCTGGAACCTTTGCTGTTTGTCATTTTCATAAATGACCTGGATGAGGAAGTGGAGGGATGGGTTGGTAAGTTTGCCAATGACACGAAGGTTGGTGGGGTTGTGGATAGTCTGGAGGGATGTCAGAAGTTACAGAGGGACATAGATAGGATGCAAGACTGGGCGGAGAAGTGGCAGATGGACTTCAACCCAGATAAATGCGTAGTGGTCCATTTTGGCAGGTCAAATGGGATGAAGGAGTACAATATAAAGGGTAAGACTCTTAGCAGTGTAGAGGATCAGAAGGACCTTGGGGTCCGGGTCCATAGGACTCTAAAATCAGCCCCGCAGGTGGAGGAGGTGGTTAAGAAGGCGTATGGTGTGCTGGCCTTTATCAATCGAGGGATTGAGTTTAGGAGTCGGGGCCGAACTTGTGGGGCCGAAGGGCCCGTTTTGTGCTGTAGTTTTTCTATGTTTCTATGTTTCTAATCTTTTCAAGGGCAATTCGTGATGGTGAGAAATTGTTGGCCCAGCTGGCGACACCCATATCCCATGCAATAGTAGGAAAAAATATAAAAACATTAAATGTTGGAAATACTCAGCAAGTCTGGCAGCTTCTGTGGAGAGAGAAACAGAGTTCAGGTCGATGACTGATGAAAAGCCATTGACCTGAAATATTAACCGTTTCTCTCTCTCCATAGTTGCTGCCAAATTTGTTCCACATTTCCAGCATTTTATGTTTTTTTAACATGTCTAATTGATTGTACTCCATGCTGAGGAATTTTGATTTTGATCCAGTTTATCTTCACTGATGTTGTTGTGCTGTGCCAGATTACCAATATTTTTATGTATCAAGTGGGAGTTTCAGTCATGCTTCACTTCCAAAACTTTGATTTATCTCATCAGCTGGCACCAGCAGCTTTACCTCTTGGCTCTGCCTCTAACTTCTTTCGTCAGATGTCAATGCTCTATATCTAAAAGCCCAGCAAAACACAATGGGGATGATTTCCTCAACGTTCCAGTGCACTTAATTCTGCTCAAACCCTATAGGAAACCTTGTTGTAAGAAAAATCATGGAGAAGTCTTTTCCATCTGATTTTCACATTTAAATGAATTCCTCTAGGTTTTCTCGCACTTCTACAACTTTTGCTATCTCAAAGTGAGAGCCATTGGTGAAGGAGTGCAGTTGTGGGCAAAATTAAGGTGGGTAAGGTGCAGCAGCTGGCAGGATTAGATGTTCAAGATGCAAGTGAACAGTTCCTGAAACAGAAGGGACTGGAGATCTATAAATTCAGCTTTCTGCAAGTGGGAAATGATTCATCCTACACTTGTATTGGGTTACTCCTCAAAGGGAAAATCTTTGGTCTCCTACTCCCCATTAGCGCTTCTCAGGAGCAGGGTATGGGCACCTATTTCACCTCCTTGGAACTGGGGAGAGAGAGAAGGAAGTGGAAGGTTCTGACTCTGTAGTGCATAACAGCAATGCCAGAGCTACTTTTGTGTAGATGCATAGTGTGAAGTCTTTGTAGGTAATGGAGTTTAAAATGAGATTGTTAGTTAATTAAGTAGATTAATTCAAATTATCTAAGTTTAGAAACCAGAAATATATCAACTTGATTTTATTCGAAATAACAAATTACAGATCAGCCTTCACAGCTATATACTTGCAAGTAGGATATCTAAAGGCAACTTCAAATAACTAATAAATTTGGATGAGCGCACAGTGTAAAATATCAAAGAACCACGAACAGTTATCTTACAAATACGCTATAAAAACTGTTTCTCTGCAATGCCAAGAGACTTGTTCTGAACCAGATAATTATCTTTGTTTGTTATATGCTCCCATGGCAGCAGATGGCAATGTTGTATGACATAAACTTAATTCTCACTGTGGGTAGTATTTCATCTGGAATATAGATGGTCTTTGTTAGGGTTTCCTTTTGATAAACCTTGCCAATGATTAATCATTAACCCATAATAGTAGCAGCAATTAATTTAAACAGTACAAGCAAGACTTTATATATTACAGCATCAAAGCAGGAGTGTACAAGGTATAATTGAGTGATATATTGCCCCATTTATGCCTTGAATAAAAATTGTGGTAACAAACTAACAAATGCCTCCAACCCCAGTTTGGCTCATCCTCTAAGTATCTTGGCAGCACTCACTGGCCTGCCCTCTTCATGTCGCCTGACATTTCTGTTCAGCTGTCATTTTATACTGCTTTATAAAACAATCACAAGATTACACTAGACCAATTATTGACTAACAGCCAACAACTTATTGTCCCATCAGAAAGCTTTTGATAAAGTCCCACATAAGAGGTTAATGTCCGAAATTAAAGCTCATTTGATTGGGGATAATATATTGGCATGGATTGAGGATTGGTTAGCAGAAAGAAACAGAGTAGGAATAAGTGGCAGGTGGTGACTAGTGGGGTCCCACGTGGATCAGTGCAGGGGCCTCAGTTATTCACAATATACATCAACAATTTGGATGAGGAAACTAAAAGTAATATTTCCAAGTTTGCTGACGACACAAAACGTGGTGGGAGTGTGAACAGTGAAGAGGATGTTAAGAGGCTTAAAGGTAATTTAGACAAATTGAATGGGCAAATATGTGGCAAATGCAGTATAACATTGATAAATGTGAAGTTATTCACTTCTGACAGAGAAGCAGAATGGCAGAGTATTATTTAAAAGGAGATAGATTGGGAAATGTTGACATACAAAGAGAACTGGGTTCCTAGTACACCAGTCATTGAAAGCAAGCAAGCAGGTACAGCAAGCAGTTAAGAAGGTAAATAGTATGTTGGCCTGCATTGCAAGAGAACTTAAGTAAGGAGCAAGGATGACCTACTGCAGCTACATAGGGCCTTGGTGAGACCACACCTGGAGTATTATGGGCAGTTTTGGTCTCCTCATCCAATAAAGCATATACTTGCCATAAAGGGAGTGCAACAAAGGTTGACCAGACTGATTCCTTGGAAGGCAGGATTGTCATATGAGGAGATATTGCGTCAACTGGGCTTGTATTCACTGGAAGATAGAAGAATGAGAGGGTATTTGATTGAATTGTATAAAATTCTGACAGGTTTGGACAGACTTGATGTAGGGATGTTGAGTCCTCTGGCTGGAGGGTGTAGAACAAGGGGTCACAGTCTCAGGATACATTTAGGACTGAGATGAGGAGAAATTTCTTCATTTAGAAGGTGGTGAATCTATGGAATTCTCTACCATATAAGGCTGTGGAGGCCAAGTCACTGAATATGTTTAAGAAGGAAATATGTAGAGTTCCAACTATAAAGGTGTCAAGAGGTTTGGGGACAGTGGCGTTGAGATAAAGGATTAGCCATGATCATATTGAATGGTGCAATAGGCTCAGAAGGCCGAATGGCCTACTGCTGTTCCTATTTTCTATATTTCTATGCATCGGGATATTGCACACACAAGATCATGACTTTGCTCAGTTTTGGTCTAATCCCTGGAATGAGTTGTTTTCCGACTGCTGAAGTTATCAGAGCAGTTGTAGCAATAGAAAGGAGCATCTCTTACACTGGCCTTGGTGGTTTGACATTTTCAACAAAAGTCTTGAATCAAGAAACCAGTCCTCACGTTGTTCTTATTACATTTTAATTTACACGGTCTACATTCCCATGGGAACAAAACCACCTCTGCTTCTTAACATAGAAACATAGAAAATAGGAATAGAAGGAGGTAATCCGGCCCTATGAGCTGCTCTGCCATTCATTAAGCTCATTATCCAACTCAATAGCCTGATCATGCCTCTCCCCCATATCGTTTGATCCTCTTCGCCACAAGTGCTATATCTAACTGCTTCTTGAAAACATTCAATGTTTTCACCTCAACTACTTTCCATGGTAGCAAATTCCATAGGCTGACCATGCTCTGGGTGAAGATATTTCTCCTCATCTCTGTCCTAAACCATCTATGCTGTATCCTCAGACTGTGACCCCGGTTCTGGACATCCCAACCATTGGGAACATCTTTCTTGCATCTACCCTGTCTAGTCCTGTCAGAATTTTATAGGTTTCTATGAGATTCCCCCTCATTCTTCTGAACTCCAGTGAATACAAATCCTACATCTCTCCTCATAAGTTGGTCCTACCATCTCAAGATGGTAAAACCAGATTGGGGGATATGCCAGTTCCTAAACTTACAGATTGCAGTTGAATACAATTCTGCTGCTGCTGATGTCCCACAGTGTCTCATGGATGTCCAGCTTTGAGTTGCTAGATCTGTTTTAAATGTATCCCATTTAACACAGTGGTGATATCACATATTGAGGGTATCCTCAATATGAAGACAGGACTTTATATTCACAAGGACTGAGAGGTGGACACCCCTACCAATACTGTTACGGATAGATGCATCTGCAATAAAGAAGGATAAGGATAGAAACCTTCAAGAGAATCAGGCTGCCTTCTTTAATTGACACCCACAAAATAGATCCTGGTTTGTAGGGATTGCCTCAGTCAGCACATTTTGAGGGGGAAACAGAAAAGTTTTTGAGTGTGTGGGACCCTTACCTAAAACTGAAACAGGATATAAATACCTTTTAACTATCATGGATTTGTCTATGGGGTTCCCAGAAATGATTTCCTTTAGAAAGATTACTTTTTAACTATGGTAATTGAAGGATTAAATCCATTTTTCAGTAAGTATGGGTTGCTTGGAGAACACAGGTAGTGGCACACAGGTAGTGTCCCTACTTCTGGACCAGAAGCTCTGAGCTCGGGTCCCACTTCAGGACTTAATGGCCATGGAAGATGTGTCCATAATGTGCCCAAACTGGTTATCCTTTGACATAGCAGGGATTAAAGAGTGGGAATGTTTCCTGGTCAGCCATGCTGTACAAGGAAATGGCAAACCACTACAGTACTTTGCCAAGCGTAATCATGGGCCAATCCAATGGAAGCCTATTCCCCCTTTAGGCACGGTAACTGCAGGAGGAGGATGGATTGTGAGAGATTTAATTTAACAAAGGGTCAAATTTTATGTCATTGGTATTCCAGAAAACTATGTGCAATTTAGAAATGAAATAAGCAACTGCCTATCAGTCACATTTACAAGGGCAAAGGTGCCATCAAACCATAATGGTTATAATCATGTCTTGAATATCCAGAGGATTGGGACAGTGGAATTGTATTTTTATTGTTTGTAGTTAGGGAAAGAACTAACGAATCAACAGGTTTTAGTCCTTTTGAGTTAGTATATGGACACAAGGTAAGAGGACAATGTAAATATATTGAAGAAAAATGTATGGATCAGGAATAGGAAATTAATTTCTTCGAGTAGATGTCCAAATACTGAGGCAGGCTGTCAAAAGCGTGTATAATTGCTCAAAAATATTTCAAGGTTTTTGAATAGGTAATGACAAAACATGTAGATAAGGCAGCTGAAAGAATGTACTTTTAAACCGGGGGATAAGATATTGGCACTGTTACCTGTGCCAGGTGAATCATAGAAGGCTGGATTTACTGGACACCATTCAGTTCCATGAGGCAAACAATGTCATTAGCACAGCAGATAGAAGGAGAATTCAATGAGTATGTCACATAAATAAACAGAAAAGGTATCATGGGGCTAGCCAACCATGGAAGGTACTTCAGACAGTAGAGAAAGAAATGAATGATATTACTACACCCGAGGGTTCAGATAATGAGACAGAAATTGAGTTTTCAAATCGAACCCCCAATAATAAGACTAGCCAATAAAGCAATTCCATAGAATTTGGATTAAATGTTGCACCGTCTTCCAGTAGAGTCTCAGGGTAACAAAGTCAAATTGCTAAAAGAATACGAGAGACTGTGAGGAGATAGACCAGGATGAACTTCTTTAGCTATGCACGAAGTACTCCACATGTTAAACAACATTATTTTAGATTGAAACCTGGGAAATTGGCTCATGTTCATGTTGAATATGATATAAGTGAATGGAGTCAAAGCAGTTGGAATTCATCAGTTATATTGGTATGAAAACCTGATGGAACTCAAAGATTTTGCAATGATTATTGTAGAATCAATGCCATAATAAAAATGGATTCTTATTCTATACCACGAATTGAACATTGCATCAATAAAGTTTATCAGCAAGATTGACTTATTAAAAGGATCTTGGCAAGTAGCACTAACAGACCGAACTAAGGAAATTTCTGCTTTTGCAACTCCACATAGAACCATAGAATCCTACAGCGTGGAAGTGGCTATTCGGCCCATCAAGTCTGCACCAACTCTCTGACAGAATATCTTACCGAGACCCTCTCCCCTGCCTTATCTCTGTAACCCCACACATTTACCATGGATAATCCATTTAACTTACACATCTTGGGACATTAAGGGCAATTTAGCATGGCCAAACCACCTAACCTGCACATCTTTGGACTGTGGGAGGAAACCGGAGCACCCGGAGGAAGCCCATGCAGACATGGGGAGAATGTGCAGACTCTACACAGACACCCAATGCCGGAATTGAACCCAAATCCCTGGCGCTGTGAGGCAACAGTGCTAACCACAGTGCCATCCCGACGTGGTCTACATCAATACAAAGTGATGCTATTCAGAATGAACGTACTACTTTTCAAAGGTTAACATGTCAAGTTATTATTGCAGTATCAAACTGTTGTCTATATTGACAATTAATTGGTCTTCAATGCCACTTCAGAAAAGAATGTAAAACACATTAGTAAATTATTTGAGAGACTACAGAAAGTTGCTTTAATTATAAATTTGGTGAAAAGTGAATTTGCCAAGGACAAGGTCACTTATTTGGGACATGTCGTGGAGCAAGGCTGAGTGTTGCCCAGAGAAATAAATGTTCAAGTGATTATATGGATGGCTCGGTGGCACAGTGGTTAGCATTGCTGCCTCACAGCACCAGGGACCCGGGTTCAATTTCCGGCTTGGGTCACTGTCTGTGTGGAGTTTGCACATTCTCTGGGAGCTCTGGTTTCCTCCCACAGTCCAAAGATGTGTGGGTTAGGTTGATTGGTCATGATAAATTCCCCCTCAGTGTACGCAAACAGGCGCCAGATTGTGTCAACTAGGGGATTTTCACAGTAACTTCATTGCAGTGTTAATGTAAGCCTACTTGTGACTAATGAATAAATGATAAACTTTATAGACTTACCTGTTCCTAAAATTAAATGAAACATAGTGCGGTTCCTTGGAATGTGTGGATTTCTGAATTGCTCTGAATTTCAGCACAATAGCCCCTCCATTTACACACATAATGAAGAAGAAAGTCTTACTTGACTTGATGGAATCGTTTGCCTGGCTGCCTTTGAGATATTAAAGGCTGTCTTAATAAGTGGAGCATTGACTGCTCCAAATTTTAACAAAGCATTCACGATAGGAATTGATGCTAGTGATATCGGCATCAGAGCAGTGTTGTTACAAGATAATGATGCTAATTTCGAGAAAACTTAATCCTTGTCAACAAAAGTACTTCACAGCTGAAAAGGAAGCATTAAGTCTACTTTTGGTTCATCAGTTCAAAATATATGTTTCCTGAAATGTCAAAGAGACTTATTTACACAAACTATAATCCATTGGTGTTTTTGGAGAAATAAGAATCTGTTTGTTTTGCTGAAGTCTAATACTGCAACCAATTACTTTAAAAATCATTCATGGCGCAGGAAGTAACAATGTAATCGCTGACACTTTATCCACAGTATGACTATTCATTTAAATAACTCATGATTGCAAAAAGGAGCCTTATATCCTTTATTGGCAAGTCAAAGAATCTCACCATCTGTTTAAATGCCATCATCATTAGGTCAAGGACTTGGGATCGCAAAATGTTGGACATTTGAATTTTGACTGAACTATGGATGAGGGATTATAGTGTGTGTGTGTTGTATGTAATAAGGTAGTTACTGAAGTGTGCATAATGAGAAATGGTGTAGCATTTTGAATGGTTGTGAAAACAATCCTTCCTTCAGTAAGGAGTTTTTTCTTTTGAAAAGGAGCATATGATGATCCATGTGTTTTGGGGGGGGGGGGGGGGGGGAAGCTGTATCCTATTTGGGGTGATGGTTCCTTTAAGTACAAGGTTTCCCTGAGATGTGATTTCTGGCAAAATAAAAAGCACCTTGTTTCCAGTAAATCATCATATGACCAAGTTGCGTGAAAGATAAATAATAGAAAAAGGTCAACACGTTAATTCTATGCTGTGTAGATTGAGGTTGTGTTTGTGTTCAGAGTTTTTTCGAAGTTTTTTTAAATTTCTCACTTTAGCACTATCTAGAATGAAGGAAACATCTGCTTCAAGGATTCAGTTGTAATCTGGTGCAATGGCTAAAATAATTTAAAGCTCATGTTAACTTAAGGACTGCTCATGGTGAGTTGCGCTTCTCTTCTAGCCAAGTTATAACTTTTTTGAAGTCTAAAGAGAATAGCATTTATTGTACTTGACACAGTCTAAGATAAATAATAATGCTCCAACTTCCACACATACATGTACTCAAAGTTCACACACACACACGTAAGGGGAAGATAGGTTAAACAGTCTGACCCAATAAAAGTTAAAGGGTTCTTCTAGATTGATGATTTGGATGGTTTGAGGCTGAGCTTGATGGTTCCTCTGGATTCAGCATTGGGGTGATTTAAATATGTTGACAAGCAATTTATACTCGTTCTTACGAAGTCAGCAGCTTTTGGGTTGATTCTTAAAACAATGTCTGTGGCGTGTGGATGGTTGAATAGCAGACAGACTCAACCTTGCAAGTTGGACGCAGAGTGAGATGAGGTCTTGTTGCTTCTTCAGTGTCTCTTCAGCTTCTGTCATGTAACCCATAGAAACGAAATTTATTAAACACAAAAGAGGGTAATGAGCTTGTCACATGATCTGTTCTCTCCAACTGACCAGTTACCTAAACGTGGTTATGGCCAGTGGATTCCACGTCCACAGTTTAATGAGTAAATTATAGCTGGGTGAATTATTTTCTCAACCAGAGTTCATTGTCTGAGGTGATTGCGATTCATGCTTGATCCCCCACCCAGATGAATACTCGAATGATTGTCTGGATGCTTTGTGAATGTGTCAGGAGATGTCCATTCACATTCCTTCAAGGTGATTGTTTCTGATGGGGTTTTCTAGACAGGTTGACTCCATTGCAATCATTTTGGAAATTAAAGATACAGTCATGCAAATGTTTAGCCATTTTAGAAATTGCTGTTTCAGGTCACTGGAATGTTGCTTTGGTCTTTTAAAGCTCAGTGGTTTTCTGCTGGTAAATATATAAAGTAATTTTTGATATAAAGCATGGCTTTAGAATAAACTGTGAGACAGCTGGAGGGAATTTGGAGAGACAACCATTCGGAAATAAAAGAAGACCCAAGAAATTTCAGCCTGTATACAAATTTTTGAAACACTTAGATCAAGTGGTTAATCTTCCAACGTATTGAGGGTGTATCTTTAATGGGTGTAGAAGGAAATGTGATTTAAGGGATTAAGTTTAGATTATAAGTAAAGGAGTTCATTGTATTTTTAACATTTTTAATGTAAATTACTATTTAAGGTAGTGTATTTATTACGCATGTTCTTTGATTTGAGTACAGTAAAATTATTTCAATTTATACCATAAACCTTGTGGCTTCATTCTTTTAATAAATATCTTAGGTACATTGACCCGAACAGGCGCCAGACTGTGACGACTAGGGAAATTTCATAGTAACTTCATTGCAGTGTTAATGTAAGCCTTACTTGTGACTAATAAATAAACTTTAACCTTGGTATTTGGATTTTTAAAGAGTTACTGGTTTCTACAGCTGATAAATGTGAGGTTATCCACTTTGGTAGCAAAAACAGGAAGGCAGATTATTATCTGAAAGGCTATTGCGGTGATTGTCCCTTTAAGGATCATCTGCAGAGTACGGGTCACATGACTGAGTGAATCGCTCGGGGAGCAGGTTGGGAATCAGCTTTGTGAGTTTGGATTTCTGTTCCAGAATATTCTTGGAAGCTGACTGGCAACTATGAGGCTGCAAGCTTCTATTATATAGTTAAATGTAAATAAAGATTGCAATTGTTATTTAACTTACTGGTGAAAAGGAATCAATACATTGGCAATGAAGATAAAAGATAAAAATGCGGTCTCAAGATCATGAGTACAAAGTCATCTTGAAGTTCAGTTCAAGTTAAGAAACAGAAAAGTGTTTGCAGATATGCCCCTATTTGGATGGATAGACCCTTTTGATGCTTCTCATAGAATCATAGAAACCCTACAGTTCAGAAAGAGGCCATGTGGCCCATCGAGTCTGCAACGATCAGAATCCCACCCAGGCCCTACCCCCATATCCCTATATATTTACCCACTAATCCCTCTAACCTACGCATCTCAGGACACTAAGGGGCAATTTTAGCATGGCCAATCAACCTAACCCGCACATCTTTGGACTGTAGGAGGAAACCAGAGCACCCGAAGGAAACCCATGCAGACACGAGGAGAATGTGCAAACTCCACACAGACAGTGACCCAAGCCGGGAATCGAACCCAGGTCCCTGGAGCTGTGAAGCAGCAGTGCTAACCACTGTGCTACCGTGCCGCCTTCTGTGTGCTTCTGTGGAGGATTGGACACAATATGTTCTGTGTGCTTCTGTGGAGGATTGGACACAATTTGTTGAATGTTTAGGTTACTATTTTCAGGCCAAAGGAATAGAGGAGGGGAAGAGAAAGGTATTCCTTCTGAGCACATGTGGGACCCAGGCATACAATACCTAGCCTCACATCCCCAAGCTGCCTGACTCCAAATCATTCACTGAGATAATTGAACTGATAAAAACACACAACCACCCATAGCCATCAGTAATATTGCAGCAATTTAAGTTTAACTCAACTAGGAGAGCCCATGGGAAAACTATAACAACTTATATTGCCAAGTTAAGACAGATCTCAGACCACTGTGACTTCAGAGCCATTCTCAATGATATGCTGCAGGACCGTTTAGTCTGCGGGGTAAGTAATGAGGCCATCCAAAGGAAGCTATTAACAGAGGCAGTGATAAATTTATGAAGGTGCTGGAGATAGCCCTGGTGATGGGAGAGTGCTGAGAAAAGCACACAGGCACTTCAGAGCGTGCAAAATGGTGCAGTTCACCAGTTAGGGTGGGAAGCTGCAGTCAGTAGTGGCACCAAAAATTAAGATGTAATTTTAAAACGGAAAGCAATTGCATCCATGAATTGAGCAAGAAGATTTTAAAGTGAAAATCAATCGCCCAGGATTGAAGGAGAGTGCTAGCAGTGTGGGGATAATCACGCTCCTGTAGCCTGCCAGTATAAAGAGGCTGAAAGTTTTTTCTGCTTCAGTAAAGGTAACTTAAGGCATCAATGTAAAAATAAGTCAAGTCACCCAGTAACAGAGTTACTGATACATCGCAAATGCATAAAATGGAAGAGTTCAGTACTAAGGATTTAAATGTTCACTCACTGTTCAATGCGAGTTGGGCAAAATAGCCCCTATCATGGCGATGCTTTTGGTAATGGTAGGCCATTACCAAGTGATGCTTTTGGTAATGGTAGATGGAAGCTGATAGGGGAGTCTCTGCCATGGTGATAGGAGAACTCACATTTTTATATTCACAAGGAGTCCAGCCATTGAGTCTGATGGGTATTGCAGCAAAACTAACAACTTACACAGGAGAAGCCATCAAATTCATGTAAGCTATCAGCAGCAGTCCACTCAGCTCCCAGTAATAATAGTCAGGCAAAGGACCAAGTCTTTTGGATCATGATTGGCTCAAGGTAATTAAATTCAATCAGATGGTGATCTTCCAAGTTCAGGAAGTGGGACTGTTTGAGTTAATGAAGAAGTACGAGAATGATTTTTGTGATGGGTTAGGTAAAATAAGGGGCCTCCAGGCAAAGATCTATGTAGATCCAGAGGCAACCTCTCATTTCTTTCGAGCAAGACCAGTACCATGCGCCTTGCAAGAAATGTTGGACATGGAATTGAAGAGATTGGAAGAACTGGGTATTATCCAGCTAGTTCAATTCACAGAGTGGGCAGCATCCATAGTCCCCGTGATAAAGCCTGACAAGCTTGTCTGCATCTGTGGAGACTACAAATTAACAGTTAATCAGGTAGGTAAGTATCCAATCCTGAATGTTGAAGACTTGTATACAAAGTTGGCCAGATGTCAGTCTTATACAAATCTGTATATGAGCCATGCATATCAGCAACTTGGGTTAGACGATGCTTCTTGAGGTTATGTTATGATGAACACTCAAAGGTTTATTTCAGTATACCCTTTGGTGTGTCGTCAGCATGTGCTATTTTCCGGAGAACAATGGAAGGTCTATTGCAGGGACTGCTATGAGTTGTAGTATAACTGGATGATGGTTTAATAACTGGATCAACAGAAGCTGAGCACCAAGCTAAGTTAGAGGAGATGCTAAAGAGATTTCAAGAGGCTGGGATTTGCCTCAAGAAGGAGAAATGCACTTTTCAACCACTGAGGTAGCCGATCTGGGGTATCGTGTAGCTGGATAAGGATTTACACTCTATGCAAGACAAGGTCAGAACAATATAGGAGGCATAGCCCCCAGAAACACATCGGAGGTCAAGTCATTCTTACGATCCCTTAACTAGGGGTCATAGTTGGAGGATAAGGGGTAAACCTTTTAGAACTGAGGTGAGAAGAAATTTTTTCACCCAAAGAGTGGTGAATATGTGGGATTCATAACCACAGAAAGTATGAGGACAAAACATTGTCTGATTTCAAGGAGAAATTAGATGTAGCTCTTGGGGCTAAAAGGATCAAGGGATATTGGGGGGAAGGGAGGATCACGATATTGCATTTGATGATCAGTCATGATCATAATGAATGGTGGAGCAGGCTTGAAGGGGCGAATGGCCTAGTCCTGCTTCTAGTTTCTATAAATGGTGAAGTACAATGGTTGTTTTCTACCGAATTTGTTGACGTTATTGGCCCCTTGCATATGCTGCTAAAGAAGCACCAGCATGAATTTTGAAAGGCCCAGGGAGAAGCTTTTAACAGAATAAAGCAATTGTTACATTCATCAAGTTTATTGTTGCATTTCCACCTGAATAAGAAATTGGTGTTAACCTGTGATGCTTCCCCATGTAACGTTAGTGCAGTATTGTCTCATAAGATGGATGACGGCCCTGAAAGCCCTATAGGGTACAACTTGAGAACCCTCTCAGAGGCCAAAAAAGGCTACTCTCAGATTAAAAAAGGCTTGCCAATAGTGTATGGAGTTCTACCAGTACCTGCATGGGAGGCACTTTACCACTGTTACAGACCACAAACCACCCTTGGGAGTGGCCTGGTCGGCTAGGTGTACAAGTCCACATTGATTATGTTGGTCCATTCATGGGTACAACGTCTTTGCACCTTGTCGTTACACATTCAAAGTGGGTGGAAATGTTTGAGGTGAAGTCTCCGACATTGCACCATACAGTTGAGAAATTATGCCAATGTTTTTCTATCCACGAAATACCTGAAGTCATACTGTCTCATAATGGAACCGCTGAGTTTAAGAACTTCACGCCCTTAATGGTATCAAGCACATTAGGACTGTGCCTCACCACCCAGCATCTAACAGACCAGCTGAATGAGCTGTCCAAACCTTTAAGTCTGGTCTAAAGAAGCAGTCAGGAGGGATACTGGAGACCAGAATCTCTCAATTCCTTTTGGGCTCTCGGACCACTCCATATGCAACAATGGGAGTTCCGCCAGCAGAATTGTTAATGAACCATTGTCTCAAAATGAGACTGAGCCTCGTGTTTCCAAATTTGCCGGGGAGTGTAGAGGCCAGAAGACAAACCATGATTCACGCAAGTCAATAAGGTATTTTTCAGTGGATGAAGCCATGAATGAGACGAATTTTGGAAGTGGGTCAAGTTGGGTCCCTGGAGTCGTTGTATCCAAAACCCCCTATATTATCAAGTGGACATGGAGGAAGGATTGTCTGGAAACACATCGACCATTTTGGAGAGGGAGAGTTGCTCTCACAACCAGTTTTGCCATCAGGAGCTGTATTGCCAAATGGAAATGTTGTCGTCTATCTAAACACTGTAGTATCTGGTCATGCCTATTTTCTATGCTTCTATGTCCTGTGGCAGGCACAACCAATGTCCCCATGGAAATGGATAGAACTGAACTGCCTGTGCCTGACAAGGCCCCCGTTATTGCGAATTTGGCTGATAGCAATCCAGCAGAAGTGTCCAGACAGGAG
The DNA here is from genome assembly GCF_964213995.1 of Mustelus asterias. Taxonomy (NCBI): domain Eukaryota; kingdom Metazoa; phylum Chordata; class Chondrichthyes; order Carcharhiniformes; family Triakidae; genus Mustelus; species Mustelus asterias. The sequence continues at coordinate 53,127,291 of NC_135814.1, forward strand.
TTCCACTGTTTCACAAGGGTTCTGAAATTTATAATAGACTAAATTTATGTACTAAGTGTTAATTATCTTAGACTGTGTAAATTGAGTATTGATGTTAGTAAAAAGGACTGGGCTCGGGGGGAGGGGGTGGGGGCGCAGTGATGTGGTGATTGTTCCTTTAAGGATCCATCTGAAGAGTTGGGGTCACATGACCTGGGGAACCAATTGGGGAGCAGGGAGGGAGATTACCCTGGAGATTCTGTTCCAAAATCTTCTCGGAAGCTGACTGGCAGCCATGAGGCTGCAAACCTCTGTGTGTTATTGTTATATGTAAATAAACTTTGCAGTTATTTACCTAACTGGTGAACAGGAATTATTACAGCTATAGATTGAGCGGGGGAAATGTGTAACGAGACTTGATCCTGATGATCTGTATCTCAGAAGGTGGCTGTAGTGATGGGCAATGGATTGGTAGTCATTTTTCAAAATTCTATAGCTCTGGAATGGTTTCTGCAGATTGGAGGATGATAAATGTAACACCACTATTTAAGAACGGAGGGAGAGAAGAAACAGGGAGCTATGGACCTGTTAGCCTGACAACAGCAGTAGGGAAAATGCTGGAATTTATAATAAAGGATGTGATAACAGGACACTTGGAGAATAATGGGGTAAAGTTAACATGGATTATTGAAAGGAAAATCATGTTTAACAAATCTGTTAGAGTTTTTTTGAGGCTCTTACTACCAGAATAGATAAAAGTTGAACTGGTGGACACAATATATTTAGATTTTCAGAAAGCTTTTGATAAGATCCCACACAAGAGGTTAGTAAAAAAATTAAAGCACATGGGATTGGTGAAATATGCTGGCATGGATTGAGAACTAGTTAACAGTCAGAAAACAGAATGGGAATAAATGGATCATTTTCAGGCTGGTAGACTGTGACCAGTGGGGTACTGCAAGGATCAGTGCTTAGGTCCCAGTTATTCACAATCTATGCCAATGATGTGGGTTAAATGTAATATTTACAAATTTCCAGATCACATAAATCTAGGGGGAAGTGAATTATGAGAAGGATGCAAAGACGCTTAAAAGTGATTTGGAGAGGCTGAGGGAATAATTTGGCAGATGGAATACAATGTGGAGAAATGTGAGGTTATCAAATTTGGTAGGAAAAACAGAGTATTTTTTAAAACGGAGAGAGGCTGGGAACTGTTGAACTTGTTCATGAGTCACTGAAAGCTAACATGCAGGTACAACAAGCAATTAAGATAAATGGCATGTTGGTCTTTAATATCAAGAGGATTTGAATACAGGAGTAAAGATGTCTTACTGCAATTATATATAGCCTTGGTGAGACCACATCTGGAGTAGTATGTGCAGTTTTGGTCTCCTTACCCAAGGAAAGATACTTGCCATAGAGAGAGAGGAAAACAAAGGTTCACCAAATCTAATTCCTGGGTTGGAGGGTTTGCCTGATGAGGGAAGGTTAGACTTGGCCTTTATTCTCTGCAGTTTAGAAGCATGAGGGGTGATATCATTCAAACATCAGGGCTCAACACAATAGATGCATGAAGGATGTGTCCCTTGGCTGGGTCATCTAGAACCAGAGGACAGAGTCTCAGAATAAGAGGTAGGCCATTTAGGACTGAAATGAAGAGGAATTTCTTCACTCAGAGGGCAGTGAATCTTTTGAATTCTTTGCTTCAGAGTACTGTAGAGACTCAAGTCATTGAGTATGTGCAAGGCTGAATCAATAGATTTCTACATATTAAAAACATTAAGGGATCTGGGGATATGCAGGCAAAATGGTGTTGAAGTTAGTAATCTCACTGAATGGTGGAGTGGGATTGAAGGGCTGAATGGCCTAATCCAATTTTTATGTTCGAAATCTGTAATCTCTGGTCACTGATCCTTGTCAGAGGAAACGTTTCTCTCAACTTTTTCATAATTTTGAATACCTTTAAATGTTCTTTACTCTTAAGGAGAACAATCTCAGCTTCTCCAACCTATTCACATAACTAAAAAACTTTATCTCCAGCATCATCCTGGTAGTTTATCTGTGCCCTCTCCACGGCATTGACAGCACTCCTTAAATGTATTGTATTGTACACGATACTTTTGCTGAGATCCAAATCAGTAATTTGTAATGGTTATATTTATAATGCTTACTTAAGCACCTTATTAAACTGTTCTCCAACCTTCACCTCAGAGAATTGGTCATATACTGCATCTCCTTGGATTCTCCTGCGCTTTCACCCCCTCAAAATAATGCCATTTCATTTGCATTATGCTGCCTCTTCAGGTTGTTCCTACCAAAGTGCATCACTTCACACTTATCCACATTAAACTTTCTATGCTACGTGATTGTCCATTTCACCAGTCTACGTCCTCCTGAAGTCTACCACTATTTACTATATTGCCAAGTTTTTTGAATCATCTGTAAACTGGGAAGTTGTACTTCTCATATACATGTCCTATATGTTTATAAACAAAAAGGGAAAATCAATGGTCCACCTTTGCACATTTCTCCACAGTCAATGGGGACGAAGTAGAAATGGTCGAGAGCTTCAAGTTTTTAGGTGTCCATATCACCAACCTGCCCTGGTCCCCCCATGCCGACACTATAGTTAAGAAAGCCCACCAACGCTTCTATTTTCTCAAAGACTAAGGAAATTTGGCATGTCTGCTGTGACTCTCACCAACTTTTAAAGATGCACCATAGAAAACATTCTTTCTGGTGTTTCACAGCTTGGTATGTCTCCTGCTGCCCAAGACTGCAAGAAACTATAAAAGGTCGTGAATGAAGCCCAGTCCATCACGCAAACCAGCCTCCCATCCATTGACTCTGTCCACACTTTCCGCTGCCTCAGAAAAGCAGCCAGCATAATTAAGGGCCCCACGCACCCCGGACATACTTTCTTTCACCTTTTTTCATCGGGAAAGATACAAAAATCTGAGGTCACGTACCAACCAACTCAAGAACAGCTTCTTCCCTGCTGCCATCAGACTTTTGAATGGACCTACCTCACATTAAGTTGATCTTTCTCTACACCCTAGCTATGACTGTAACACTACATTCTGCATTCTCTCCTTTCCTTCTCTGTGAATGGCATGCTTTATCTGTATAGCATGCAAGAAACAATACTGATATGTGACAATAATAAATCAAATCAAAGAAACATCCATTGACTGCTACTCTGCTGCTTAAACATGCTTAAAAATTATGGCATGTTTCAAACAGTGCAAATCCTAACTTTTTGCTCAGCAATGAACAGTCTTTTAATTTAATTGGAGTGATAGCTGAGAACGTTGACTCACCAAAGCGATATACCAGACCTGTCCATGTTCTTCCATCCAGGACATGGTTGCATGCTCCTTACCCACACATGACATGCCCTGCTGGAACAGCTTGTTGTGGTTGTGTTTACTTTCTTTTGGTCCAAAATGGTTATTCCATTGATTCAGTTGACCATAACAACAGCTTCCACGTTCCATATAATGTTGTTGGTACTCCCATGGTATTTTCATCCATTTGTTACTGACATTTCAGTAAATAACCAAAATGTCGTAATCAAAGTAAAGCAATCTCAAAAAACATAGACTCTGCTTTTTGCATGCCCATTGGTAAAATAGAAAATTGTACATGCATTCACCATACAAATATAAGCATCACCATCATATGCTGAATGACAGAATCTTTTACTTATTTTTTATTGTGTTAAAAATCCAATTAATCGCATCTTGACTCGCAATTAGCCAGGTAGCAAGTGGCTAATATATTGGTCAACATTATTTCTCCAAAAATTGGGGCTTCTAACTGTTGCTGAATATTGCCTTTAGAGAAAAGACTGATTACAATCTGTGCAGCAGACTTCATAGCAAGTGTAATGCACGTTGTGGCTTTGGACTGTGCAGAGCAGAAAGATCCCTGTCACATTTAATCTCACTGGCTTCAGACTTGGGAATGATTCTCACAGATGTTATAAGGACAGTTAGGCTCAATGTTTATGTAACCTTCCCCCCCGCCCCGCTGACCAACATTTGCAGAACTGTACCTCAGCATGAATACCGAGCTTCACTGCAAATAGGAGGAGGAATATAACAAAGACAGAACCAAAAAAGTAGCAAAATAAAGAAACAAGTAGTGCACAAAATAAAAATCTGGACTTAAACTGGACGTACAAAGGTAGAAAAGTGGCAGTGTAACACTGAAGCTTGGAGCTGGGCAACACACTAAAAACGAGCAGAGGCATCAGTTCCAGCAGGCTGTCTCATAGCTTACATTTGGCACCAACTGGAATATAAACTCTAGTGTGTAACAACAGTAACTGTTATGTAGTCTGTTTCTTTTCTTCACCAGTTAACACTGGCAATCCAGATTCCAGTGAACAATTGGGCAATGCCCCAGATGAACCAGTAGCTGATAAGTAGCATATGTCAATAATGTTTGTGCTCAATGAAATAACTCTTCAGTTTATAGAGTTACTATAGAGTACTGCTGCTTTAAATAATCACTAAATATGCTAATAAATGATTCTCATTTATAAAATACTGTTTGAAGATTTTAATAATTTTATTGAAAGGTAGAATTTGTTATACGTTTTACAAATAAAATGTTTGCAATATGATTTTATTGCATGATAGAACTTTGTAAAAAAAAACACAAGGGCCGTACACTGATAACCATACATCTGTTGAAGAAACAACTTCTTCCATAAATTTACTACAGAATTTAATTACGTGGAGAAACAAACCTGCTTCCATGAGTTCAGAAAAAAAGATTTTAATCTTTATCTTTTCATACCAATTTAAATCAGAAATATTCAGATGATCCTTGAAGACGGAATCTGAGTAAGACAATTTTCAAACAATTGCAAGGAAAAAATATGAAATAAAATATTAAATGTTGCCTGCCCCAAACATTAAGACTCCTGAAAAAAAAATGGAATCAAAGCTTGGTTGCACAATTGGTGTATACAACTAGAAACATTTGTTATGTCTTAGACAAAATATTTAGCGAAGCTCTGTTAAGAAATTCCATTTTGCCAAAAAGTTTAGAATTACTAAGGGACGAGGATACTCGAGCATCTGTTTCTCCAGATTAAGAGCTTCACCAGGATAAGAAATGTTTGCCCAAATATACAAGTTTAGGACATGTCATAGCACGACATTTCACTTTATGAAGCATGTTTGTTCGGTGCTGTGGTTGCAATGTGCAGAGTATACAAACAATCACAGAGAGGAATAAATTCCACAGGAGTCTTCAGAAATACTATCTTTGTACTCTGGAACATGTTGTGGTAATTTGGTGGAGTCCCCTTGGTTAACGACTGAGATCCATTACTACTCTGTATTAGGTCACACAAACATGTGTAATTCTCAGTCTAGTCCAATTTAAAGAATTGATAACAATTCGTAGTGCTTGAATTTATGGAAATTGAACACAAGTAAAGGGAAAACATGAAATTAAACCCTTGAATAAGACCCTACATTAACTGAAAATTTCAAGGACTCTATTAGAATTTAAACTTGAAACCGTATTTGTCTCCTGTCATTTGTCGTAATTATGTTATTACGACATCATAGCTAAACTAAAATAAGCAACTTTAAAAGATCCTGCAACACTTTGACCTGATAAAGGAAAATCAAATTTATATGTACAGTCAAGCTGAAAATAAAATATACAATATTAGTAAATTTCTGCACTCATCAAGGTGAGGCAAAGTCTTTACTGTGACATGAATCACTTCCAGGTCATGTGTAATGTAGGCTGAATGCAGAATATCAGTTTCAATGTAGTATCCCCACCTCCCAACACCAACCATCCAAATGGTCTCAGCTAAAATTGGGATTGTTGCATTATGCTGTGAATTCAACACACAAGGAACTGAGTCAAATCTGTCTCAACTCATTTAACACAGGATCTCAGCTACTCAGATTTTTGTGAAAAAGTAGCAATGATCCCGTTCAGATATAATATTCCCACCCAAACAGAAAAACGTTAATGATAATTATCACTATTGAAAACACTAAAATAAAACTCCAATAAAAAGTTATTTATTGGTCTGCTTCAGAAATGTCAAAAAATAAAGTTAAAAACCATAATGCTCCAAAAACTAAAACATTAAATGAAACCATCTTTTGCACCACTTTACAAATTTATTAAAAGTCCAGTAGTACAAATAATCCAGGCTGCAGATTGTCGAAAAAAAAACAAACTCAACTTAAATTCAGGTTTAAAAGACATGTCCCAAACATGTCTCTGAAAAAAAAATCACAGAAACATTTATTGGCAATTGATTGCTTGTCCATAAAGCACATTTATTCACTTCTATCTTCATCTGAGCTAGGGGCTGAATCACAGTTTGAGTGCTGCTCTTTGTCATTGTTCCGATTTTTTATTCTGCTGTTTGACTTCTTAATTTTGTCATCACGTTCACACAATCTGCTTCTAGACGCAGACTTCTCTTCAGACATTTTGCTTTTGCTATTCTCTCTTTTCTTCTTTAAACTGGGACTGCTGCTTTTTTCCTTCTTATTCTTGCCCTCGTCCTCTTTCAGGCTCTCAGAGCTACTGCTATGATCCCTGCCCTGGCTCCTAGTATGGCTTTTCAGTTTTTCATTCTCCCTGTTGTGTACTATTTTCCCATTTGAACTTTGATTTTCAGCAACCTTTAACTCTTTCTCCTTATTTTGATTATCTCCAGAACTTTTTGATTTTGCTTCCTTCTTTGAATGATCATACCTCTCTTTTTCAGGGGTTCTTTTGTCTCTACTCCTTGATCGTCCTCTTTTTTTCTGTTCTTTATCTCTGTTCCTTTGACCTTCTTTGCTCTGACTTCTATCTCTTTCCTTGCTTTTGGATTTTGCTCTTTTTTCTTGATCTTTGCTCTTGCCACGTTCCTCATCATTACTACTGGATTTAGCCCAGTTTTCTTTGCGTTTTTCCCTGCCTCCGCTTCTTGAGTTTGCATGTTTTTCTCTGTCTTTACTTTTCTCTTTTATCCTATCTTTACTCTTAGATTTGTCTCGCCTTGATCTTTCTTTACTTCTACTCTGTTGTCGATCTTTGCTTCTAGATTTGGCCCTTTTCCCCCTATCTTTGTCTTTACTCCCTTCTCGATCTCGGCTTCTAGATTTTGATTTGGCCCTTTTTTCTCGCTCTCTGCTTTTACTTCGTTCTTGACTTTTAGATTTTGATTTGGCCCGTTTTGCTCTCTCCTTGCTTTTACTCTGTTTACGATCTCGACTTCTGGATTTCGATCTGGCTCGTTTTCTCCTCTCTCTATTTTTACTCCGTTCTCGATCCCTACTTCTTGATTTTGCCTCTTTACCCCTCCCTTTGTTGCTACTCTGATCCCGATCCCTACTTCTTGATTTGGCCTCTTTACCCCTCCCTTTGGTGTTACTCTGTTCTCGATCCCTACTTCTGGACCTTGACTTGGCTCGTTTCTCCCACTCTTTACTGTTACTCAGCTCTGGATCACGTGTGCTGGATTTTGACTTAGCTTGTTTTTCCCATTCTTTCCCATTACTCTGCTCTCGATCCCTGCTTCTGGATTTTGACTTGGCTTGTTTCTCCAACTCTTTACCGTTACTCTGTTCTCGGTCCCTACTTTTGGATTTTGACTCGGCTGGTTTCTCTAACTCTTTACCGTTATTCTGTTCTCGATCCCTACTTCTGGACTTGGACCGTTTCTCCCTCTCTTTACTATTACTCTTTTCCCGATCTCGAGTTCTAGATTTTGACTTTGTACGTTTTCCTCTCTCTTTACTTCTACTCTGTTCTCGGCTTCTTGATTTTTCGCGCTTTCCTTGCTCTTTATTTGATTTTGTAGATTTATCCCTCTCTTTGTCTTTTGCATGCTCCCTGTCCTTATTTCTTGAATTTTCCCTCTTTTCTTTGTTTGGTTTTGGCTCTCTGTCCTTGCTTCTGGTTTTGGTGTGTTTTTCCCTATCTTTGCTTCGGCTTTGATTCCTTTCTTTACTCCTTGATTTATTTCTCTTTTTAGATTTGTTTTTATCAGATTTGTCATCTTTGTTTGTTTTCTTCTGTTCTCTTTCTTTACTTCTAGATCGATGACTCCTTCCAGTCTCTCGTTCCGTTTTCTTATCCCTCTCTCTGCTCCTTTTTGGACTGTCCACTATGTCCGGTTTGTAATCTGAAGTCATTCGCTCTCTTCCTCTGCCTGGGCTTCTATTGTTTTGGTTTTCTCGCTTTTCATTCACTTCACCCCTTTAAACAGCAGTTGGGAGAGGGGCGGGAAGGAAAAAAAAAGGAATTAGCAACCACCAAACTAAAAAATTGAAGCAAAATAATGCAGATGCTGGGAATCTGAAATAGAAATCGAAAATGCTAGAAATACTCAGGTCAGGCAGTGTCTGAGAAACAGAGTTAATGTTTCACTAGAACAGCTCTGGTGAAATGTTATCACTGTTTTCTCTCTGAATAAATGCTGCCAGACTTGAGTATCTCCAACATTTTCTGTTTCTATTTAAACAAAAGTACTTTTGAATCTCGCTGGAGTTGGTAACTGTTGATATTTACTGCATACGGAAGAACATTTATTTAATTTTATTCCCTGAATTGGCAATTAAAAAAACTTAAGAATGCAAAAATGGATGAAACACTATCCAGAATAAAAATATCAGCAATATAGGCTAGTTAGTCTGCATAGATGCTGCTATTACATGTCACTAACAAATGTACTTTAAAAGGAACAGAGAGCAGTAAACTTTCCTATTACTTACAACTGAGTAATATCAACTACTTAGATTGTCTCAATGGATTTGAAGATTTGACAAATGCAAGCAATTCCTGAGAGTTCAGGTGATGAAAAGTAAATTGAAGACAGAACACTGTGGGCCAAGTTACATCATATATTCAGTAAACTTGTGTGAACAAAGTGTATACAAAAAATCATCAAAGGAAACCAATGCATGTCAAAAAGGGACAAAACATGTAGATAAACTTCTATTCCCAATTGCTGCCCATCTTTTTGTTAACTGTTCCAGAACTCTTTGCCATACCACAAAATGAGCTGTATTATTTCTTTTTACAAATTCAGAAAATATTTCTACATTCATCATTAGGCACAGCAATTTACTTAGCATCCTCATTTGGATTTTTCCAAATAACACAGTATAAAAATTAAGGAATTCAGAAATATCACGGAAGCTAAATCTAATAATTTGCTTTTAAACACCTATTTGATTCAATTCCAGTTTAAAACATTGTAAGCCTTATAGCAAATTGCTTGACAGAATATTAACTTTGCTAAATAACTTCAAAATGCTTGTAATTAGTATTCTTTTAAGTATTTCATAATGAAAGTACTTCAAGAGTAGAGCTCCACTTGATTATCAGGAGTGGATTTAATTATCATTACAACAATAACGCGGTAAACTCAATCCAACATTGTTTTAGAAGGAGGTGGTCCTGTCTGATTGATCTCCTGGATTTCTTTGTGAAGAACTAAGTGGGCTGTTGGGAAACTGCAAAATTGTAGATCTGAATTTCCAAATGGCAGTTGAGAAAATTCCACATAAAAAGGCTATTAACTATGATCAAAGTTGTAGACGCAAAGGTTAAATCCTCAAAATAAAGAAGAAACTATCTGAAAGGCAGGAAACAGCAGGTGCTTCTGTTGGTGTGAAGCACTGAACATGGTTTCCAGAGCTGTGTCTAATTTACATAAATGATGAGGACACATAAACAATTAAACTAGCAGGGGCAGTGAAATCCAGGTGGTTGTTCAGAAATTACAGAAGGCAATATTTGAGGTGCAAACTCTGGAATAATTTAAGAAATAATTAGGCGCTGAGCAAGGTGTGTGGAATTGTGGGGTTTTTCAGGATGAATTAAGGTAGACCTTATCTGTAATGGTTGATATTAAATATTTCACATAACAGGGAAGGAATTACTTTGCTTCTTATTAGAAAGCATTCAAAATCAACAGCTAACAAAGAATGAAAGTTAATGGAAGGCAAAGATATGCTGTGAAAGTTGCCAAGAGTTCTTTTTATTTAAAAAAAAGTCTATTTTTACTTCCACCAGTTTGCTTTGAAGCAGTTTATTGTTCCATCCAGGTCCCCTATTAGATCTGCTCAATTTCTCTTTGATAATATGACTGCACCATTACAACAACAATCAATCATGATCAACCAAGGCAACCTGTAGCCTCAAAGACATTATTCCTGACACAAATAGCCTACGTGACTCATAATCAAAAAATGAGAAATTCTGCCCCAAGTGTCACTCAGGTGGGAGAAGCAGGGTATAGCTCGCTGGTTCCACTGCTGGCTTTTCCCGGCATATTTTCTGAGACTAGTAAAAAAGGATCCTGGAGGTAGATCCTAAGATGTCACACTGAGGGGGCAAGCTCTAAATGAGCACGCCCCACCATAAACTTTAGCAAGCAACAGATCGGGGCGTACACATATGTGAAACCACACCTACCCCCCACACTTCGTGGACCTCAAATAGGTCGATAAGTCTGAAGTGACGGATCAACATTGCACCATCACAGGCAAGTGTTTTTCACTAAAAGGGGAAATTATTTGGGGTACTCTTGCACACTTTATTAAGTTGAATTAACTGAGATCTACTTCATCTCTCAGCTGAATATGTTCATGTGATAAGGAGAGCAAGAGAGGGCAAGAACAGAAAATATATTATTGGAAGATAAAATCAGATGAGAAAAGTAGGAAAGCAGAAATAATAATCAACAACTGGAAAAATCAAGTTCAATGCAAAAAGGTGGATAGAGAAACTTCTCTGAAAAATTATTTTCGTAATTTGTTTTGAGTAAAACATTTTGTGCAGAAGGCCAGGTCTGGAATTTTCTGCTCCTGATCATGTTGGTTGGGTTTGGCGACAGGAACAGATTGTGTTTTACATTGCTTAAGTGTGTGACGTGATTGTCCCTTCACCCAGTCAGTGAACAACGTCGGGAATATCATTTACATTCATGAACATATCATCCTCGAGTTACTAAGTTCCTGGCGATGTGGGTGAATCAGAAGCCAGCTCATCATCGATATACATCGTGGGATCCGGAAGCATGAATCACCAACGGAGCTCATTAACTTTAAGTATAAATAAGCTTTTCAACAGTGATCCTACAGATAGGCCTTTGAATGTGCAATGGAGTATACTATCTTCACTGAAATCCTCAGAATTACAATTGCATTTAAAGTGAATTTTATTGAACAATGAATGTCTGAATTAATTTTAAACTTATTTTTTGGTTTTCAGATAATTTGCGACAATGTACCCACAAATCTCTTTAATTTGCATTCGCTATAGAAGACAGTTTCCATAAGAGACCCACATCTTATATAATGTAAAACTTATAATCTTTCACATATCATGAATGGGACAGTGTGCCACAGACCCATGTGGGTTGCTCTCCATGTCTGTCAACATCGAATGACAGAAATACCACAAAACCAGACTGTGGTGTCCAGCTATAACTATTAAAGCAAACTTATTTACAAGAAAAATAATTGCATAAAAGCAAAGGAAGGCCATATGTGGCCAAGTTCAAATAGTTGTTCAAAACAAATGAATCTCATCAGTTCAGTGGTGAACGTTAGAATGAGACCCGATCAATGCAAGTAACCTTGCAATGTGCTTCCTACCATTCTAATTTGGAAACAGGCAGGAAAATACAAAATAGGGAATAAGGGTTTCCAGCACTTAAACTATTAAAGCCCGACACCAGTATACCGCAACAAAGAAGCTCATTCTCATTTGGGAAAACAATCATACTATAATCAATTCCACCTTTCAAGCAGATAAGAGCATGAAAGTGTAACTCCAGCTATTTGCTGGATTGCATTTGTTTTTGAAACCTGTCTTACATATCAAAGTTTTCCCTTCCCAAAGGGCCAACTGGGTTCTGAGAATTTCCAAGTATTAACAATTGAAAAACATTAAAGGAATTTTTCATGCAATTAACACGAGAACAGAGGAAGCGGATTCCCCTGAGGAAACGATCCTACCTAATCCTCAGAGAATTACAGATATCTTTATATTTGGGTATTGTCTGTTTCCCCGCAAAGTTAACAGAACACGTATGAGTACATTTACTTTGTCATCTTTTTGAAGTCTCTGGCATATCACATTTCATTTAAAAGACGTAATTTGAATTTTATAGTTAATAAGTGTCCATCAACCAGCTAATACATCATATTAATAATTTTCATGAGATACTGTGAGCCTATAAATCAAATGAGACATTTAAAATACTCTTTTCTGTAGACAATACAGAACACTTTCACTTTGTAACACTTACTTGTCTCCTTTGATCCAACGTTCTCCACTTGAAACCCTCATTCTTTGTGCTCGTTGCATTTCCTGTCTCCAGTGGGGTGGAGTTTCACTGCGCCTAAATCGATCTCTTGACCGAGACCTTGATCTCGAAGGTGTTCGATATCGCTACACAAAATAATTTTTAGAATGCATAAATGTGTATAGACCAATTATATATCTTATAAGAGTGAACAAACTTGTATCTATATAGCACCATTCACAATGTCTAAGTCCCAAAACATTTTACAACCAATAAATTAGCTATTGAAGTGCAATGTGGGAAAATATGGCTGTCAATTTACACATAGCAAGGTCTTACAATTAAACAAATGGTTAATTTGTTTAGTAATGGTGATGGTTAAATGTCAACCAGGACACAGAGAACTCCCCTCTTTTATTCAAACACTACCATGGGAGCTTTTACATCCATTTCAACAGGCAGATAAAGGCTCTGTTTAACAGTTGATTCCAAAGATGTTCTCACTCTGTACTGGGCTGAAGTGTCCAGCCCATTCCTGAAGTGTCTTCTGGAACTTAACTAAGAATTGAGAATGTTTTCACTCAATCAAGCCTGATATTTATACAGAATTACATTTCTAACTTCTTTCCATTCATAGCTTTAGAGCAAAAAAGATTTTTTATATAAAGCAGTTACTTACCCGAGGTCCTCTTCCTTTAATTTTTCGGCCTGACCTGGTTACTAAGAGCCGCCTTTGATATGTAGATATTTGAGAATTTGATACATTGCTGTTAAAAATAAAGACAATTATTTTACAGCAATATTTATTCATGGCTGAAACCAAAAGCATGAGTAAAAGTTAATTCTCCAACTTTAGTTTAACCTCAAGCTCAAAATGGCCACTTTCAACATGGTATATATAGTTGATGTAGAGCTAGCAGAATTATTGAGATAGGAGCCAGAGTAGAATTTTGGATGAGCTCAAGTTCACAGAAGGTGGAGGTCAGCCAGAAGGACACTGGAATTATTAACTGCTTGGAAATATTAATATTCATACAGTGCTTTATCAGTACAAATTTCAGGTGACATCATTTACTTCTTGGAAAGCAAACAATTAAATACTGACACAGTACTGTCATTTTTTTTCATAACCAAATATTATAAGATGGTTCCACAGGCCTCAACACAAAATTGAATAGGCCATGTTCTTCTATCCAGTCATGGTTGTTTCATTTTAGGGATCACTCATTAGGAAATGCTCTTTGAAGTTCTGCTGAACATAAAAACTGATCTCCAGGCAAGACAGCCTATATTTGCCATTTCTAGTTGTTCTAAAAACAATAAGAGTCAACCACGGAGTGTGGAACTGAGTCACATGTCGGTCAGACCAGGTAAAGGTGGAAAGTCACCTCCTTGAAGGACATTTAGTGATTGTTAGATTTATATAAAGTTAAGCAGCTTTCACAGCCATTTTATCTGGTGTCAAGATTTATTAAATTGAATTTCAGAACTTGCCAAGTGGGATTTGAATGCATGAACTCCAGAGTTTCTGGTCTAGTAGTTTATCCAGTAGGCTACAGTACCTTCTAAACTGCATTAATCAGTCATTCGCGGAATAAAAGTGTGGATATAAAATCTGCACGATGAATGGGTGTCCATGACAGCAGATGTCATGTAACATCTCACAGACCTAGAGGTGGATGGGAATTAATTTCACCTACATAAAATCTGCTGAAAATTGCTCCACAGCCCATACAATCATACTAACCTCTCCTTTTTCTTCTCTTTCTCTTTTTCATCTGTCTTCTGAGGGCTCTTTCGCATTAGGAATCTGTTCTCTGGTACAGGAGGGATTTCTTCAGCACGGACAGTGGCCACTGTCTGCAGTGTGGTACTTTCTGTACTTTCATCTGATGAACTTCCAAAACAAAGTTAAACAAATGAACACTCTAATTACTAAAGACAGTGTATACATATTACCTAAATGAATAAATACCTAATCCCCCATAGCATTGTACACAGGGTTGTGAAAATGAGGGTTGATCAGATAACAAAATAAAGTTGGGGGAAATGAGGAGGCGGGTGAGGAAACAGAGCTAAAAATGGGGGATGAGCAAGGGGTAAGGTAATGGTAGGGTGAAGAGACTGGGAGAGACAAATCAGTAGGGTTAGTGAGACTGAAGCATGGAGTATGTGCACATGCTCTGGATGGAAAATGCAGCTATATGCATGCACACACAGGATGGAAAAGGCAATCATGCATGTGTGTGTGTTTTAATGTTAAAATGGAATTCAGACAAGGAATTGGTAGAGTGAGGCTGAAAACATGCCCAGAGAATGGGTGGAATTCTCCCCAAAAAAATTCGAAGTGCCAAATTCACACAAAAGCTGGAGTAAATCCCACTGGTTTTCTCAGTGGGACTTTCAAAATGAATCTCCCACACTCTGTGCATCACAGAGTGCCCTAGCGTGAATCAAATGAAAAATCTGTGGGTGGGGCCTATTCCCACTGGACAGCATAGTGCTGAGCAGGCCACTGCGCACGTGTTGATCTATCAGCGCCAAAATTGGTGCATGTGTAGTGGACCACACCACCGGCCTCCCGATCACTGGGCAGCTCGATTGCTGGCCATGCGAAACCCCACCCACCGATCGCTGGCCTCCTGGACGTGTCCGAGCCACACTCGACACCCCTCCCACCCCCTCAGTCCTGATATTCCCTGCCCCAACCCCCTGGCAGGTTGACCACCCTCTCCCACCTCGATGGCCAGCCCCAGTGTCAACGCCGAGTACAGAGTGGCAGAGGGACCTCCTGACCTCCACCGATCCCCGCCCCCCCGCCTCTGGCCCCTTGTCACTGCCTGACGCTCAAAGGGCAATACTAAGATGTCCCCTTGGCACTGCCACTTTGCCCCTTGAGCAGTACCAGGGGGCCAAACTGGCACTGCTAATCTGGCAATGCCCAAGGGGCACCGCCCCATACTACCAGCCTCCCTGGGGAGCCTCCATGGCCCCCCCTTCACTCCAGCGGGGTCGGGCCACCAACTCCCCATTAGTGGGGAGCTGTTGTAAACCCCACTGGAGTGAAACACTCCTGGTGGGGGTTGGATTAGTGGGCCGAGAGACTTCAGTCCCTGGCTCGCTAACTAAAATATAAATTATATTAAAATCACCATTATTTATTCAGCTCCATGCCAATTTAGTCAGCGGAGCCGGAAATCCGGCAGCCGGAGACGTGCGGAGGCAGTGACGCACAGCAGGAAGCCGGTTACACGGCCTACACTTGAGTCTCCCGGCCCCCTGTGCTGCTAGAGCAGTGCAGCGGGCTGGGAGAATCGCCCCCATGATGTCTTTGAGCTGGAGACTTGTTCAGTGTGATTGGTGGTGGGAAGGTGAAGAGTTTTTCTTGATTCTGCATTTTCTACATCCAAATGAAATACACGCATAAAATAAGTATTATACAGTGGCAACTAGTTACCATTATGTGTAAATATGCCTAATACACACTTTAACCCTCCATGACTCCATAATCACCTGCCAACAGACTGTTATTTTAGCATTCGCAATATTTTCATTTTCTCAAATAGCCAACTTAACAGTTGGAAGTATTAATAAATACTAATCAGTTAAAGTTGAAACTCCACTCAATGGTTTCTTTCCATGCCCACAGTTTTCCACTCTGCACCCAATTCCTTCATCCTTTTATTGCACATCTGCAATTTCCCTTGAGAAGGTGGTGATGAACCATCTTTTTCAACTACTGTGGTCCTGGTGTATAACAACAGTCCTGTAAGGGAGTTTCAGTATCTTGACTCAGTGACAGTGTAGTAGCTGCAATATATTTCCAAGTCAAGATGGTGTGCGATTCGGATGGGATCTTGTAGACAGATGCGTGATGCCTTTGTTCTACTAGGTAGCAGAGGTCAAGAGTTTGGAGGGTACTATTGAAGGAGCCTTCTCCAGTTGTTATAGTGCATCTTGTAAAATAAATGTTGCATAATGTGCCAGCTACATCAACCTGTCATGTATTTTTTAATATGTTTTACAATAAATCTGATTTTTTCCAATAACAGGTAGCTAATGTTACAGGCTAGGAACAGCATCGAGGTGCTACATACAACCCTAAAAGGGCAGTTTGACCTATCAAGATCGATAAAACATGTTGCTCCAGACTTTGTTAATAACAGAATTGAACAGAATATTAAGGGTAATTAAAGAAACATCGAATGAAAGTAATAAAACACTAGGCTTTACAAAATAATTGAGTTACTGATGAAACATAGATTTTCAAATAAGTGAAACATTATTGAGAAATGAAGAGTAAAAGTAGTAGAAGCTACAACAGGTAGACCATTGCAATTGGTTAACCAATGCTAGTTATCAGAAAACACCTACAGCTGCAAAGGTAAAGGCAAGATGAATCTCTATAATCTGATATCCCTATCTAATTTACTCAAAGAATTATTTCTACTGCAATAAGTACTTGAAACTCAAAGGTCCGCTGGACATCATGTAAGAAATTTAGTGAAACAGAATGAATTTGTATCCAAAGAGACACTGGACAGAAGGAACTTGTTAAGTTATTGCAAAAAGAATGCAATGCCAAGGTGTCAATAAAATATCTAAAAATGCTTCCATTCACCCATTGCAAACAGATAAACCTGTCCTTCACATACCAGAAACATAAACAAATCTGTTCATATAATGCTATGTAGTTGAAGAAATCATTCTTTGATCATTTCAGATAAAGTGAAGTTTATAATTCACTTTATTTGCACAAAAAATAGTTATCTTTACAGTCTTATTAATGGTTTCTGACCTTTTAGTGCCATTAGTCCTCTTTAATGATTGTACACCATGTAAATTGCCAATCTTGGTGTCAATCATTTAAAGAAAATCCTGGCATGCACTGCATTTACCCCAGCTCCAAAACATGTCAGAGGTTGTCTTAATTTACATTCAGGGAGATGTGCGCTGGTTGTTTGTAGAGCGACAGTGATACATTCCAGGAGCTGCAATCTTCACAAGTTTTCATTCAGTTAATAAAGTGGTTGCTTGGGGAGGATTCATGAACTCGCTTTGTGAAGATAAATTTTGGACTGAAATGTAACTGTAGATCAAAGCTTATTAACTTACTTGACAACTCCGTAGATTTGTAAAATATTTCTATGTTAGAAACTTTACTTCAGCATTAAGTCTCCACATTTGGCCAAATCTGTTCACTATTCCGAGATCATCCATGAATGGAAAGATAGGTCCTGGCTTCTTTCCTCCCATACAAGCTGTTCTTAAACTCCTCTCCCTGTATCCTCTACCCTTACCTGCAGCGACAAGTGCAAAGATCTAACGGTTTGAAACTGGATATCCACGAGGCATTTTGGCCATCAGCCGCAGGGCTGTATTCAATCACAATCTGTAAACTCAGGGCCCAGCATATCCTTCACTCTACCATTACTATCAACCCCAGGGATCTTAACTCGGTTCAATGAAGGGTGCGCGAGCCTGTCAGGAGCAACACCAGGCATTATTAAAAATAAGGTGCTAACTCTAGTGAAGTCACAATAAATGGCAAAAAGCAGAAGAGGCATGCAATAGACAGAGCTATGAGATCCATAACCAATGGATGAGATGGAAGTTCTGCACCCTGCCATATCTAGTCGTGAATAGTGGTGGACAATTAAACATTGAAGAAGGGGATTTCTAACCAGCTAATAAGATTCATAGGCAGATAGAATGCAGTCTTTCAGAGGACAAGGGATTGGTAAAGAGTTAAATGATTATTAGGCAAGCTAACACAGTTTACACATACCTGAATGCAGTAAGTGAATCAGAACAAGTAGTTATGATTTTAAAACATATATGCTGATATTTTAAGTGTACTGTTCACTTTAGTCAAGCAAAGTTACCGAAAGTCACGGTGGTAAATATTATTAGTTTAAAACGAGAGGTCTGGAAACCGGCTGGTCAGCAGTAGAGATAATGGGAATTCCTATGAAGGAATGTATTCTGCAACATTAATGAACAGATGCATTCACTGCCCAGACACAAGGATAGATATGCCCCTGGGCGCAGGAACACATGTCTATTCCACTTGGCAGTGAGCGGTGGGAATATTCACTTTGGCCTTACGGTAGCGTCTGCCGTTACCAGGAAACAGGGATTTAGTTAGAGCCAAGAAGGGTGGTCACATCCGACTTAAAGGATGAATAAAAATCGCTATGCTATTAAGTATCATAGGGTTGGCTGAGGTACTTGACAGAGGGATTTGTATTAATGTATGCTTACTAAATGAAATTGATTTTAACCTAATGAGAGACAGAAATATTGATTAGGAAAAACTATAATTGATCTGTATTTGATGATGTAGTTCAGATTTTGTAGTTAGCACTGCTGCCTCACAGCACCAGGGACGCGGATTCAATACCTGGCTTGGGTCACTGCCTGTGCGGAGTCCACACGTTCTCCCCATGTCTGCATGGGTTTCCTCCAGGTGCTCCGGTTTCCTCCCACAGTCTGAAAGATGTGCTGGTTAGGTACATTGGCCATGCTAAATTCTTCCTCAGTGTACCCGAAAAGGCACCCGAGTGTGGCGACTCGGGGATTTTCACAATAACTTCATTGCAGTGTTAATGTAAGCCTACTTGTGGCACCAATAAATAAACTTTTAAAAAATCCTAGAAACATCCTGGCAAAACTCTGCATCCTCTTAAGGAACTTCACATCTTTCCTAAAGTTCGGTAAACAGAACTGGACACAATACTCTAGTTGGGATGTAATCAGAGTTTTATATAGGTTCAGCATAATGTCTCTGCTTTTGTACTCAATACCTCAAAGCCCAGTTACCCATATGCTTTCCTAACCACTCCTTTGTCATGTCCTGCCACCTTTAAAAATCAATGGACATGCACTCTCAGGTCCCTCTGTTCCGGTACACTTTTTAGAATTGTGCCAGTCTGTATTGCCTTTTCCCATCCTTTCTGCTCATATGCACAAGCTCATACTTCTCTATTAAATTCCATCTGCCACTTGTTTGCCCACTCTGCTAATCTATGTCCTGCCACTCCTCTAAAGATTGTCATCATTGGCAACTTTGGAAATTTTACTCTGTACTTCAAGATCCAAGTCATTTACATATAGCAAAAACAAAGCTGTCATCCCTGCACCGACCCTTAGGGAACATCACTGTCTACCACTTTCCAGTCCAAAAAACAACCATCTACCATAACTATGTGGCCTTATGTCCCATCCAGGAGTAGGAGGATAATTAACCACAACTTGCTGCTTTCTGTCCTTAAGCCAATTTTTAAATCCAATTACACTTGAACACTGGAGCCCATAATGGAACTTGGTACAATGTGGGTCAATTTTAATTTAAATGTATTCTTCCAGAATGTCTTTCTCACGAGGTATCAAACACATTTGAAGTTGTAAATGCTCCACAATGCCAATCCTCCATCAGGTATTACCTATCACCACCCAGCAAATGGAAATATGAATTTAAATGAATATGATTAATGTTCATTATTAATAGCTGGATTATAGGTAATGCTTTCGTTGTTATTTCAATACATTTTTTGTAATAAAACGCATGGTTAGATTTAGGACTAACCAATGAGATGCTAGCCTTGTGCCTAATTTAAGAAGCTCAGCCAGTGAAATGTTTCCATTGTAACTGAATGCCATTTTCTCTGTACAACTGCAAGTCAAATTTAGAACAGGGCCATCTGCATATGTATTGACATATACACAACAACCTACATGAAATCATGTCTACTGAATCACAAAGGAGAAAACCTTATACTATCACAGAAAAACTGAAAATCGACTATATCAAGGAAGGTGCTCTGCAAGCATCCATTTTGAAAGGAATAATTGCTGCATTAATGCTTTCTGAGGGCTTAAAGATGAAGCTAAGGAGGGTGTCAATCAAGATGATTGAAGATAGCCAAGACTAATTTCTTACAAGACAACTCTTGACAAGGAGGGGTCATATACATGTCCGGAATTTTCTGGGATCTTCCGGTCCCACTGACGGCACACCTGCGGGCTTCACGGCGGTGTGGAGGGCGGTTAATGGGAAATCCTGTTGACAACGGCGGGACCAAAAGATCCCACCACCACGAAACACATGGCAGAATGCGCAGTAAATGCCGCCCAGATAGATAACTCAACAGAGAGCTGAAGGTATACCCTTAGCCAGTCAGGTTATTCAAGCTCTGGCTATGAGCTTTATTCAGCAATTTTTTCTTCTTTATTCTTTCATGAGATGTGGTCATCACTGGCATCTGAATTTGTTGCCCATCCCCTATTGCCCTTGAGCTGAGTGGCTTGCTAGGCCATTTCAAACAGCAATTAAGAGTTAAGCACATTTGTGTGGGTCTGAGAGTCACATGTAGGCCAGACTGGGTAAGAATGAAAGAATTAATTCCCTAAAGGACATTTGTGAATGAGATGGATTTTTGTGACAATCGATGATAGTTTCACAGTCATCATTACTGTATTTCAGATTTAATTAGTTAATTGAATTCAAATTCCACCACATGTCGTGGGATTTGAATCCATGTCCCCAGAGCATTAGCTGGGTATCTGAAATACTAGTCCAGTGTTATTACTACTACACCACCATCACGAATGAAATAACTAGCATTCCAGTACAGTTTGAACACAAAGGATGTTTAGAAAGATTCAATACCTGGCACAGCATAATGCAGCCTCGCTTATAACTCAGTCTCAAGATACGATCCCTATGGTCTGCGTTATAACAGAGCCCCCAGTATATTTATTTTCTGGCTTATTTGGATTTAAAACTGTTACCTCCTTGGTACATGAATCTTAAATCATGTTTTGCTATTCGCAGCTTGAGCCAAATAAAGGGAACCTGAATATAAACTCTACCTGGTCCCAAAAGCTCTTTGGTATATCATTACTCAGATCTTAAAATCAAACAAACTCCACCTTCTCTGATACAGATATTTTGCTCAGGCGAGCAGTAGTAGTAAATTACATCAAATTCTACGTACCTTCACAGTACAAGAAACCTACAGAATTATGGAGTAAGTACCGAATACACTTCAGAGCAATAATATGTGTATTTCCAAGGAAATATCAAATGGCATAGTAGAGCAATATGGAATTGTACTTCTAACACAGATACAACAAGTTATTAATCTTAGGTGTACAGACATGAGGAAGCATTGAGCTGAGGATGCTCACTTGTCCAGGAATTTACAGTGCAGTGATAGTTGGAATGGCAAATTAGTTGCTTTGGACAAATACCTCCTAGCAGCCAATTACAGAATATCAATGGGAACAGGCTTCCAACGTATCCGCTTGGTTTGGGAAGTGTACGACATGGGACAACGGGCCAGATTCTCCAACCTAGCCCACAGCTGGGATTCTCCTGTCCTGCTGCATTTAATGGAGATTTGGCTGTGCGCCAAACTCTGTTTTCACTTGCATGAACAGCTGGAGAATTCCAGCCAGCATCAAGTGGGAAAGGCAAG
This sequence comes from Mustelus asterias, assembly GCF_964213995.1. NCBI lineage: Eukaryota > Metazoa > Chordata > Chondrichthyes > Carcharhiniformes > Triakidae > Mustelus > Mustelus asterias. The sequence goes on from NC_135814.1 coordinate 53,149,050, forward strand.
AAAATGATGACAGAAGTACCTGGTCAGGTAATAAGTTAAAATGAATGACTGGGGAAATCATTTTTGCTATCACACCGGTTTCTGCATAGAAAGAATTTAGCTTTAAAATACTAAAATGATTCATGCGTTTACACACAAGTTTAGTGTTAGTATAATGCTATGAGGCTAGGGCAACGTAAAGGACAAATAACTCTCTTACATATGAAAGTTGTTACCAACCTTTTCTTTTCCAATTTCTTTCTTCGTTTCTTCTCTTTCTTACGTTTTTTGGACTCTTTCTTGCGCCGTTTCTTTTTTCTTTTCTTAGAATCTTCATCTGTTTCACTTTCTGAATCCGAGGAAGAGCTGGAGTCAGTAGAACTCTCAGAGTCGCTTGAAGAGGATGAAGACGATTTCTTTCTTTTCTTCTCTTCTTTTTTGGCTTAAGTAAAACACATCCATTTATTAAAATGTATGTCATTGCTGAAAAATCATCTGCACCTATGATTTATGTACAAATGAACAGAAAGTGAATTAAATGTACTTTTCAGTGAAACATAATTTTTGAATTAAGTTGCAAATGAGCAATGTGAGCATAACTGTAAAATCAAACATATTGCAAGACACCAGTAATACTAGTATTACAATAGCAGTTTAAACATTTTTCCTACAGCTAAATGCTGCTATCTCAATATTCAATCAGTAAATGCAGTTTTATACAGTTTAGAAAGTATTCTTCCTATATAACAATAACATGAGGAAGACTGGGAAGCTTCATGTGAAACATTATGCAATGCAAGTTTACAGTAATTAGTGTAAAACCACTGTTTTGTGACCGATACCTGCGGTCCTTTACTTCTTTGTGCAAATACATTTTCACATACTGCAACATTTTTTTTCTTTACACACTCTGGCTGTCACTGAGTATGAAAATTATAACAATTTCACACACAACTTTTCCATAATGGCAACAATCAATTTACCAGTTACTTAATTTATTTCACAGCTCCCAAGTCTGTGATTATCATCAAAGCTCTGTTAACAATCACTTCCACTACTGTAGCCAGCAAACTCAACAGAGACAAAGAAAACAAAATAAGGTGGAAAAATATTAAGGCAGAAGGGGAAGCCTTTAAATTTAACAAAACTAACCTATTGCCAACTCCCACTGTGCTCTGATAGTACCTGATTCAGTTTAGCCTTGAAAACTAACGAGAATTAGGCTTGGTTTGTACTTGAACAGGAGACTGAAAATCAGCTTCATTTTCCAGCTGGTTGCATTGAGTCACTTTTATTTTAAAAACATGATTAAAAGTCCCCATTTTAGAATAATAATTTAAACATAAAAATCTATTACAGGTATAATTGTTTTACTTATCAGTAAGAGCCCTCAGTCACATAGAAATTATAAAAATGCTCTTAAATCAAGCAAACAAAACCTTCTTCCTTTTTCTACGCGCACACACCTACCTTTGGATTTCGGAATTAATTCTCCACAGTTCAAGATTCGCACTTCTGCATAAGGTTTACTATTTGCATCTGTTTTCTGGTTTTCCACATCTCTTATTAATTCCTGTCCTGAAATAACTTGACCAAAGACCACGTGTACACTAAGAGAATGAAAAAGGTAATTTTTAAATTGTAATTTTTGTGGTAGTATAAGCAACATTCTGAGAAGGATGCCATTAGATATTTAGAAAATATACTCACCTATCTAAATGAGGTGCAGGCTTAGTAGTTCTTTACGTTTAATATTCATAAAATTGAATGTTCATAATATGAAATCAGAAAAACAAAATTAGACAACTTATACAATAAGGCTGCAGTTAAAAACATGAACTTCCAAACAAAGTCAGCAGTAAAATATGTTCTTTGTAATCTATGATAAAAGCAACACCATAACTACAGGATAGTCAATTACAGATAAGCCTGGAACAACTAAAAAAATACTTTGCTATGTAGACATTTTTGATACTAATCTCTTATTTTTATATAAGTGTGGGTAAGTAGTCTAATAAGTACAGTTTGATAATATATTATGAAAGTCTAAATTAATGTGTTTATTATTGTTTTAATATACAGAAAATATTTGAATGAAATGTGTCTCCGATCTCAGAGAGACAGGACATATGGAGAGAGACAGACACAACAAGCACACGTAAAGGAGGAAGAGAGCAAGAGAGAATTCTCATTATTTATAGATAGCTTCTTGCGCGTCCACTAGAGGCAGGTTGTGACCATGGCATAACAAGCATACAAAACTAAAAGTGTAAACTTATTCTGTAGAGTCCAAATCAGATATTTTCTACAGGATAATAAAAAAAACTTACATGAAGAACTGTGAACCATTAGTATCTTTTCCTCTGTTAGCCATAGACAACAGGAACTCCTTGTTGTGTTTGACTGCAAAGCTTTCATCTATTTTTAATATGGAAATGTGTGATCATTTTACAGAACTGGAATTAATGACTTAAAAGAACAATTTTTCGCAATTCCCATGACAGTAAGTAGAGTTGACAGATAAAGCATTGCATAATCATGAGAAAATCCTGTAATTTCACAAAAGTAATCACCCTTTTATCTTACTATATAGGAACATAGGAAAATACAGGAATATTAAAAGTCCACTCTAGCCCATCCAGTCAATTTCAGTGAAAACGCACACCCTACAACTTAGTGGTCAAGCATCAAATTGCATCTTACAAGAAAAACAAGATAATTGTGCTATTGCAATGTGTTGGCATGGCCCCCACAGAAAACATATTCCAGCACCTTCAGACTGGAATTCAGAGAACCATACAGCTCAGAGAAGGGTATTTCAAAAAAAATCTGATTATTCCCACTCTCCTTTTCAAACATATACCCCAATTTTCTTGACGGTTATTACTGAATCTGCCTCCTCTATTCAGTAGTGCATTTCATGTCATAACAACTACTGCATAATAAAATTCTCATTTTCTCTGTTTCTTTTCAAAATTACTTCAAACCCACACCTTTTGTGCATTAACGTACCTATCAATGAAAACAGTTTTGCCTTATTTACTCTATTAAAGATCCTCATAAATTACGAGCACCTTTATTATATCTCTCCTGAACCTTCTCTGTTCCAAGGAAAACAATCCTAGCTCCTCTGGTCTCTGCATATAATTAAATCATTCACCCCTGAACTAGTGACGTCAGGAGGAATTTGTGCGCTCCTTACAGTCCTCAGTCCTAGTAGCTATGCTACCAAATATGCATTCCTGTACAAAACTTGCACATAAATCCATCCTTAGTCTTAAGGGAAACTATCAGTGAGCAGAACTTTGCAATGTTTCTCTTACAAACATGATCTTCATCATCCTTAAAAATTGTACTTTTAATATTTGTCAATTGGAAATGCTACCTAAAGTATTGAAACAAATATTTTAATATTCTGGGTACCATACAAAATTTAATAGAAGTAAAATAAATCTACTCAAGTTATCAGTAGCGTGAATACACAAGCTGAGATACACAGCTAACTTGTATCATGCAATGCCTAAATGGCACTTAAAGGATATGGGGATGGTGCAGAAAGAAATCAATCATGATCTTACTCAATGGCAGAGCAATCTCAAAAGGCCAAATGGCCAACAGAAAGAACAGAAAGAAATTACCTTCAAAAAACCCTCCATAGATAGATTCACCTCCTCGGCCATTTCCTAAAAGGACAGAAGAGTGTTCTTGAAATTCATCAAAGCCCTATCAGCATATTACATTATTTTAGCTAAAAGAATGGCAATTACAATATTATAAAAACACACTCTTGTTGACTAAACATGAAAAAATAACAGCAAATGGAAATGTTGCTTAACACTTTTCCTATCGTCTCAACAGAAGGAAGACCTGATGCATGCCACTGCAGGGATATGACCAAAACAAAATTTCCCACAAAGGAATATTTCAGAAGCAATCAAAACACACGCTAAAACCTCCTCATCAAGATTTTGTTTTTGGATGTGGGAATGAAAAAAAAAATGCAGAAATGCATCCTAGTATGTTATGGACTGAGGTAGCGGCCATATTTTGCATAGGTCCCAATTCTGACAACTGTCTGTGGTTAAGATATTTACAGGGTTTTCAGAACTGTAAAGCACAAAAGTGTCGGATATCAAAGCGAAAGAGTAATTGTTTTAAATAAGAGCCTAAACAGATGATTTACTTCCATTTTGCCACTTTGAGCTCCTAAGTGCATTGAATGAAGACTGGGTCTGCTCTACAATAAAGCAATATACTGTGCTACACATTTATAAAACTACAAATCTGGGTAAATCAAACAGTTAGGCTCATTTAAGTAGAAAGTTGCAAATTTAGATCTCACGGCTCATTAATATCAATTTGCTTCCTGAGCTGCATCAGTTTTAGATTAACAACAGAGGGGGAAAAAACAATTTATGGTGATTTAAATCAGTTAATAAAATATACAGAACGGAGAAGCAAGCCATTTAGGTCCAAATGGTCTATGCAGGAGATTATGCTCCATACAAGTCTCCACCCACCCTAATATTATGAAATAACCATATACAGCTGTAGAGAATCAGTTAGGCTAGAAAGTCATACAAGCTGAGTGGCATAGAAGGAAGAATAGGCTTTGAAAGGGAAGACGAGAAGCAAATTTTAGGTTGAACGTTGCAAATTATGAGTTTCATACCTTCACTGAAGTCACCTCCTTGAATCATAAAATCCTTTACAACTCTGTGAAATAGGCAACCTTTATAATGCAAAGGTTTTTGAGTACTCTTTCCTACCCCCTTTTCACCTGTAATGAGATCAACAGGATAGCATCACTGATAGCATGTGTACAGATTACCAATAATAGCTACAATACACCAAACAGTGGTGAATTCTCTTAAGACTGTACTTCATTACAAATTAAAACAGACATCCCGTCAATATCGATCTGTGGATGGTTTCTAAGAATGGTACAAAAAATGCACATAAAGAGACAGAAAATAAATTAACACTGACCCATCTTCCATTGCATAACAAATGTTGAATTAAAAAAAATAAAGAACATGTATTTAAATAATTATTTTCAGAGTCTTAGGATTTGATTTACACCCAATTAAGTATTTTGAAAATTTATTGCTGTATTGCAAGAAACAGCAATATCCATGCAGCAAGGTCTCAAACATAGAAACGTGACAATGACTGGATAATCTGTTTCACTCCCATATTCATCCTCCCTTTCCTCTCCAAAGTCCTTGACTATTTCATCACCTCCCAAATTTGTGGTCATCTTTCTTGCAACTTCATGTTTGAACTCCTCCAATCAGGAGTCTATCCCTGTCTCACTCGTGAAATATCCCTTAGCATAAGTAACATCCGATATGACTGACCACAGCGAATGATTGTTTCCAATTCTTGTTGGCCAGCCTTTGGCACAGTTCACCTCAACACCCTCCTCTAAAATCTCTCCTCCACTCGGTTCCATTCTGATTGAACTAGTCATGGCCAGGGAATCATCTGTATTCTCTTCCTGCTCCTGCATCACTACCTCTGGTCCCCGAAGGATCTACTCTTGGCCTATTCTTATTTCTCATCCATAAGCTGCCGCTCAGTGACATCCTCTGAAGAACCAACAGGTTCCAGAAGTATGCCGATGGCATCCAGCTCTCCCTCACCATCACCTTTCTTGACTGTGTCAGAGTCTCTGATTTACTAGGTTACCTGTCTGACATCCAGTATTGGATAAGCAGAAAGTCTAATTAGGTATTGGAAAGACAATGGCTGTGATTCTCCGATGTTGCTAAGCTAATTTTTTAGCACAGCGATTCAGGAGTTGGCGCGAGCGTTCATGCCCTGCTTGCATCTCCCAGCGCCAGATTTCCGGCAGCTTCTGTTGTGCGCCAGAAATCGGTGAGGAGGCGCGAAGACATTTACATGATCATTGTAACTGTAATATAATTTAAATACAATTAGCGGGCCCAGGACTGGACCCAAGAATGGTCGAAGATCCAGCAAGCGGGCCGTGGGGGGGGAATGGAGAGCCCACATTGCAGGAGTTGCGGGGCTGGCCAATGATCAAACTGGCCAGCAATCGGGACGCCATTAGTTGGGGGCCAGTGAGCACGTGCCGATCTTGGCACTGACAGATCAGTGCACACGCAGTGGCCCGCTCAGTGCGCTGATTTCAGCCTCTCCAGCGGGGATAGGCCCCGCTGATATTCACACTGTTGGCCTCTGCAGTGAACTCTGAACTCTCACTGAAAGAAACCTTCATGAATTGCCCCAGTTTTCACGTGAATTCGACACTTAGAATTTTTTGGGAGAATTCCATCCAATGTCTTCGATTCCCACCACAAACTCTGTTCCTCAGCCACCAGATCCACCCTCCACCAGAGTCTAAGGCTGAATCAGACCATTTTAACCATGACATCCTATTTGACCCTGAGCAGGGGAGGGTTAGAAAGAACTCCCTGTTCTTCTTAAAAGTAGTGCAATGGATTCTTATGTCCAGCAGAAAGATTGAATTCCACATCCAAAAGTCAGCACCCCTTCCCCCAGTGCAGACCTATTCATCACCACACTGGAGTGTTAGTCTAGCTTTTGTGCTTACTGCCTTCTGACTCAAAGGCAAGTGTGCTACCAACTGAGCAATCAATGGTTAAAAGAATAATTGTAGTCTTCAGAAGAAGTGCAGCTTTTCTGCAATACAAGCTAAAGAGCAGGCAGAATCAAAACAAAGGTTAATATCATACCATTACTGGTAACGAGGTCGCCATTACATTGTGAAAAGTTTGCAGAGGCCGTTTCCATCATAAATGCTGACATAGCAAATAATGGCAAAAAGTTGACAGAAGGATGACAAAAATGTGATAACTAGATGCAAGCTTTTCTAGACAGGAAATTAGTATAAACAATATTTTCTATACGAGCAGACTTTATTTATCAACTCTCAATAGAATTAGAATGACAGCCACTCCACTATAATGTAACAATTTTAAATTGTGGCTCTTTAAAAGCAAGAACATGTTATTCAATGGTATTTAGGGACATTTTAATATAATCAAACCCAATCACGTAAAATATGTTAAAAAAAACATAAAAACAATATCTAACAAACCAAAGATCTTTCTTGGTTCTGCATCAAAAAACTATGAATCATATTTTACAACTAACCTGTACAGAGGCAGCGAAAGTTCTCACAAGTCTTTGGACACACATCTGAAAACAATTCAAAGACAACTCTGCCCACTGTGGAAAATAAAATATCAAGAATCAATTATATCTTAAAAGCCCTGAAAAAGATAAGATAAAAATTCTATTGTTACTTTAATGTCTTGCTACACTCATTTAGTTACTAATTTTATCGGCAACATGCAAAACTATATCAAAATACATCAAGTCAGAAAATGACAATTTTATTCAAGAAAGTCCATTTGTCAGAAGTGGAAAATTAACACTGAGGCTGCAAGATGTCTTCTGGAGCTGGAGTTAATGCAACTGGCTAAGAACAAAAATAGAGCTTTCTTCTGCATCTGACCTGTGCTTCAATTAACCTGAGATTGCTTGATGCTGTCACAAAACATTCTATTCCTCCAAGCCAAGACGGGAGCATGCACTAAACACTTAAAATAATTGTATTTTAGAGGTAAGATATTGGAATTCACTTTTTTTAAACCCTGTTTTTCCAGGAGGGTGGTTTCTCCATCTTTGCACATTATAATTGTTAATCAATGTTTATAATGTTCTAAAATTGTCAACGGATTTCCAGTAAATGTATGCATTCCTACCACACAACTTGAACTTGCAACAAAGTTCCAACCTAACAGTAGATTCTTAAAGAACAACGTCAGTAACGTGCTTGTGATTACAATACAACAAAATAAACTCAAAAAGTTTAACCTGAACCCATGGTCAGTACATCAAAAGTCTGTGTGTTCACACAAGTAACATAATTACTGTAATACATTTCCCTTACCAAGCAGATTATTGACAGTTATGTCAAAAAAACATCTAGGACGCTGTGTTTTCACCCCCATGCTTTTCACAAGCTGTAGTTACTGCAAAAGAAACAGATATCATAATCATTAAAATGTTCAGTATAAAGGATTTGTTCACATAACAAATTTATCAACAAGGTCATTTTTTTTCACCCCTACATCTCATTTAATGAGATTTAATTATTTTATAAGTTAAGGAGTTACATTTTTTGTTTGCAGGGAAGCAGAAAATATCTTCTTCTCGAGTTCTTTGCCTGAAGGCAGGTCCAACTCTCAGTGCCACAAACTCCATAATGGGTAGGGCAAGGAGCAGATCCCAAATCCACTCTCGCCAGAATTGGGTTTGAACCCAGTGTTGCTGGCACTAAGTTGATCCACATTGGCCATCTGGCCAATTGGCCACCTGGCCTCCCAAGGAATCTGTGCTGCTGTGGCAACATACACTTTTACAAGTTGTAGCCCAGAGTTACAGATAGCAATGGTGGAGGCTCCAATTTATTTCCACCTGACCAAGAACCTCTCCTGCACTCATTGCCTGCCATTGGTGTATGTTGGTAGGATTTACTAATTGGTACTCAACCAGTTTAGCCATATTATGGACAGATCTTTCTTGGCCCTCAAGCCATGGTGGCACTGCTGCCTCACATCGCCAGGAACCCGGGTTCAATTCCCAGTTTGGGTCACTGTCTGTGTGGAGTCTGCACGTTCTCCCCGTGTCTGCATGGGTTTCCTCCCACAATCCGAAAGACACTGTCCACAGGGATGGTGCCAGAGGACTGGAGAGTGGCGAATGTTGTTCCTCTGTTTAAGAAAGGGAATAGAAATGACCCTGGTAATTATAGACCGGTTAGTCTTACTTCGGTGGTTGGTAAGTTGATGGAAAAGGTCCTTAGGGATGGGATTTACGACCATTTAGAAAGATGCGGATTAATCCAGGATAGTCAGCACGGATTCGTGAAGGGCAAGTCGTGCCTCACAAATTTGATATAATTTTTTGAGGAGGTAACTAAGTGTGTTGATGAAGGTAGGGCACTTGATGTCATATACATGGATTTTAGTAAGGCGTTTGATAATGTCCCCCATGGTCGGCTTATGATGAAAGTGAGGAGGTGTGGGATAGAGGGAAAGTTGGCCGATTGGATAGGTAACTGGCTATCTGATCGAAGACAGAGGGTGATGGTGGATGGAAAATTTTCGAACTGGAGGCAGGTTGCTAGCGGAGTGCCACAGGGATCAGTGCTTGGTCCTCTGCTATTTGTGATTTCTATTAATGACTTAGAGGAGGGGGCTGAAGGGTGGATCAATAAATTTGCTGATGACACCAAGATTGGTGGAGTAGTGGATGAGGTGGAGGGCTGTTGTAGGCTGCAAAGAGACATAGATAGGATGCAAAGCTGGGCTGAAAAACGGCAGATGGAGTTTAACCCTGATAAATGTGAGGTGATTCATTTTGGTAGGACTAATTTAAATGTGGATTACAGGGTCAAAGGTAGGGTTCTGAAGACTGTGGAGGAACAGAGAGATCTGGGGTCCATATCCACAGACCTCTGAAAGTTGCCACTCAAGTGGATAGAGCTGTGAAGAAGGCCTATAGTGTATTAGCTTTTATTAACGGGGGTTGGAATTTAAGAGCCGAGGGGTTATGCTGCAACTGTACAGGACCTTGGTGAGACCACATCTGGAATATTGTGTGCAGTTCTGGTCACCTCACTATAAGAAGGATGTGGAAGCGCTGGAAAGAGTGCAAAGGAGATTTACCAGGATGCTGCCTGGCTTGGAGGGTAGGTCTTATGAGGAAAGGTTGAGGAAGCTAGGGCTGTTCTCTCTGGAGCAGAGGAGGTTGAGGGGAGACTTAATAGAGGTTTATAAAATGATGAAGGGGATAGATAGAGTGAACGTTCAGAGACTATTTCCTCGGGTAGATGGAGCTATTACAAGGGGGCATAACTATAGGGTTCATGGTGGGAGATATAGGAAGGATGTCCCAGGTAGGTTCTTTACTCAGAGAGTGGTTGGGGTGTGGAATGGACTGCCTGCAGTGATAGTGGAGTCAGACACTTTAGGAACATTTAAGCGGTTATTGGATAGGCACATGGAGCACACCAGGATGATAGGGAGTGGGATAGCTTGATCTTGGTTTCACATAAAGCTCGGCACAAAATCGTGGGCCGAAGGGCCTGTTCTGTGCTGTACTGTTCTATGTTCTATGACATGCTGGTTAGGTTCACTGGCCATGCTAAAATCCTCTCTCTGTGTACCCGAATAGGCGCCGGAGTGCGGCGACTAGGGGATTTTCACAGTAACTTCATTGCAGTGTTAATGTAAGCCTACTTGTGACACTAATAAATAAACTTAAGTCCTGGAGTGTGACTTGAACCCCGGCTTAGAGGCCTGTAGCCAAAGACAGCAGTTTTATGAAAGAGGAAGTCCTATGTGTAATCTGAATATCTGAAACTCCCATGTAACAAATGCCCACTCTGGAATCCTCACTATCTAAAATTAATTTTTGTGGATGAAATAATTTCAAGCCACATCTTGATAATAAATGGTAAAAACTGGAAATTAGCCTGATAACATCAAGGAGGCAAATCATAATTTGGGTCAATGGTCTAACAACGTTTTTGGCGCACATTCTTAGAAACCTAAAATGTCAACTGCTTTTTCTGCCCACAGATGTTAACTGGCCTGCTGTTTCAAGCTTTTGATTTAAATTTGTAATATTTTGCATTCAATAAATTTAATCTTACATTTTATATACTGAGAGGGTCCAGAGTGTAATACCAATGAAATAGCTGAAAACAGAAATAGTTTTAAAGAATGTTTAAAATATAGATATTATCTGAACAAACTCAATTAAAATTCTCTGCATAGTACTGTTCAGTTCATAGTTGCCAATGCCCCCTTTGGGCATGGTACCTGGAACGAGAGAGAGCAAGGCCTGCTCAATGGTAAAGAGGGGTTGAAGAATAAACCGGAGAGCCTCAAATAAAGCTGGGGGTTATTCATGAAATACATTTTTGTAATCCCAATATAGCTTCAGGGGGGTGCCTACTGAGCACAAGTCAACAGCACAAACAGCACAGCTACAAGCATAAAACATGCTTATAGCAGGCAAAAGTTAGCAACCTTCTTCAAAAATGGGTGGTGGCAAATGAAATGCATCAAAACACTATGTTGTTAAATATAATGTTGCATCACATCCAAAAATCATGGTGTTCCTCACTGATATTGTTCATTTAAACATTCTAAGTTTGGGTCCCACGCATTTTATTTGGACAGAAGCTTAATATGTATCTCATGATCCAGTTCTGCTTTCTGCTTATTTATTCTCAGATTATTAGTATTTGAGTCGTATGGCTTGGCTCCATTCCTTGGACACCAGATACAAACAAACTGAACAAAATCTGTAATTATATCAAGTTAAGCCGATTTATAAATTGTCTGCAAGCTTTTAATTCCTTACCATTGCAGAATAAAGATGACAATATCAATGCTAAAATCAAGAAAATTCCTTCTTGATGAACACAAAATAAGTTTTTTAAAAACAATGTTTTTATTGGAACTATTTCTACATTTTACTACAAAACACAACAAACCCCCAAAGACAAGTACAGTAGAGAGTAACCATTATTTCACATAAACATACAGAAAAGACCAGCGAATATTCATATTAATGATTCCAATTATCAATCATTGCAATCGTCATAGTTGGGATCTCCTCTTATATGGATAAAGAAAGGATACAAGAATGAGTGGGGGATCTCAGGATACAATCATGAATGCATGGCCCCATGGTGCACACCCTCCTCTACCAAATAAACCTGTTGGACTTTAGCCTGGTGTTGTTAAGACTTCTTATTGTGCACACCCACCTCCACAGGATAACAAAAACAGAACTACACAATATACGGGTTAGGTTACCCCTTGTGGGGTAATATACAACCAACTGGAGCTTACCTCAGCATCCCAGAACCTCCAAGCAATGAAAGGATAATTCAGAAAAGGGGGGCCTCAGGACCATAGGTACAGGAAAGGATTCATACACCTTGCCTAGACTTGCAACACAACAAACCTCCCTCTTCTCCAGCCACATCAGAGGCACTGATCAGGCTCCCCATCACCGGAAAATTTAAACCATTTTCCACGAAGGAAACCCTACCAGCAAGGAGACACCCAGTATCGTATGGGAGAGATACGACACTCCTTCTCCTGACAACATAAGGGAAACCTTGTAGGGTTAACCATAACAAATCAGAGCCGATATCAACACCTCAACTACCCGGACGGATAAAGAAAGGAAGCCCCAATGCCACTACTTTCTCAGGAGGCTAAGGAAATTCAGCATGTCTGCTACAACTCTCACCAATTTTTACAGATGCACCATAGAAAGCATCCTTTCCGATGTATCACAGCTTGGTATGGCTCCTGCTCTAACCAAGACTACAAGAAACTGCAGAGTTTTGAACGTAGCCCAGTCTATCACAAAAACCAGCCTCCCATCCATCGACTCTGTCTACACTTCCCGCTGCTTTGAAAAAGCATCCAACATAATCAAGGACCCCATGCACTCCAGACTTACTCTCTTCCACCTTCTTCCATTGAGAAAAAGATACAAAAGCCTGAGAACACATACCAACCGACTTAAGAACAGCTTCTTCCCTGCTGCCATTAGATATTTGAATGGATCTACCATATAATAAGCTGATCTTTCTCTACACCCTAGCTATAACTGCAACACTACATTCTGCTTTACTTCTCCCCTATGTACTCTATGAATGTTTTGTTTTGTCTGTATAGTGCTAAACCTAGAAGACAGATTGACTGCTTGAAGTCCCATGCAAGACCATTTGGAGGAGGCAACCTATTCCTCCAAACAGCCTAATCTCTAATCAAAGAAAGACATGTTGAACAGAAAGTCCCAGACTCGCATTCAGGCCCCGCAACCAACAGGACACCACACCCCCAGGGGAACCAAGTCTCAGGAGGGAGAGCAGTTCAGAAGCTCCCAAAAGGGCCCGTCTTGGGGGAGGGCAGCCTACTCCCTCGTCCAACATATCCTCCACCTGACCCGAATAAACACAGTCACTAATGCCCCAACCTGCAATGATACCCTAAAATAAGGGTCAACAAACCAAGAATACTCACATCACTCCTATACATTGAACAAAACAAACCACCCCTTTCTCTAGGTACCCCAAAAGCACCATTCAGGCCCCACTATCAATTTCCCCTCAGAGAAACCTTATCAATCAGATAATATGCCCATCATCCATTTCATGAGCCAAGTAATCAAATAACCATTGCCACTACCTGCACAGGCAAACCAAATAGAAGATCAGCGTAACAAGGCAAGATATCCAAGGATAAGTCAGCTACACCCAGTCATGCACCAAAACAAAATTCCTCGACTCCAACCACATTAGAACTGCCAATGACAATTAAACAGGGCCCGGTCTTTTCCAGGATGCACACTCTGTCTGTATTCTCTCTCTGGAAGCAAGCAATGATTCCCTAATCCCAAGATAATTTTTAAAAAAGCACGACCCCAATAATCCTCACAGATATTTTCCTCACCCACACAGAAGACTTATGAGGCTAGACCAACCATCTCTACACCAAACCACCCACGCACTATCCTGCTGTGGCACTATCTAAAAAAGTGAAAGTTACTAAAAGTTGTACTCCCTCAGTGTAAATGCAAGGATTACAGCACATTAAAAGAAAAAAAAACACAGGTAAGTACTGCATTACCCACATGTCACACAAACAACTCAGCATATTCCCCAAAGGAAAGGAGACCCACAAATAATCAAACCATGGCCGCCCTTGTTCCACCGTTGAAGCATGCCAGTGGACGAATACCAAAGAGAAAAATTAAAAATCCTGATTTTTGCAGTATAATAGGATAACAGGCAACAAATGCCTCTGTGCTCATATATCATACACCCTTGTCAGGATAAAAGACAGAACCACAAAATCAGGATTATAATCTCAAGGGAACAAAGGTCAGGATTAATAATGAACTGCAGAATAATATAACCATCCATGGAGCCTGAAAAGGCCAAAGCCGTGGCAGGATAATTGAACAACACCAGGATCCATTCAGAGTTTCACCAAAGCCCTTGCATCTTCGCCATGTCATCGCCTGAGGCTCCAACAAAGAAAAGAAAGAAAAGCCTAGGCCCCAGCAGGTGGCGAAATCCTGTCGCGGCCAGCCCTTCTCGATGAACTGAGGACAAGGCAATGAGGAAAAGACAACATATGGCCAGTGGTCGGAGTCTTCGACTGACCTGAAGCCTGGAAGACAGTTACAATGTACTTCATCAAACTCGAGACACCCAGCCCTCAATACGAGATCGTGAAAGTATGGCAGCCAATTCTTAAATTCGGCCGGAGACTCATCTCGAGCACCGCTTGGGAGACTGGGCGCACAGATACTCCTTCTCCGGCCCAATCTCCCCAATCAGCCATGATGTATGACACATCATGCAGCAGGATTTCAAGAACTGAAGGTGAGCCTCCACCGAGGAGACTGCCCTCTCCATTGACAGGATTCGTTTCTCCACTTCATCCATTCTCTTTCGGATATCTTGCTATGCATCAATCTGGGCACCAAAAATCAGTGTGGGGGAGTCAAGACCGTCGCCCACACCTCAACTCAAAGGCGGCCATCATTTTAACGCCAACAGCACCACTGAAGCATTGGCCCACTCACCAGTGAAAAAGCCACTGCGAACTGAGCCTCACTCTAGCCATCTCCAGCCGCAGTAACCAAACAAAGATTTTCTTGACTTAAACTCTGCTCCACTTTGCCAAAAGTTAGCCAGGATCATAACACAGTTTAGACACATCAGGATTGGATAACTAAGGTTTGTGCATCAGGATATAAAAACGGATTGAAAAGTATGTAGCACCAGAGCTCACGAAAACGTAGCTGCTCCTGCACTTACATCATGTGACCCCCTCCCACAAAATAAGTTTTTAAATTAATTTTAACTTAGAACTGAAAACACAGCACTGCATTTGTTCACATTAAATTGATGTGCAGAGAAAGCAGCTTTCTGTGGACTCAAGATCTTACCGAAACAATATGACTTGCTTGGTTAACTTCATCTTTCAGCAATGCTACATTTTAGTCAGAATATGAGAAAATGCACTTCAAGCACTGACACTAGCCTTGGAATTGGGTTTGCAACATGTACAGAGCAAAGAGCACTTAGTATTTTTCTTCTAAGCAAACTGCACCCTTCATCTTTATTACTCAATAAAAACTGTTACAGCATTTACATTTCTACAGACTGTGCTCTCCCCAACACAACATAAAAACGACTTCACAGAACACGTGGAGAAATAAGGTCATTAAATTATTCTTGCAAGTGAGTATGAACTAAACCTACAAAAACTCACTTCACGGTCATTTGGCCAGTGTTTCCTGCATTAATCACTAACTACATGTGATTAATTCGGAATTCAGATGTGGAAACTTTCAACTCTGCTCAGTAAATAAAGAGTAATAAGAAACCATTGTTTGACATATGATTTCATTAATTAATATTTATATGATAAATGTATATTTTTTACATTTGTTGATAAAACAGTAAAGTGAAAAATGGAATGAATTTGTGTCTGTTGTGAGCTCTTATTAAATGACTGTAGATGTTTGTTCAATAAACTTATACACGAAGTATACTTACCTGCATTGAGAGACTGAATGCAAGGCATTGCCTAGATAGAAACAGCTGTGATTTATACAGCATCTTTCATCACCTCGGGACATCCCAAAGTGCTTCACTGCCAAATAACTATTTTTGAAAGTAGTCATGGTTGTAATGTAGGAAACATAGCAGTCAATTTGTAACAGCAAGTTTCCACAAGCAGGATTATGATAATGACCAGATAATCTGATGACTGGATAAATAATGGCAAGGACACCACGATAACTCCTATTCTTTGAAATGGTGCTCTGGGATTAATTAAGTCCACTTTAGAGAGCAGACAGGGCCTCATTTGAAAGATAACATCTCCAAAAGTATAACATTGAGGTGTCAGCCTAATATTTGTGCTCCAGTCTCTGCAGTGGGACTTGACGGTGGCAAAGTCCCGTCTGGTGCCTCACAGCACCAGGGACCCAGGTTCAATTCCCGGCTTGGAGTTTTTTTCCATCTGTGCGGAGTCTGCACGTTCTCCCCGTGTCTGCGTGATTTTCCTCCGGGTGCTCTGGTTTCCTCCCACAAGTTCGGAAGACACGCTGGTTAGGTGCATTGGCCATGCTAAAATCTCCATCAGTGGCGACTAGAGGATTTTCTCAGTAACTTAATTACTGTGTTAATGTTAGCCTACTTGTGACACTAATAAATAAACTTAACTGAACCCATAAACCCTCTGACTCTAGAGGTGAGATTGTTACCAACTGAGCCACACTGATGCACTCTCCTAAAATTAGTGCATGAAGCTAAAGCTGTTGCTAATCAGTAATTTCTATGCACAAAACAATTTTAGCCCACTCACCTAGCTGACAACTTAAATGTATACTTAGTTTTACACTAATATTTTCTTCAATAAGAATTTCTTGAGAATGGGCACATGAAATTCAATAAAAATTGTAAAAGAAAAATATACTCATCAGGCAAGGGCATTAGCCCTGCATAATCAGCTTGAAAGTATTATAGATCTGTAACTAATGTCACATGATTCTCTACTATGGGGTGGTTAACAAATGCTTAAAATGCCATGTGCATATAACTGCTTTGAAATAATTCTATAATCAGTGAAAATCAATTATTGCACTTGCTGTTAACTAGCAAATTGCAGTGCAGTACATCAATCATACGAATGATTGGATCAATTATTTACTTGCACATTTACAAAAATACAAGTGTACTGGATTAGAAAAGACCAAATGTTCCTCCCAACCTGTCCTTTATTGCCGCAATGCCTTATGCATCGCAATACTGACATTCTATACCCACCGAAAGTCACATAGCAAACTACCAGATTAAAAACCCTGGCCTATTAAGGGGGAAAAGATCTAGAAAATTCCTATTGATTCCTTAAGGCTTTCAAGACTAGTTAAAAACAAAAAATGGATCTTGATTTATTACAAAATACCAACCTTTTTATATAAAGTGATCTTCAATCTATCCAGAAACAAGTCCAGGTCTCGCTTGAAGAAATACGTCAAATCAGCATTCATTGCATGACCCTCCAATCTGTTCCACAGATCCACTAATCTCTGGAGAAAGAACTGCCTAACTAGCTTACAATCTAGTTCTGTCCTTCCAAACACATGGTTCTCACTAACTTGTACAGTAAATATAATTGTCCCACAAAAACACATCCTAGTTTGTCCTAATTTTATTAACCACAACCAAATTCCAGAGACTATGTTTTTCTAAAATATACATACTCAATTCTTTGCATCTATTGAAGATGTTTTGAACTAGGAATTTAAACTTGTGGGCCTCTTGTGCATCCATTCTAGCTTCAATATCCTTCACTATGAGAAAGAAAATAGAACTAGATGCAATAAATTAACTTTTTTTTGGACACCAACTGAATCAGAGTTTGGGCTGGAAATTGCAGTTGAGATAGATGAGCCATGATCTTATTGAATAGTGGGGCTGGCTTTGGAGCGGTATGTTCTTCTCCTACTCCCATTTCTTATGCTCTTAGTCAAGGCTTAGCCAAAATCTTGAACAAGGACAAGGTAGTATGTTTGTTTTGTGGTGAATCATCCTGTGAATACAAACAGGAATACCTTGTTTGAACAATAACAGCACTGGTTATGAAAGTGATGCATTCAAACAGCCAGATCTTTGCTTTCATCACTTGCTTCAATTCTGTTCCCGGTAGGGTAAATATGTATATGTGACATATAGAGGTAGATTTTTAATGGTTATTGGGCACAAAGTGTTTCCCTTACCCAGTGCATGTAGGTAAATAATGGTATTTAATTTGATCAGTGTGTAATTTGGAGAGAAACTCTTTGTTGTCCAATGGTTAATGTATGGCTTTTGTAGTGAAGGCAAAGAGATATATATTTTGCATTTTCCTTCTTTGTCAAATATCTCTGCAACAGTACTTAATGCATTGAAGCAAATTATTTTTATAAATCATTTTTGGAATAGCAGGATTGACATATGAAGAAAGACTGGATTGACTGGGCTTGTACTCACTGGAATTTAGAAGAATGAGAGGATCTCATAGAAACATATAAAATCCTGATGGGACTGGACAGGCTAGATGTGGGAAGAATGTTCCTGATGTTGGGGAAGTCCAGAACTAGGGGTCACAGTCTAAGAATAAGGGGTAAGCCATTCAGGACTGAGATGAGGAAGAACTTCTTCACTCAGAGTTGTGAACCTGTGGAATTCTCTCCCACAGAAAGCTGTTGGGGCCAGTTTGTTAAGTATGTTCAAGGGGAAGCTGGATGACGCCCTCGCAGCTAAAGGGATCACGGGGTATGGGGAGAAAGCGGGAGTGGGATACTGCGAATGCATGATCAGCCATGATCATATTAAATGGTGGTGCAAGCTGGGAGGCCGAATGGCCTACTCCTGCACCTATTTTCTATGCTTTCTATATGATCTCAAGATTTCTAAGGAGACCCTCTAACCAATTAAGCTTTAACAACAGGTAATCTTTCATGTTTCCAGAAGTTGTTCCTTATTTAGATTTGAGCTTAATATTGAAAGGTTTTTATGTTTTAATGTTTATTTATTAGTGTCACAAGTAGGCTTACATTAACACTGCAATGAAGTTATTGTGAAGATCCCCTAGTCGCCACACTCCGTCACCTGTCTGGGTACACGGAGGGAGAATTTAGTCTGGCTAATGCACTTAACCAGCACATCTTCGGACTGTGGGAGGAAACCGGAACACCCAGAGAAACCCACGCAAGCACAGGGAGAACAAGCAGACTCTGCATTGACAGTGACCCAAGCCGGGAATCGAACCCGGGTCCCTGGTACTGTGAGGCAGCAGTGCTAACCACTATGCCACCCCTAATGGTAACATGGTGCAAACAATCATTTGATCACAATAATCCAAGAAACAACAATATTATTCTAAAGCAGTTGAAGAGTTAATACATTAGCTGGATTTTGATGCCGTATACGAAACAAATCAATTTACTTTTTCTCCCCAAAAAATAATTTTCAAGTTTTCTTTTTAATGGGGTACTTGTTTTCAATAGTTTAGCATCAGAATGGGTGAAGCTTACGAAATTCAAACTCAGTCTTGTTGTTCACTAAAAAATTCTATCAGCTATCAGCCACATGTACATGCTGCAAACTGCAACTTTCATCATGATCCTACTTTAGTTGAAGGTGATGTTTAAGTACCAGCGTGTGCCTGTACACACAGTTCAGACTTCTTACACAGGTGCAGGATTCCATTAGAAACAAAATGTTACATGCACTAACCGAGGAAATTATTTTGCGTAGATAGGGAAAATGATTTTATGTTGATCTACTATTTTTATCGTATCAGCCTACTAGCAGGGTCTACAATTTAGTGCAAATTCAAGATAGTTGAAACCATTTTTTAAAAATGGAGCAATATGATGGGTTAGCATTTTTTAAAAAGTACTCGACAGATTTTGCTAACTGCCCATCCTTGAAATTCAAGTTTAATGTTTCCATTTCTGTTTGTTCCTATCTGTTCAAGTTGTGATTTGTTGCTGTTTTATGAATATTGAAATTTTGAGCCCATCAGAAACTAATATGGCAGACATTGCATACAGACAAGCAAAACACGATACGTACACACACACACAAGAAATAGAAGCAGGAGTAGACCACCAGGCCCTTCAAGCCTGTCCCACCATTCAATACAATCATGGCTTATTTATGCTGGCCTTAACCCCTTTTTTGTGCCATTTCCACACAGCCCTCTTTTCCTTGATCTATCAAATATTTATCCACTTCCACTTTGAATACTTAAAATAATTCAGCCTCCATCACTCTTTGGGGCAGAGAATACCAGAGATTCACCACCCTCTGCGAGAAGAAATTTCTATGCACCTCAGTTTTAAATTACCGGCACTTTATCTTGTAATGACTGGCATTTTATCTTGTAGCTATGTTCCCTTGTTCGAGATTCTCCCACTAGTGAGAACATTGCACCCTCTACCCTGTCGAGCCCCCCCAGGATCTTGTATGTTTGAAAAAGGTCACCCCTCACTCTTCTAAACTTCAAGGAATGCAGACCCAGACTATTATGTCTCTCTTTTTTTAAATACTTTTCCAATTCAATCAAATCAAATCCAATTCAGAGTCTCAATAAGTTGAGACATTTCAGATCCAGGCTGACAAGACAGGGCGAGCGACCAAACCACCCTGTCCTGGGCCTGATCTACATGAGCCAAGCTGATTGGAGAAGGGGGAGGTTCCTCCTCCAAGACTTGAGTTCATTTGCATCTTAGCCAAAAATGCCGCTTTTAAAAATTGCTTCATATGAAACATATGAAGCCTCAGCTTAACCTAATGACCTCAACCAAGTGCGGCCAACCATGGGCTGCCGACCATACTACACTTGATCTTAGCCAAAAGGCCGAGAAGCGATAGCACAACCCTCTCATCCCAGGAATTAAGCCTGGTGAATGTCCTTTGAACTGTCTCCAATGTTACTATATTCCTTTTTAGGTAAGGGGACCAAAACTGTATGCATTATTCCAGGCGAGGCCTTACCAACACACTGTACAATTGCAACAAAACCTCCCTATTTTTAAATTCCAACCCCTGGCCAAAATGCAGTTTGCCTTCTTAACTACTTGTTGGACCTGCTTGCTAGCATTTTGTGATTCATGCACTAGAATACCTAGGTCCATCTGTACTTCACTCATCTGTAGTCTGTCTCCATTTAGTTAATCTTCTGCCTTTTGATTCCTCCTATCGAAGTGCACAATCTCACACTTCCCCACATTAAATCCCATTTGCCAGGTTTTCACCCAGTCACCCAATCTATCCATATCCCATTGCAGAATCACTATTCTCATCACAACATGCCCTTCCACCTACCTTTGTATCTTCAGCAAATTGGAAACCTTACATTCTGTTCCTTTCCCCAGGTCATTAATGTAAATAATGAACAACTGTGGGCCAAGAACCAATCCCTGCAGTACTCCACTAGTTACATCTTTGCAGTCTGAAAAAGACCCGTTTATTCCAACTCTGATTTTTATGTGACAGCGGTTTTCACTTCCTCCAATTCCATGGCCTTTCACTTTACACACCAGTGTCTTATGGGGATTTTCACAGTAACTTCATTGCAGTGTTAATGTAAGCCTACTTGTGACACTAATAAATAAACTTTAACTTTATGCAGCACCTTGTCAAATGCACGCACATGCAATAATATCCAAAATATCACCTAGCATGTCAAAATGGATAATTTACAACATTAGTATGTTTTCCATATTAATGTACAAAATATTATGAAATCATTGAAGAAAAGGGCATTTTATATCAATATTGTGACTGCGCATGAAAGCAATTAGCTTGGCTCTGGCTAGAATCTTCCAAAGCTCCATGGGAAGAAATGTGCCAAAGGGTTTGAAAGTAACAATTATGACATATTTTTAAAAAGATCAACTTAGAAGTAGTAGGCTCGTTGTCAATTGCTGGTAAACTACTGAAGTCCATAATATCTGTTGGAATGACTAAACACCTGGGTGAAAAGGTAATGATGAATTAGGGTTCCTAAAGGATAAATGGAGTTGAACAACCTGGAACTCTTTGAAGAAACAATATGAAGTGGTAAAAGTACCATATGAGACTCACAACAAAGAAAATGGCCACTGGAATTAGGTAGTGTGGCCAAATGAATACAGAAGCGATTGGAGGAAAGGAAGCAAACAATAAGAGTAAAATGAAATGAAATGTGCTTGCTGGAAATAGAGTCAGTGGCATTCCAAAGGTTTACTATATGTAAATTATCTGCATTTAATAATAGAAGGAGCAACACTTAAAACTTGCCACTGAAACCAAGTTTGGGCATTTGGCAAATTATGACTAGAATTGTGAATGATTATAGGGGGGCGTGGACAGGATTCACAGGAAGACTAGGTGTAGTTCAATGTAGAAAGCATTTTTTTTTTAAATTGAAAAATGAAATACACCTGAAAAGCAAAGATCTGAAATAGACTGACTGAGCCAGGGGCTTCAACGTGCTGATGTACATAAGACATAGATACAACCATAATAAAGTCAAACAAAAAGTAATTTTAAAAAAAAAATCAATATTTTAATTACAAACGCAAAGAGATAAAATGAACTTGCACAGGTTGTTAGAACACAGCCAGAATATTTTGTAAGGTTTGGGCACTCTTTCTTGGAACAATATAAAAACAATGGAGTGGTGCAGTGCAGAAAATTTACTAAATGTTAGGGAATGAGGGGTTACAATTAAGAAGAGAGTGTTGGATTTGGGTTCTTAGAGCTGAAGGGGCCAACTGACAGAGTTGACCCCTTACGTAGGCGCAGAAAGCTATAGACACAAACTGTTGTCAGTGAGGATAGAAACTGAAGAACCATTTGAATTGAAGGTTAGAAAAAGCTTCTTTAGAAAGTGACCGGGCAGCGGAATTTAATCCGTAAATACTTTTAAGATAATTAGATACCTACTCAAAAGAAAGGAATATATTATGGGTTATGGAGAATGTTAAAACAGTAAAATTGAACAAGATGGTTCATCTAAAGTAAGAGTCATTGCATACGACTACTGTGTTATAAAATTCTGACTATTTTTGGAATAACATCTTGGAAGTTTAGTCACATCTGAAACCTAGGCACTGCACAAGACCAGAATGCAGTAATCAATTCAAATCTTTGCAGAAGGCTTCTTTATACTACACTATCTCAACAATTTTATATAATTTGTGACCATGACATATATATTTACAAAAAATTAACTTTAATAGACAACCGCACATTGTTATAATTTGCACACACATCTAACTCTACCTTACCATCTCTCTCAACTCCTCCACTGTTTGATTTGTCACACTGCTAATCTAGCATAGAGTTCTGAATGAGTAAAGCTTTGCTTTGTTCCCAAGCCATCAAACGCTATCCTTCTCCCTGGCCACTGTCTTAAGGTTGAATCAGACTGCTTGCGACTGTGGCACTGTATTTGAATCAGAAATCAGCTTCCAATCACCTATCCAAACCACCACCAAGATTGCCTATTTCCACATCCAGAACACTCCACCTGTTTCAGAGAGTTAGCATAAGCACGATTGGCTGCATGGCCTTTTCCTATGGCCAGATTTTCCAGCCCCTTCTGCCAGCCGGATCTTCTGGTCCCACCGAAGTAAATGGACATTTGAATGGCTCACCGCATCTGCCAGAAGGGAATACAGAAGGGAATACACCACATCTGTCAGAAGGGAGCCAGAAAATTCTAGCCAATGATTATATGATTCCGCTCCTGCTTAGTTTGGTGTTGAATCCCATTCATGCTTTTATTACCTCTAGACTTGACTATTCCAATGTGCATAGAATCCCTCCAGTGGAGAAGGAGGCAATTTAACCCATCGAGTCTGACTGACTCTCTGACAAGAGTATCTTACCCAGGCCCTCTTCCTGTCCTATCCCCATAACCTCACACATTTACCATGACTAATCCATCTAACCCACACATCTTGAGACACTAAGAGACAATTTTACCATGGTCAATCCACGTAACCTGCACATCCTTGGATGTGAGAGGAAACCGGAGCACCCAGAGGAAACCCACGCAGACACAGGAAGAATGTGCAAACTTCACACAGTCACCCAAGGCCAGAATTGAACCCAGGTCCCTGGCCTGTGAGGCAGTAGTATTTACTAGTGTCACCATGCCAGGTCGGCTTCCAATCATCTGTAAATGTGAGGCAATTCAAAACCTGCTGCTTTATGCAAACTTACATCAAGTCATGTTCATCCATCACTCTCGTTTGCTGATCTACTTTAAATCCTGGTCCAGCACTGACTCAATTTTAAAATTTTCTTCATTGTTTCCAAATTTCTTCATCGTTTCACCTTCCTCTACTTCTGTAACCTGCTGCAGTCTTACAGCTCTCTGAGATTTCTTTGCTGCCCAAATTTTGTCCTCTTACACATCCCCAATTTTCATTTTTCCACTACTAGCGCAGTAGTTCAGCTGCCTTGGCCCCTAGCTCTAGAATTCCTTCCTAAACCTCTCCTCGATATGTACCTCTTTTGACTAAGTTTTTGGTCACCTACGTGAATATATGTGGCTTAGTCAAATTTTGTTAACACTCTTGCGAAGTGCCTTAAGATGGTTTTGTATGTTATTATATAAATACAAGTTGCTCTGGGAACAGTTGAAAATCTCACCTTGTTATAACTTAAAAATAAACTTTGACCAATGTTGGGCTCACTCTTATGCCCGATTTGCATTAAAGAAAATACTTTAGCAACTCTATTAAGAGTAGCATTTTTAAAAAAATCCTTAAAAATTGTATTAGAAGTTTCAATATCATTGAGGCCCCAAAAAAGACTTCATCAACAAAATTAAACACACCAATGGTATTTAATGATGGAAAGTAATTCAATTTTCAATCTCATGCTTAAATTTGAGCAATCTGATGGCTCGATTACTAAATGTAACTCCAAGAGGTAATGTTATGGATTTAGTGTCAAACCATGTATGTATATTAGAATGGTTATCAACAACCTCTTCTCCACAATCAACCCCGACTCCCTGAACCCCAACCAAACTCCATTGGTTTCCAAGAAGCATTTAGCTGTTGAGCCTGCGGTGAACTCTTGGGTATTATCTCTGGGGCCAGCCTGCATCCAAATTGAAGTAGCACTTGGATGGGACTGGAATATTTTGGTTAGGCTGCCAGATCAGTTCAGGTCGTTCATCGCACGAAGTTTGGAAATGGAAACGAAAGCAAACGCGCTGATGGAACAAGACGTTTATTTATAACCTTTTTGAGTTGTCTGCGCCCAATAAATTAAAGACGTTTTTTCGCATGAATTTTGAAACGTATTTCAGCAAATGCAGACGCTGTAAGAAAATACCAGACAAGACCCCCGTCTCCCAAGCCAGTTTTTTAAAAAAACTCACATTGCGGCCCAAACAACGTTCGCCCCACAGCTCCCCAGACCGGAGGGGGGCACCGAAAGAGGCAGTGGGCCGTTGTCCGGGCACCGATTTGCTGGTTTAAGCCGCTCACGATCTCACTCTGGGCCTCGGTTGGTACCAACGTTGTCCTCATTCAGCAGGCAGCCAACCGCTACAACCACACATGATTCAGTCAGTCCCGCGCCCGCAGTTCCGATTGGCTTACACAGACCGCCCCGCCCCCTTAGGCTGACATCCCACCCCTCTATTGGTCGAGGTGGATGTCAATCATGTCCTGGTGCCCGCCCTCTCGTGTGCTAGCAGGTTAGGTTTACGCGGCAGCCGCTCTCCGGTTGCTGGCGCACGCGCCATGCGGGGCTTCCAGCGTCTACTCGAGGCCCCGGATTGTGGCCTAGCCCAGGGTGGCCACAGCTTTCAGGTAAAAGTCAGCACCGGGACTGCGTGGAGGACCGGCTCGGGTTTCAGGTTGGGGGACTCCAGATATGGTGGCGACTGACTGGTTGTGCAGCGGTGTTTGGCCGCCGGAGTTGTGGTTAAACAGGTCACCACCAGCTCGCCGATCCTTCCCGGCCTCCAAAGATGGCGCTGTCGCTAACGCTGCCTGGGCGCTAAGAGGTGGCGAGGCTGCGGCCGGGCCGGGGCCCACTGTCTGCCTGTGGGGGGCAGAGCAGCTCCCTGTACCTCCGGGGCCGGGGGGGAGACAGGCGCTTGGATCAGCATAGGGGAACCCGCGGCCGGGCCGTGTCTCCGGCTAAACTAAAGGCTTTTGCTGCCGGGAGGGGAAACAGCGCTGCCTCGGTGCAGTTTACCCTGCGTTGTCCAGCATCCTCACCCTTTGCACCGTTTGCTCTCCGTATCCGAGCACGGGGATGAGAGGAGGCAGGGGACGGTGTCCAGGCCCTGGGTGCCAGTGTGAGAGGACAGCTTGCTCAAACCACTTAACCCAGGGGGAGAAGCAATTAAAGTTTGACTTGAGCTGTCGAAAGTCCTGGTGCCACTTCACTGAGGGCCCAAGTGAACAGGGAACAGAACATTTATCACGAGTGCTAAAGACTCGAGGGCCCTACCATTGAAATACATTTTGTAATTCTGTGCCCCATCAAGGTCTTTTACTTACGATAAATGGTGGATAAATTCAGTTAGGGCAGTTTTAAAAAGGTCTACACTTCAACAGAATTTACACCGTACAAATATATTGTCGGGAGGAAATACCACAAGACAATTATTGAATCATAGGATGGTTACAACACAGACGGCGGCTGTTTTGCGCATCATGTTTACCCTAGCACTCTTGAAAAATAATTTAGCTAACCCTACTCTCCTGACCTTTCTCTGGAACCGTTTTTTCCTGTTCAGATAATTGTATAATTTCCTTTTGAAAACTGCTACCAAATCTCCCTCCACTACACTCAGGCAGTACATTCCAGATCTGATCACTGATTGCATGATGTGTTTTTCCTCAAGTCATGTACTCGTTCTTCTTCCCCATCACTAAGTCAGTGTCCTCTGGTTCTCGACCCTTCTGCCAATGGGAACAGATTCTCCCTATCTACTCAGTCATGATTTTGTAGACCTCTATCAAATCTCCTCTCAGCATTCTCTTCTTTAAGGAGAATGACACTAGATTCTCCAAACTGTCCTTGTTACTGAAATTGCTCATCCCTGGAACCACTTCAGTGATCATAGGTGACTTTAATCTACACGTAGATCGGACAAATCAGATTGGCAAAGATAGCCTGGAAAATGAGTACATAGTGTATATGTAAGATTTCTTACAGCACTACATACTAGATCCAACCAGGGAGTAGGCTGTTCTAAACCTGGTGATGAGCAATGATGTGGAGATGCCGGCGTTGGACTGGGGTAAACACAGTTAGAAGTTTAACAACAACAGGTTAAAGTCCAACAAGTTTATTTGGTAGCAAAAGCCACACAAGCTTTCAGAGCTCCAAGCCCCTTCTTCAGGTGAGTGGGAATTCTGTTCACAAACAGGGCATATAAAGACACAGACTCAATTAACATGAATAATGGTTGGAATGCGAATACTTACAGCTAATCAAGTCTTTAGTTAGACACAAGTCTAATCAAGTCTTTAGTCCAGACACACGGAACAGCCATGGGGACCAAATTCGCACCTCAATATGCCAACATCTTCATGCACAGATTCGAACAAGACTTCTTCACCGCACGGGACCTTCAACCGATGCAATACACTAGATACATCGATGACATTTTCTTCCTTTGGACTCATGGTGAACAATCACTGAAACAACTCTATGATGACATCAACAAGTTCCATCCCACCATCAGGCTCACCATGGACTACTCTCCGGAATCAGTTGCATTCTTGGACACACGCATCTCCATTAAGGACGGTCACCTCAGCACCTCACTGTACCGCAAGCCCACGGATAACCTCACGATGCTCCACTTCCCCAGCTTCCACCCTAAACACGTTAAAGAAGCCATCCCCTATGGACAAGCCCTCCGTATACGCAGGATCTGCTCGGATGAGGAGGATCGCAACAGACACCTCCAGACGCTGAAAAATGCCCTCATAAGAACAGGATATAGCGCTCGACTCATTGATCAACAGTTCCAACGTGCCACAGCGAAAAACCGCACCGACCTCCTCAGAATACAAACACGGGACACAGTGGACAGAGTACCCTTCGTCGTCCAGTACTTCCCTGGAGCGGAGAACCTACGGCATCTCCTCCGGAGCCTTCAACATGTCATTGATGAAGACGAACATCTCGCCAAGGCCATCCCCACACCCCCACTTCTTGCCTTCAAACAACCGCGCAACCTCAAACAGACCATTGTGGGCAGCAACCTACCCAGCCTTCAGGAGAACAGTGACCACGACACCACACAACCCTGCCACTGCAACCTCTGCAAGACGTGCCAGATCATCGACACGGATGCCATCATCTCACGTGAGAACACCATCCACCAGGTACACGGTACCTACTCTTGCAACTCGGCCAACATTGTCTACCTGATACGCTGCAGGAAAGGATGTCCCGAGGCATGGTACATTGGGGAAACTATGCAGACGCTGCGACAACGGATGAATGAACACCGCTCGACAATCACCAGGCAAGACTGTTCTCTTCCTGTTGGGGAGCACTTCAGCGGTCACGGGCATTCGGCCTCTGATATTCGGGTAAGCGTTCTCCAAGGCAGCCTTCACGACACACGACGGCGCAGAGTCGCTGAGCAGAAACTGATAGCCAAGTTCCGCACACACGAGGACGGCCTCAACCGGGATATTGGGTTCATGTCACACTATTTGTAACCCCCACAGCTTGCCTGGACCTGCAGAGTTTCACTGGCTGTCTTGTCTGGAGACAATACACATCTTTTTAGCCTGTCTTGATGCTCTCTCCACTCACGTTGTTTGTATCTTAAAGACTTGATTAGTTGTAAGTATTCACGTTCCAACCATTATTCATGTAAATTGAGTCTGTGTCTTTATATGCCCTGTTTGTGAACAGAATTCCCACTCACCTGAAGAAGGGGCTTGGAGCTCCGAAAGCTTGTGTGGCTTTTGCTACCAAATAAACCTGTTGGACTTTAACCTGGTGTTGTTAAACTTCTTACAATGAGCAATGAGACAGGGTTAATCAATAACCTCATAATAAAGGAGCCTTTAGGCGACAGCAATCACAACGCAATTGAATTTCATGTTCAGTTTGAAGCGAAGAAATGTGGAACTAAGAATTATAAAATTGAATAAAGGTAATTGTAAGCATATGAAAGCAGAGTAAACTGGGAAGCTAGGTTAAAAGGTAGGCAGTAGAGATGTAGTGACAAACTTTTAAGGAGATATTTATCCCAGTGATGAAGAAAGACAGAAGTTAAGGATAGTATCAAATTGAAAGAAATGCTGCATAAATCTGCAGAGATTAGTGATAGGTCAGAAAACTGTTTGGATTTTAAAAACCAGCAAGGATGGCTAAAAATAGGAGAAAGTTGAATATGCGAGAAAACTAGCTAGTAATATAAAAAGAGATGGTAAGAATTTCTTGTGTTTAAGTTGGAAATAGCGTGACATTAGTGTACCTTTTAAGAAAGTTTTTAAAAAAAATCATGATTTCTGCAACTCACAGCCTCAGTTGATGTCATTACTGTTGCTGGGCAGGCTATCAGATGTCTTTTTATTGCTCCTTGAGTGGCTTGGATGGGAGTTGTTTGTTTTTACTTTGGGATTCTGCATTGTTATGAGGGAAAAAAACTGGTTGGCAGGTCGGATGACAAGTTCTTTCAGTTTCAGTTCTGAACTACAGTTTAGTTTTAGAAGGGACAGCAAGCTTAAAAAAAAGGTTTTCCGTCTCTCCCTGCTGTTTTGGAAATACTGCTGGTTATCGGAAAGAAAGGTCTTACTTTCCTGCAGTAAAGATTCTGCAGTTGGTGGCTTGACCAGAGAGTCTCCCTGGGGTTCTGAGAAGCTGTTTTGACTTCAACTTATTCTGAGTGAATCCAGAGGACTGTAGACTTCAACCAAAGGACTCAATTTCCAGTATCATGTGAGCATTAGGCTTTATTGTGAACTTGTTTAAAGGGTTTTGTCTGTGGAAGGTTTTGGTTTTGATTGGAACACATTAGATATATTTGTTAAGGGTAATACATCATAGTGGTCATTTTGGTTTCTTGTTTGTAATTGATAAAAGCTCTTGCTAATTTTCTTACTATACATGTTGGCTATATTCTTAAATAAAATTTGTTTGCTAAAAGCTCCCTAGTGCTCATTTGAATCATACTTTAAGTGAAACATCTCATGCTTATCCTAGCCAAATTCAAGATGCAAAACTTCTGATTTAGACGGGCTCCATACAACACTTTGGATTTCTGACCTGAACCATAACAATAGTAACTCAAACTACTGTTGGTCCTCCTAAAGATTGAGAATTGATCATGGAAAACAAGGAATTGATGAGGTGTTGAACAGATATTTTGTCTGTTTTCACTCTTGAAGACTTAGAAAACTTCCCAAATATACTTGAAAATCAAATGGTGAATGGGAGAATGGAATTTAAAACAATTACCATCACTAGGGAAACGGTCATGGGAATACTATTAAATCCAAAGTCTGACCAGTTCCAGGATCAGATGGCGTGTGTCACTGATTACATGATGTGTTTTTCCTCAAGTCATGTCTAATTCTTCTTCCCCATCACTAAGTCAATGTCCTCTGGTTCTCAACCCTTCTGCCAATGGGAACAGATTCTCCCTATCTACTCAGCCCTGATCCCCCATGATTTTGAATACATCTATCAAATCTCCTCTCAGCATCTTAGGGTCTTAAAAGAAGTGGCTGCAGAGATAGAAGATACATTGGTTATAATCTTCTAAAATTCCTTAAATTCTGGAAAGGCCCCAGTGGTTTGCAAAGTAGCTAATGAAATACCAGGGAAACTGCTAGAATCCATTATTAAGGAGGTTAGAGCAGGATACTTAGAAAATCATGAGATCAGGCAGAATTAATATCTTGTGAAAGGGAAATAGTTTTTGAGGAACTAACAAGCAAGTGGATAATGTGTGTGTTAAACAGATTAAATGAATGGGCAAAAATTGGCACATGGGAGGAAAATGTGAACTTGTTCTCGTAGGCAGGAAGAATACAAAGGCAGCACATTTTTTAAATGGGCAAGAGATTGCAGAACTCTAATGTACAGAGGGATGTAGGTATCCTGGTACATAAATCACAAAGTTAATATGCAGGTACAGCAAGTGATTAAGAAGGTGTTAGATTGTTGATGTTTATTTCAAGAGGAATGGAATATCAAGTAGGGGCATTTTACTGCCACTGGAGAGGGCATTGGTGAGACCACATCTGGAATATTGTGCGGAGTTTTGGTCTCATTTGAAAAAATATATAATTGCATTAGAAGTAGTACTGAGAAGGTTTACTCAACTCGTTCTTGGGGTGCAGGACTTAACCTATGAAGAAGGATTGAACTGGTTGGGCCTACGCATTGATGTTTAGAAGACTGAGAGGTTATCTTATTGAAACATAAAGATCTGAGAGGACTTGATAGGATAGATACCGGAAGGATGTTTCCAGTTGTGGAACAGACTAAGATTAGGGGACACAGTTTCAGAATATGAGGTTTCCCAAAATACTGAGATTAGGCAAAACGTTTTTTTTGAAGGTCATTAATATGGAATTCTCTTCCTAGGAAAGCAGCGGAGGCTGAATCTTTGAATTTATTCAAGGCGGAGTTACAGATTTTTGGTAGATGAGGGTGTGAAGGCTTATGGGGAACAGACAGGAAAGTGGAGTTGAGACCACAACCAGATCAGCCATGATCTTCTTGAATAGTGACGCATGTTCGAAGGGCCGAGTGGCCTACTCCTCCTATGTCTTATGTTCCTATTTTTGTAAGTATTTTCTGCAGCTTTTCCAGTGTCTTCACTTCCTTCCCTAAATGTGATGTCAAGAATTAGATGCAGTACTCTAGTTGAAGAAGAACCAGTGTTTTATAAAGGTTTCCAATAACTTCCTTGCTCTTGTACTTTATCTCTGTTTATAAAGCTCAAGGTCTCTCATGCCTTAATAAGCATCTACCCGGCAATGTAGAAAATTGCCCAGCTATGTCCTATACACACAAAACAGGAGAAGTCCAACCCAGCCAATTATCGTTCCATCAGTCCACTCTTGATCATCAGTAAAATGATGTAAGGGGTAATCAACAGTGCTATCAAGCAACACATGCTTAGCAATAACCTGCTGACTGATGCTCAGTTTGAGTCCTGCCAGAGTCACTCGGCTCCTGACCTCAGTACAGCCTCGGTTCAAACATGGTCAAAAGAGCTGAACTCCAGAGATGAAGTGAAAGTGACTGCCCTTGATATCAAGGCAGTATTTGACTGAGTGAGGCATCAAAAAGCCAGAGCAAAACTGGAATTAATGGGAATTGGGGAAAACACTCCACTGGTTGGAGTCCTACCTGGCACAAAGGCCGATGGCCTTGGTTGTTGGAGGTGAATGATCTCCATTCCAGTACATCACTGCAGGAGCTCCTCAGGGTAGTGTCATAGACTCAACCATCTTCAGCTGCTTCATTATTGACCTTCCTTCCATCACAAAGTCAGAGTGTTCACTGGTGATTATGCAATGTTCAGCACCATTTGTGACTCCTCATACTGAAGTATTCCATGTCCAAATGCAACAAGGCTTGGATGACATCCAGTCTTGGACTGCAAAGTGGCAAGTAATAGTCACACCCACAAGTATCCGGCAATGACTATCTCCAACAAGAAAAAATCTAACCATCGCCCCATGACAATTAGTGGCATTGCCTTCACTGAATCCTCCACTATCAACATCTTGGGGGTTGACCAGAAACTGAACTGGGCTAGCCATGTGAATACTGTGGCTACAAGAGCAGGTTGGAGCCTAGGAATCCTGTGGCGAGTAATTTGCCTCCTGACTCCCCAAAGCCTGTCCACCATCTACAAGGCACAAGTCAGGAGTGTGATGCAATACTCTGCAGTTGCCTGAACGTTTGTAGCTCCAGCAACACTCAAGAAACTTGACACAATCTAGAACACCCCATCCACAAATAGTTATTCCCTCTACCACTGATGCACAGTGGCAACAAGTGAGTACAAGATGTACTGCAGGAGCTCAACCAAGTCTCCTCAGTCAGCACTTTCCAAATCCACCACCTAGAAGGACAAGAGCAGCAGTTGCATGGGAATGCCACCACCTGGAAACTCCCCTATAAGTCTCACACTCTCATGACTTGGAACTATATTGCTGTATTTTCACTATCACTGGGTCAAAATCCTGGAACTGTGGGTGTACCTATGTGACATGGAATGCAGTGATTCAAGAAGGCTGCTCAGTACCACTTCAAGACCAATTCAGGATGGGAATAATGCTCGTCCAGCCAATAATGCCCACATCTCAAGGATTAGAACTATGAGTAAAATATTACAACAAAGGTATTGCTGGATTGAGAGCAAATGTGGATCTATGAGCACATGGCAGGGGCTGTGGATTACCTGAATCATGCTGGGATCAGAGTCCTGACAGATTGTATAATGAGGGCTGTGAATAGGGCTTTAAAATAAGTATTGTGGGGGGGGGGGGGGGGGGGGAGCGGCGGTGTTCAGTCACATGGAAAATTAGAAAATCAAAATTAAAGGAGAAGGTATGAGTTCAGGTTAGTGATGAGGTAGATTGGTACTAGAAAATGAAAGGAAGAGACAGATTGTGTGAACATCATTTTGCAATAAAGAATTATACAAGAGTAGGGAAATTTGATAATAGAACAAATCTAAAGCCTTTGGTTCTGAATGCACAAAGCATTCGGAACAAAATGAACAGGTTAACAGTGTAAATAGAGACAAAGGCATTTGATAGTGATCGCTGAGACATGGTTACAAGAAGACCAGGTCTGGGAATTGAATATGCAAGAGTACTCAGTATTTCAGAAGGATAAACAGAAAGGCAAAAGATGTCAGTTCTGTAGCGA
This sequence comes from Mustelus asterias, assembly GCF_964213995.1. Classification (NCBI taxonomy): domain Eukaryota; kingdom Metazoa; phylum Chordata; class Chondrichthyes; order Carcharhiniformes; family Triakidae; genus Mustelus; species Mustelus asterias. The sequence goes on from NC_135814.1 coordinate 53,182,582, forward strand.
GAAATTATGTAAACACAGGAAATCGAGTTTGAAATCAGTCTGGGTAGAAATAAATAGCAAAGGAAAATAGTTCCTGGTTGGAGTATTCTATAGGCCCACAAACAGTGGTTCTACAGTGGCGGCACAGTATAAACCAGGAAATATTGAGGCATGCAAGAAAGGTACAACAAGAATCATGGGTGATTTAATGTTTGCATTGACTGGATTAATCAAATTGGCAAGGGTAGCCTCGAGGGAAAGTTCATTAAATGAATTAGAGATTGTTTCTTGGAGCAATATGTTGTGGAACCAACCAGAGAGTAGGCTGTCTCCCGGTGCTCCGGTTTCCCCCCTCAATCCAAAATGTGCCGATTCGGTGCATTGGCCACGCTAAATTGCCCTTTACTGTCCCAAGATGTGTAGGTTAGATGGATTAGCCTTGGTAAATTTGTGGAGTTATGGGGATAGGGTGGGGGAAAGAACCTGGGTAGTGTACTCTGTCAGAGGTGTTCAGTGCAGACTCAACGGGCTGAATGTCCTCCTTCTGCACTGTAGGGATGCTGTGATAAACATTTGTTTTATGCAACTTAACTCAAATTCTCTTATTTTTATAGGGAATGAATATATCCTAAATGGAGTCCTCAGGAATTGTGTCCTTTCTGCAGATGTGCATTTTCCATATACAACAGAAACATTTTGGCAGTTACTTTTGGTCACTTATGAAAAAGACATGCTGCTATTAAAAATTCTTCGTTTGAAGCACATATGCCAGCCTTCAATAAGATTCTGCCACCCTCGGATTATGGGTTGTGATTCCTTGCTAGATCAGTTGGGCAGCTGCACAAATGAGGATGAAGTATTTGATGTTGTAGGGAAGAACAAAGCCAAGCTTTCGGTGAAGCATGTGGGGCATGCAATACATCTACTCTGGCAACTTCAAAAAGAGAGGCCGCAGATGCTGAGGACCATAGATTTCATTAGGAAACATCCACAATTCATGGTTCTTCGTGTGCTAGCTGAAAACAAGATTGAACTGATGGACGATGAAACGTTGGTGGATATGTTATACAATGCACTGAGGTAACTACAGGTACTGAAGCTAGTTAAGTTATTGAAAGAAGATAAGGTGCAATCATTTACACGTACTGTAGCCCCTCTTAGGATATTAACATTCACCATTAAAGCTCATTACGTACAATGGCATAGAGTTACAAAGAATACACAGCACAAGAGCAGGCCATTTGTCTCGACCAGTCCATACTGATGGTTGCATTCCATTTGAGCCTCTTTCCTGCTTTATCTAACTAACAGCATAACCGTTTGTTTCCTTCTCCCATGCTTACCTTGTCTCCCCTTAAATGCATTGTGTTTAATTACTTCCTTGTTGATACAATATTGTACAAAATACTGGCTTCTTGCTGGTTCCCAATATCTGTGCATTTAATTGCAAGTACGCCAAGTAACTGCAGGCTGAGAATTTGAGTGTATGGATTTGATAATTGTGGATTCCCACCCATAATTCACAAGCTGTGCAATTTTATTTTTAAATGTGTACAAATCATTTACACTCGTGAAATGTAAATCAGCGTTGCACCTTAACCACATTTAGAAGCTAGAGTTTTGAGAAAAACTATTGTTTCTATTGGCAGGGATTTTTCCTTTTCGGGCAAGATCAACTATTAGATTGAATCTCTAATTACTTAAAGCAGCTGATTGTCTTAATTTAAAATAGCTTGTAAATATTATAATTCTACTACTAATATACATTAGGGGGGAAAAAAAAACCCTACATGATCTTTAGAACTGCAGCATTCCTCCTGTTCCTCTGTGATCATTTTATAAGTCAATGTCGTGTACTTTCTGGCTGCTTTTCTTATAAAGTGACAAAAGCAGTCAGAATTTAGTCTTGATTCAGTTTAAACAGATGAGATGAATGCGGATTGAGACCCAATTTCTCTGGGTGACTATTAATTTAAGCATAAAATAAATGACTTTGAGAAAGGAGAGTTCACTAAAATTGCAATAACATGCACGAGGTAGGTGAAAGTGATCTCCAGCCCATCATCCATCCAGGAAGATCCTACAATTCTCCCTTCACTCCGCCCAACTGTTTATTAAATTAATGGGTTGTTGCCTTCTGTACCTTGAAACCTATTCCATATGTTGATCACAACTGGTGTGAAGAACTGACATCAGGTCAAATTTTGTCTTTTACTGGTTTGAAACTGTATCTTTTTGTCCCACTTTGGCAGTTTAAGTGTGAATTAGTGATTATTCTATGTTTCCGTGCGACTGGAAAGCCCACATTTTTTCAGTGTTTCCTTGGATCTCATCTGATGCTAGGACCAGTTTCAAGGTTGTTTGATCTGTCTCATGGTATCAATATCTTCCTTCAGTTACAAAAACTGCACACAAGCTGCAGAATGATCAGAGTTTGAATATGATTTTCCCTGACTTTGATTTTTGCTTTTTTGAATGCACTCTGTGTTGTTGAATGCTCCTCCAAAGTGACTCGACATATTGAGCGTCTAATCTACTAATGCCCTGCAATCTTTTTCAACTTAACCCGTGGCTATTTTGACACCATTCATGATTGATATTTGTATTGCTCGGTAAGTTCAGTTGGTTATGTTGTTCCAAGTTAAAATTCAATATGATTATTAAAATGATTTGTTCAAATACTGCCACCATGAATTAGAATTATGATTTGAATATATTCAGATGTTTTCTAGTATAAAATTCCCTCTTTCCTGTAAAACTGCCATATCCTCACTTTTATGAGCGGAACATGTAAAATGCTTGGTCTCTGAATGAATTTTATAATAATGAATATCTCAAGTGGTTAGTAGAAAGGATAAAACATGGAGAATGAATATGAACTCTAAGATAGTAATATGATATGGAGCTGGTCATGGGGATGATATATGTTTTTTTAAAAAGTGAAGTTTTAAAAAAGAATGAATGATTGAGAACAATTACATTGATTTGTTTGATTTCATGGTTCACGAAGATAATCTGTCGCAAGCAATATAGGAGCACTATCTCCAATCCACATGTTGGAGAGAATACAGAGCTCGAAGGAATAGAACATCCAGAAAAATATATGGAATATGACTTTTTTTAAAAACAAAAGTTGTAGCATTCTCAATCTTGCTTCCAATAGTCTATGTTTGCAATTCTAAATTGGTATTGACCCAATTAGCATTAGTCCAGAAATCCTGGTAAGGTGTACTCAGGAATAAATAGAATAAGGTTAATCGAACTGCCATATTGACTCAGTAGGTAAGGCCATTATGAAGCTTTTCTGCATATGCTGTTTTCTAAAAGAATGAAGGTTTTTCAGTCACTATTGGTGGACAGCCTTTTTGTGGCAAATGTATTTCTATCACTGTATTATAATGTATATCACAACATTAAAGTACATATTGTAAATCATACTACAGGCAGAATACCCTACATACCTATCTGTAAACTTGTATGAATAGTTTTTTTTTGTTTTCTGATTGTAAAAACCAAAATGAAGTGTCCATAACGAAGCGTTAGAAGAGCATGTTGCGATTGAAACAGTGACAATTGGACAGAATGTAGAATCCCAAAATTCATCCGTAGTGACAGGAAGTCCGTGAGCAGCATCAGTATGGAATGAGTGTCTGTCTATCTAAAAACCTAAGTGAAATTCTGATAAACATCAGAATCCATTTCCAACCCTGGGTGATCGGTGAGCCACATCAACCTTTTGTGAATTTATGAATGAAATTGAATTATTTAAGAACAATTAAAAAGTTTTCCAAAGCCAATAACGCATGCATCTGCAGAATATTAAATAGATAAGCATAGAAGTATTTGCAATTACATGGTTTGCAATTTTAGAGTCTAAATGCATGCATACATTTGAACTTATTCATGTTAAATCAACATTGCTTCAAGCATAATGGTTCTTATCTGACGATATATTTCTGTAATTTACTAAGGTTGAATGTCGAACCTCATGATTCTATGGTGCAACAGCTCATGGTTGAAGCATGGGGGCGGATTGAAAGGTAAATACAGCAGATTTTATAACTAGTTTTGGATGAGTAATGTCTTTTCTTGCATTTAGCTTTAATGTCTATTTTTAAAAAAAAAATGAAAATAGCATTTCACCTTAAATCCTACAGTATGAACAGAGCAAACTACTGGGAAATAAATGCACAAAAGAATGCAAATGTATAATAAATGCTAACTTAGTAAAAGGTTCATATTTGATATTGTATTTTCAATATTTGTGACTAGAAATGGTGTGCAGTTTCCTCCTATTGATTCAATGTTTCTTTTCAGATAATGGCTACTATATAAGTACAACATGTGTAGAATAAATTTACAGTGGATACAACCAATAAATCATCTGAATTATTTTGCTTAAAATTCATGCCTCCTGTTCTACATTGCCAGATATGAGCATTTTGATATAATGCCTCTCTGCAGCCCCCTCTATGGGAGCTGTAAATAAAGTTAGTTCAATAAAAACTGCCTGTTGAGCATGTTAATCTTAGTGCAATACTCAACACCTAGAATCATAGAATCCCTACAGTGTAGAAGAGGCCATTTGGCCCATCAAGTCTGTACCGACTCTCTGATCGAGCATCTTACCTAGGCCCCTCTCCCGCCCTATCCCCGTAATCCCACACATTTCCTATGGCTACTCCAGCTAACCTATACATCTTGGGATACAAAGGGGCAATTTAGCATGACCAATCCACATAACCTGCACATCAAACTGTTTTACAGTCCATTGGAGGCATTCCCAGTCAATCTGGGGCATGGATATTGGTAAAATGTAATCCAAATGGAACTTCAGGAATGTTAATTTATTTGAGCTGGACACTGGTAAACTTTTAAAAGCTCAACCTGCACATTTTGTTTGTTCATGGGATATGGCCATTGCAGGAAAGACCAGCATGAACCCAATCTAGGCTTTTACTCTACTGAAGTACTACTGTGTTGATGTGTACTTTTGGATGAGATGTTAAACCAAGGGCAGTCTTAACTGGAGTTCAGAGCATCATGGTTTATCTGGTACACTGGCTACTATTAACCCTTCAATGAACATCACTGATGCCGATTTTCTAGTTGTCCCATTTTTGTTTGAAACCTTGACTTACGCAAATAGCTACCACTTTTCCCTTAATTACAATCGTGCCAATGCTTCAGAAGTCATTGACTGTAAAAGGTTTTTGACACTGAGACCACATTGTCTTGCTTTATACAAAGTTAACCTGAAATGATGGGAAAATTATAATAAAAGAAATTAAAGAACTTAAAAGGCACACATGTATGGATAACTCAAAGTGGAAGGAGGGATTGTCATAAGCTCCAGTCGTCTTAGAAGAATCTAGGATGGACCAAGAGTAGAAGACACGTCACAAGAAATAGGAGTAGACTATTTTGTCTATCAAGCCAACTCCATGATTCAATAAGATCATAGTTGATCTGATGTGGCCGTAACTCCACTTTCTGGCTGTTCTGAGATGGTCCTTCTATCTGTGGATTTTAGGCTTGGTACTTGGTTAATAGACACACTGTAGCCATACTCTGGTATCTGTTTTACACTTGTTTATTAGTGCTACATCTTAACATCTAATCCCTCTCCTGAGTCCAGCACATGATTGACTGATGTCAGTGGTACATCATCTATGTCATACATTAGCAACTCCCATCTGTTAACTCTTTATACTACGTTGCCTGTTTCCCCAGCCCAACCATAACTCCCATGTTGATGGAAAATCTGTTCACCTTAGCCTTGAATATATTCAGTGACCCAGCCTCCACTGCCCTCTGCAGAGCCACATTCCAAAGACTAACAATCTTCCTCATACTTTTTCTCCAATGATTGTGATTGTTTTAAATTTCACCTCTTTTACCTTTGTTCTACTATTCTTGGGATGTTTTCTATGTCTTCTACTGTGATGCAAAATATTTGTCTCCCATTATTAATTCTCACTCTCTAAGGGTCTAATGTTTCCTTTACTCTCTTCCTTTTTATATATTTGTAGAAGTTTTACGTGCCATTTTATATTTCTTATATGTCTTCTCTCATACTCCATTTTCTCTTTTTTAGTTATCCTTTGCTGCTTTCTAAAATTTTCCTAATCTTTTCGGTTATCACTAATCCTTTGTACTTTTTTTTCATTTTGATTCCTTAATTAGCCATGGATAGTTTCCTTTGATCCTTCTCATAGCGTCTTTCTTAACAGAATTTTTATCGAGTTATGCAATATCTTTTTAAATATATTCTTCTGCTTCTTTCTTTTAGCCTGTTTTCCCATTCTGCTTTAGCCAGCTCTGTCCTCATACCCTTGTAATTGCCTTTGTTTAAGACACTATAAATTTCTTGTCCTCAAACTGAATGTGAAACTCTCACATTATGATCACTCTTACTGTGACGATCCTTTACTATGATGTTTTAATTAATCCTGCCCGATTACATGTTATCAGATTTAAAATAGCCTGTTCACTGGCTGGTTCCTGTAGGAGTTTTTCAGAGATCCAAGTATTTTGCTGATTTCATGCAGGAGATTTCTCTTTATTAATACAGCTCAGCCAATACAAAGAAATCACCGGAGACAGTAGTTTCTGGTTAAAGACAAACTTTTTTGAGCCAGGCCTTGTTCCACCATGTGAGGGAGAGCAATTTAAGACCGCTCAAATTTTTCTAATTAAATTATCAAGACATTCTGTAATTATACTTCTTCAGAAATCATCTGCCCACCTACTCTGTCCATCTTATTAGGACAATTACATCCTATACTCTGGCAACGTGAGAATTCATTGGTCCGTAGAATCTGGAAGTTCCCACCACTTGTCTCTTAGCAATTTCAATTATGTAGGTAATAGAGTTCAAAGTTAACTTTCTCACTGTCTCTCCAGAATGTCTTGATAATTTAATTAGAGTTCAAGAGTTGCTGTTCTCACCGTCTGCTAAGTATCCCTTATCAGAAAATGAATTGTCCCATTCATTTAGTGTCTTGGAACTGTACTGATAAAGACTATGCTCTGTGGCTGTATTGTTCTTAAAGAATGTGGTTCAGCTCACTTAGCTTTCACCCCATTATGCCCTGGGCCAGTCTGTATTTGGCTAAGATGTACAGAATACTTTCAAAAATACATATTTAAAATCTCTGACAGTGGTTATATGTGTATCTATGCATCTGTACCTTTGTAATTCATACATTTTCTGTACTATATTCATTTCTAAATTAGTCTACCCCGGTTTTACTAATCTTTCAGTACCAAACTACCCTTATCTCCTCTCTCAGTTCCAAATGTATTGTTCTAAGGAACTGCCCTGAATGCGCACTCTGAACTCAACCTCCAGGTTATTTTTGCCAATTGACTCATCCAATTTATATGAAGATTAAAATCACCCACGATTTTTGCAGTTCCTTTCTTACAAATTTGATTAACTTAGCATTTTTCCTCCATTTCTGTTAATGCTAAAAATACTCAACAGGGTCAGGCAGCATCTCAGCAGAGAAAAACAAAGCTGCTATTTCAATTCTGTGATCTTTTATCAGAACTACAACTCTATCTGCAACTCCAGTTCTAATGAATAATCACACCCCTGAAATGTCTACTCTTGTTTTTCTCTTCGCAGACACTACTTGGCCTGCTGAATATTTTTTTTTGCATTTTCTGTTTTTATTTCAGATTTCCAGCATCTGCAGCATTTTGCATTGGCAATAGCAATGAAACTAGGGTAGAACATGAAACAACATTAATGAAGAGCAATAATTCCAAATCTTTGTTCTGTGTTCAACAACTTCCTCAAGCCATTTTCTGTAGTAGTGTTATTAACATGTAAGAAAATTATGGAAGACACCAGTGAGAGAGAGGAAAGGAATTTGATGTTTAATAGTAAAAATTAATTCAGAATTTTCTTTCATCAGTGAATGTTGATAAGTTTCCTCACCTTCACCAGGGGATGCATTATTTCACATTTTTATTTGTATTTCCATTTGTGACCTCGATCTACCACAGATTTGCAGAAAAATATTTTGAATTTAAAAAGGTAGACAATTGCTAACATACCAATACACCTCCATAGGTTTATGTTATTAAGAGAAGTGGATAAACTATTGGAAAAGAAAACTGTTAAAGGTTTAAGAAAGTTCAGGACATTAGAATTAAGTGAATGACTCTTTCACAAAGTCATCAAATATGTGATAGGCTTAACTACTGTTTCTATACTGTGAATTCTGAAGATATTTTCTATCTTTTCTTCAGGATTCAGGAATCATTAATGTGCTTGGGAGAATGGAAAATAACCAGTGTTAAAGCCAGCAAATGTCATTTAAAAATCAGCAAAACCAAAATCTCACTTATCAAGAAAAGAAAGCAGGCTATATTAATACTGATTGAGGGTAGGTGGCAGAATGAGATGACAATATTTCTTTAGAGCATTGGAGGGATAGGTTTCTCTGTCTCACCTGCTCAGTGCATAGAGAGGAAAGCGTGCTAACCCTGCCTGATTTGCCTTCCCAAATGGAATATTTCTGGCACGGTACAGACAAAAATCTACCCATCCAATGTGGAAAATGCTACGGGGTCTCTGGATAAGTGAAATCATGAATAGGATTTTATAGAATTAGAAATGATAAATTTAGGACGTGGCAGACCATCCAGTCCATCGTGTCCATGTCAGTTTCGGGGTGTTTGGTGCAATGCTTATTTTCAGGCTATATTTCATCTTAGAAAGCAGGCCAAATCTGGTGAGAAAAGAAGTTTATTATGTCACGAAAGAACGGATGCATACCATTTAGTCCCTTGAGCTTGTTCAGCCACCATTCAATAAGGTTATGGCTGATAGAGTCATAGAGGTTTACAGCATGGAAACAGGCCCTTTGGCCCAACTTGTCTATGCTGTCCAGTTTTTAACCACTAGGCTATTCCCAATTGCCTGCATTTGGCCCATATCCCTCTATACCCATCTTACCCATGTAACTGTCTAAATGCTTTTTAAAAGACAAAATTGTACCCGCCTCTACTACTACCTCTGGCAGCTCATTCCAGACATTCATCACTCTGTGTGAAAAAATTGCCCCTCTGGACCCTTTTGTATCTCTCCCCTCTTACCTTAAACCTATGCCTTCTAGTTTTAGATTCCCCGACCTTTGGGAAACGATGTTGACTATCTACATTATCCATGTCCCTCATTATTTTATAGACTTCTATAAGATCACCCCGAAGCCTCCTATTCTCCAGGGGAAAAAGTCCCAGTCTAACCAGCCTCTCCTTATAACTCAAACCACCAAGTCCTGGTAGCATCCTAGTAAATCTTTTCTGCACTCTTTCTAGTTTAATAATATCCTTTCTATTATAGGGTGATCAGAATTGTATACAGTATTTCAGGCCTTACTAACGTCTTGTACAACTTCAACAAGAAATAAGACGTCCCAACTCCTGTTATCAATGTTCTGACAAATAAAACCAAGAATGCTGAATGCCTTCCTCACCACTGTCCACCTGTGAAGCCACTTTCAAGGAGCTATGAACCTGTACACCTAGATCTTTGTTCTATAACTCTTCCCAATGCCCTATCATTAACTGAGTAGGTCATGCCACAATTCGATCTACCAAAATGCATCACCTCACATTTATCTAAATTAAATTCCATCTGCCATTCATTGGCCCTCTGGCCCAATTGATCAAGGTCCCATTACAATCCGAGATAATCTTCTTCACTGTCCTCTATGCCACCAATCTTGGTGTCATCTGCAAACTTACTAACCATGCCCCATAAATTCTCATCCAAATCATTAATATAAATAACAGTGGACCCAGCACCGATCCCTGAGGCACACCGCTGGTCACAGGCCTCCAGTTTGAAAAACAACGCTCCACAACCACCCTCTGTCTTCTGTCATCAAGCCAATTTTGTATCCAATTGGTTACCTTACCCTGGATCCCGTGAGATTTAATCTTGTGCAACAACCTACCATGTGGTACTGCACTGCCCTCATCTACCTTGGTTACCCCTTCAAAACTTCGTGAGACATGATTTTCCACTCTCAAAGCCATGCTGACTGTCCCTAATCAGTCCTTGCCCCTCTAAATACCTCAAGATCCTGTCTCCCAGAATACCTTCTAACAACTCACCCACTACAGACATTAGGCACACCATTCTGTAGGTCCCAGGCTTTTCCTTGCAACTCTTCTTAAACAAAGGCACAACGTTTGCTACCCTCCAATTTTCAGGCACCCCACCTAAGGCTGCCGATGATTTAAATATCTCTGCGAGAGGACCCGTCATTTCCTCCCTAGCCTCCCACAATGTCCTGGGATACGTTTCATCAGGTCCTGGGTATTTATCTACCTTGATGGGCTTTAAAACTTCCAGCATCTCCTTTTCTGTAATATGTATACTCCTCAAGACATCACTATTTATTTCCCCAAGTTCCCTATCATCCATGCCTTTCTTAACAGTAAATACCAATGAGAAATATTCATTTAGGATCTCACCCATCTCTTGTGGATCCGCACATAGATGACCTTGTTGATCCTTAAGAGGCCCTACTCTCTTCCTAGTTACTCTTTTGCCCTTTATGTTTTTGTAGAAGCTCTTTGGATTCTCCGTTGCCCTATTTGCCAAAGCAATCTCATGTCCCCTTTTTGCCCTCCTGATTTCTCTCTCAACTCAACTCCGACAACCTCTATACTCTTCAAGGAGTCCACTTGATCTCAGCTGCCCAAGTCATATGCCTCCTTTTTGTCCAGATTCTCCATTTCTACCAGCTTTGCCTTTTGCTCTAAAATGAATGTGCTTACCTTGAACCCTGGTGAAAGCCTCCCACTTATCAGACATCCCTTTGCTTGCCAACAGACTCCCCCAATCAACTTTTGAAAGTTCCTGTCTAATACCATCAAAATTGGCCATACCCCAATTTAGAATTTTAACTTTTGGGACAGACCTATCATTCTCCATAGCTATCTTAAAACTAACGGAATTATGGTCATTGGTCCCAAAGTGATCCCTCACTAACACTTCTGTCACCTGCCCTTCCTTATTTCCCTAGTGGAGGTCAGGTTTTGCCCCCTCTCTAGTCGGGCCATCCACATACTGAATGAGAAATTTCTCCTGAACACACTCAACAAATTTCTCTCCATCCACGCTCCTACCTAATACTATGGCTGTCCCGGTCAATGTTGGGAAAGTTCAAGTCCCCTACTTTTACCACCCTATTTTTCTTGGAGCTATCTGTAATCTCCTTACATATTTGCTCCTCAATTCCCTGCTGACTATTTGGGGGTCTGTAGTACACTCCTATCAGTGATCTCTCCCTTCTTATTTCTCAGTTCTACTCATATAGACTCAGTGCGAACCCTTAGATATATCCCCTCTCGGTTCTGCCGTGATGTTCTCCCAATTCAAAAATGCAACTCCTCCTCCTCTCTTACCTCCTGTTCTATCTTTCCTATAGCATCTGTACCCTGGAATATTGAGCTGCCAGTCCTGCCCCTCCCTTAGCCATGTTTCAGTAATAGCTATAATATCCCAGTCCCATGTAGCCATCCATGCCCTGGGTTCATCTGCCTTGCCGGTCAGGCCTCTTGCATTGAAATAAATGCTGTTTAATCCAGACTTCCCTTGCTCTCTGCCCTGCTTTCTCAAACCGTCTGTCCTGTCATGTTTTGTACACTTTCCATGTTTTATTTCTTTTAGCCTTGCTGGACCCATTCACCGAGTTCTCCATAGTCTCTGTACTGTTGCCCTTTTTGATTTTAGTCTTTGGTTTCTCTGCCTTCTACTTTTCCCCTGACTGCCTTTCGTGTCTGTCCCACTTTACTTCCCTCTGACTTCCTGCATCAGTTCCCATCCCCTTGCCACATTAGTTTAAACCCTCCCCAACAGCACTAGCAAACACTACCTCTCGGACATTAGTTGCAGTCATGCCTAGGTGCAGACTGTCCAATTTGTACTAGCCCCATATCCCCCAGAACCAGTTCCAATGTCCCAGGAATTTGCACCCCTCCCTCCTGTACCATATTTCAAGCCGCGTATTCATCTTAGCTATCCTGACATTCCTACTCTGACTATCCCGTGGCACTGGTACCAATCCTGAGATTACTACCTTTTAGGCCCTACTTTTTAGTTTAACTCCTAACTCCCTAAATTCAGCTTGTGTGGCCTCATCCCATTTTTAAAAATCTATATTGCTGGTGCCTATATGTACCACGACAGCTGACTGTTCACCCTCCCCCTCCAGAATGTCCTGCAGCCACTCCAAGACCTCCTTGACCCCTACATCAGGGAGGCAACATACCATCCTGGAGTCTCGTTTGCATCCGCAGAAACGCCTGTCTTTTCCCCTTACAATTAATCCCCCAACACTATAGCTCTGGCACTTTTTTTTTCCTGTCCTCCTGTGCAGCGGAGCCATCCATGGTGCCATGAACCTGGCTGCTGCCACCTTCCCCTGGTGAGCCATCTCGGCCAACAGTATTCAAAATGGTACATCTGTTTTGGAGGGAGATGACTGCAGGGGATTTCTGCACTGCCTTCCCACTCTTCCTTTGTCTGGTGGTCACCCATTCCCTATCTCCCTCAGTAAGTTTTATCTGCGGTGTGACCAACTCACTGAATGTGCTATTCACGACTTCCTCAGCATCATGAATGCTCCAAAGTGAATCCATCCGCAGCTCCAGAGTCATCAAGCGGTCTAACAGGAGCTGCAGTTGGACACACATCTTGCACGTGAAGGAGCCAGGGACACCAGAAGAATCCCTGAATTCCCACATCGCACAAGAGGAGCATGACACAAGTCTGGGATTTCCTGCCATGACTTAACCATTAAGTTATCTGACAACAACAACAATGCCAAGACAAAAAAAAGGAAAAACTACTTACCAGTCACCAGCCAATCACTGTGACAACACAGTTCGACTTCTTTCTACCTCTCACTTGCCCTCAAGTCTCCCTTGCAGGTTCGCCTCTCCACTCCTCCTGGAGATGAGCACCTCTTTCTCCTCAGCACCGAATTCCCACTCAGCTTCAAATTCCTGATATCCTCACTCTGGCTGAAACTCACTCCGGCTGCAGTCTCTCTCCCATTGGCTTGCGCAAGCTCACTGGTGACCCAACTCCATATACTCACCTTTGTCCCATTTCCTAATATATTTGATTATGACAATTTATCAGTCTTGGATTTAAAATTGAGCTATCATCAACTGACATTTGCAAACTCCTATCAACTTTGCAGGTAGAAGTGTTTCCCACGGTCTGGCTCTTATTTTTAGGTGATGTACTTTAGTCCTAGACCCAGCAATCGGTGGAAATAGTTTCTTTATCTAACTTTGATCAACTCGCCCTGTAATTTTCTAAATTTCGGGAAATTTAACCCCAGTTTCTATAATTGCTTGTAATTTGACCATTTGAAGTCCAGGTGATATTTAGTGAATCTATGGTGTACTTCCTCCAGGGTGGTATATCCTTTCTAAGATGTGGCGCCCAACACTGAATCCAGTGCAATCGGTATGATCTAACCAGGGCTTTGTGGTAGCTATAGCACAACTTCTATTCCCTTGAATTTTAGCCCTCTGGATGTAAAGGTCAACATTCCATTAACCCTCTTGATTATTATGGAGGTATCCAAATTATTGATGCTGTTTAACATTGTTGCTCTGCCAGTTCATATTGCTGTGATCATAGCCAAAAAGATAAGTTAACACCTAACTCTACTGAATAAAATATTTACATTACTGTAGTATTTTTTTTCAGCCTGTAAGTGTTAAAGCTGTTTCTGTTGTGACAGGTTTAACATGGCTACATTATCCAAGTTTGCTGTATGTTTGACTGATCAGCATATGTACCACAGTCCAATAATGGGAGAAATCACAGATATTGTTAGCAGGAAAATGGAATTCATACAGGATGCAAGGTAACATGAATAGACGAGAAGCACCATTGTTATTTAATGGTCGCAGTGCTTTGTGTCACTATTTGTGCATTGTTTTCAGGTTTGCTTACCTAACAGCAGGAACTGCACTCTTGTGTGTGAAGTGTATTGAAATGATTCTGAGAAGCATAAAATGCTATACAAATAGAAATTTTCTTTTGAGATGCAAAGTAAAGCTGCTATGGAATTTTGTGGATTAAAGTATTCGTTGATGAATTTTAAAAAAGCATTTTTTCTAAGTATGTTTCCTGAACTTGATTAAAGGATTGATGTATGTTAGTTATAGACAGGTTGGTGCTCTTGTGTGCTACCAAGTTGTAAATGATGGAATTAGTTATTTTTTGTTCCAAGTATATATTTTTCAGATGTTTTAAATACGATCTTATAAAATGATATGACTCGACAGCAAAATGGTTTGATTTCAATAGAATTGATTTTTTGAAGTGGCACACAGTACTAGTCATAATAATATTTATCTGTGCAATCTCCGATTGGTACTTACTCAATCTGACAACATCTGTTGAATTAAATACTGTAGTATCGGAAAAATAGGTATAACCTTTTTTGCAATGTTGAACATAAATGTGTAAAGCAATTAATGATTCTGAAAGCATTATTTATCACTGATAATCATGTTTGTCTGTTGAATAGGATACTTTCATCATTAATGTTGAGTGTTTCTGGCATGATCTCCCCACGCCTTCGAAATTGTCTGATAGAAAAGGCAGAATGTCTGCTGGATACCGGGGATTCTTCTGAATTTAATACCTCACGCCGAATTGCACAATTTTTACGCAATATCAAATTCAGCTATCGTCCTCTGTTGGAAAAATGCAACAAGACTTTTCTTCAAAACATAAAATGTCTGGATGCTGATAACATAAGTATAATTCTTGGAGTATACCAGTCTCTACATTTTAACAATTGTGACTTTCGGTTAGCTGCAAAATGGAGACTTACTGAACTTCTGAATACTCACACTGACCCTGCCAGTTTTGCCAAGCTGTTTGCAGCATTAGGACCTTTATCTGGGCTGGTGGTTAGGGAAAGGTACGTTACTAACTTTGGTGGCTTTGACATCTGAAGTAACTTCTGACCTCCTCTTTCCTTGTTGTAAAATAAATATGTGAAGTTGTGCTTTTTTTTTGGATTTCTTTTGTTGCATGATTTAAAAGAAATTCCTTAAAAAATCCAATAAACGCAATTGTTTTGAGATATTAATTTCATGATTTTCGTCCGTTTATGAAATAATGAATTAAATCCCAGTAAAAACGATTGGAGGTCATTAAAATATGTGGGGGTAGGGCCAGGGTGGGATTGTGGTCGGTGCAGACTCGATGGGCCGAATGGCCTCCTTCTGCACTGTAGGGTTTCTATGATTTCTATGATTTCAGCATTTAATATGATTAAATCCAACTTTATATTAATGATTTGGATTGGATGGGAATTTAGGAGGCATGGTTAGTAAGTTTGCAGATGACACCAAGACTGGTGGCATAGTGGACAGTGAAGAAGGTTATCTAAGATTGCAACAGGATCTTGATCAATTGGGCCAGTGGGCCGATGAATGGCAGATAGAGTTTAATTTGGATAAATGCGAGGTGCTGCATTTTGGTAGATCGAACCAGGGCAAGATTTACTCAGCTAATGGTGGGGTGTTGGGGAGATTTGTGGAACAAAGAAATCTAGGGATACAGGTTCATAGCTTCTTGAAAGTGGACGGTGGACAGAGTGGTGAAGAAGGCATTCGGTGTGCTTGCTTTCATTGGTCAGAGCATTGAATACAGGAATTGGGATGTCTTGTTGAAGTTGTGCAAGACATGAGTAAGGCCACACTTGAAATACTGTGGACAGTTCTGGTCACCTTATTATAGAAAGGATATTATTAAACTAGAAAGAGTGCAGAAAAGATTTACTAGGATGCTACCGGGACTTGATGGTCTGAGTAATAAGGAGGCTGGATAGACTGGAACTTTTTTCCCTGGAGCATATGAGGCTTGGAGGTGATCTTATAAAGGTCTATGAAATAATGAGGGGCATGGATAAGGTAGATGGATAGTCAACATCATTTCCCAAAGGTAGGGGAGTCTAAAACTCGAAGGCATAGGTTTAAAGTGAGAGGGGAGAGATACAAAAGTGTCCAGAGGGGCAATTCTTTCTCTCACAGGGTGATGAATGTCTGGAATGAGCTGCCAGAGGCAGTAGTAGAGGCGGGTACAATTTTGTCTTTTAAAAAGCATTTAGACAGTTACATGGGTAAGATGGATATAGAGGGATATGGGCCAAACGTGGGAAATTGGGACTAGCTTAATGGTAAAAACTGAGCGGCATGGACAAGTTGGGCCAAAGGGCCTGTTTCCATGCTGTAAACCTCTATGACTCTAAATGTTTTAAAACTATTTAATTTAAACTAATTGCAAATACTGTGAGCTGAATTTCAATCAGAAGTATGTGTTGTATATTTTTGTGTGTTATCTGACCGAAAGAACTACAGGTCCATTTATTTTAATATCACATTGGTGCAGTGGTTAGCACTGCTGCCTCACAGTGCCAGAGACCTTGGTTCGATTCCGGCCTTGGGTGTCACTCTGTGTGGAGTTTGCACGTTCTCCCTGTGTCTGCCTGGGTTTCCTTTGGCTGATTTGGTTTCCTCCTACAGCCCAAAAATGTGCAGGTTTGGTGTATTAGCCATGCTAATCTGCCCTCAAATGTTCAAAGATGTGTAGGTTAGGTTGACATATCTTGGTAAATACACAGAGTTATGGGGATGTGGTTGTGGACCTGGGTAAAATGCTCTTTCAGAGAGTAGGCGCAGACTCAATGGGCCGAATGGCGCCCTCCTGCATTTTAGGGATTCCGTGGGATCAATACTGAATAAAGTAATTGAATCTATTCTGCAGGCCTAGACAACAGTGATAATTTCTAAGCAATCAACATGGATTTAGAAATGAATGATTCTGAATGATGAGGCACTTCAATTTCTTTGAGCTTATTGCAGATAATATTACTCAATGTAGTTTATTTGGATTTTCAGAAAGCCCTTTGAAAGCCCTGAAAACTACAATCTAGCTTTGAACATGGAAGTAAATAAGAAACTAATTTAAAAAGAAACTGAGATATATCAAAACTGATAAATCTAAACTCATTACAATATAATTAACTTGCAGCAAAACTTTTTTTCCTCCTCACATGCTTACTCCATTGTATAGGCTTGAAGCTGCTACCTTATTAATGGTCGAAGAATTTAACCCATCACAGACATTAGCAGTAATAGAGACCATGGAAGAGATGGACTGCAGGAATCTGCAACTAATTCAAAAGTAAGTGTATATTCTGCTCGCAAGAAAATGTACTCTAGTGGTTGTAAGAAATACTCCGTGCAATAACATCGTCATTTTTTATATTAGCCTTTGACCAGAAAATCCTTGTTTTTATCTCTCTCCTCACTCAGAGTTGCATCAACTTTGCTCAAGCAATTGGATCTATACAAGCCAGTGGATATTGCAAGGATAACACAGGCATTGTTATCGCTTCGCTGTCAAAATCCAGAGTTATGTGCAGAACTGAGACGACTGTTAGTAAGGTAAAATTTTTAGTGGGAAAACTGATCATAAATACATGTCATAGAAATAGTGTTATCATGTTGCACTTTAATGTACTGAGAATAATCAGACACGTGTTTTAGTAATTTTGAATTCTACTGTGCAGTTTTTTTCCCCAAACACATACAAAACCGATTTTCTGTAAATTTTCCAATGAGTAGTATAGAATCAGGGAGGCGATGACCTAGTGCTGGACTATTAATCCAGAAACTCAGTTAATGTTCTGGGGCCCTGGGTTTGAAACCTGCCATGGCAGATGGTAGAATTTGAATTCAATAAAAAAAAATCTGGACATAAGAATCTACTGATGACCATGAAATCATTGTCGATTGTTGGAAAAATCCATCATCTGGTTCACTGATGTCCTTTAGGAAAGGAAATCTGCCGTCCTTACCCAGTCTGGCCTATATGTGACTCCAGAGCCACAACAATGTGGTTGACTCTCAACTACTCTTGGGCAACTAGGGATGGGCAATAAATGCTGGCCAGCCAGCGACACCCATGTCCCATGAATGAATAAAAAGAATAGAATTTAAGTTTATTGAAATACTGAGCACTGAGTTTTCTGAATAAACTTAATGCCACTAGAAGTTTCAGCTGTTCAATCTGTTAACCTTTGTTCTTAAGCATTAATCAACAATGTTATTGAATTATTTATGCTATATTTTACTGAAAACAATATGCTGCTTTGGGAACTGAGATTTTATACGCTTTGCAGCAAGTACTCAAGTATATTTTCAGAAGCTCAGTGCAAATCATGTAGCAGTCGGGAAAAACAAAATTTGGTACCTTCAAAAAATTGCCTAACAAATAAAGTAAGTTGTTTGATCTTGATAAGTTTAGTTCAAAGTTCTTTTTTATGCTAACCCATGTTTGCAGCACTCATAGACTTGTAAATAAAGCAAGTTTTGGACTGGCAAAACTTGCATTCATATACCACCTAAAACAGCTTGAGGCACTGAACTCCAAAAGGAGATTGAAGTTGGTGAAGAAATGGTTTGTAGAGAGCGTTATGGAGAGAATTCCAGAGCTTGGGCCTAGGCAGCTAACGGCAAAACATCAATGGTAGAGCAAGGAAATTTGTGGATATTCAAGGAGCTAGAATTGAGGATTATAGATATCACTGAAAGATTGTAAAGCTGGCAGAGATTATTGACAGGTGAGATACATATGAAAGCCGAAGCTCAGCTTGGGGGGTGAATTGGATGCCAAGGCTACTAAAGGTCTGGTTTGGCTTGGATCAATAGCCAGGGAGGAGAATGGAGTTGTTGGCTAAGGAACCCAATTTAAACCTGCAACATTTTGGAAGCGGTGTCCAGCATGTGAACTGATTGTTTCCACCTCTACCTATTATAGCACCCTTGCACTGGTTCTGCTGCCCCCTTGTGTGTTTTCTTGGGATATACTTTGATCTGATTGTGACATCGACTAGATACCCAAGAATGGAGTTCTAGGAACATATGCATCTCTCAGTCCTCCAGCTGCATCGGAAAAGCAAAAGAGCTACAAGTGATCCCGGGCCTATATTATGAATACCTCTTGTGCTAATAAGTGAACACTTGCATTCAATAGAGGATGGTTATATGTAAAGTGGTCTCCAGCAATTCAGGTGGCATTGCTACAAATTTGCTATAGAATAGTTTGCAGAAAAGCAAGATATCTGTATTTCAAAAAGGACGTTTGTCGGACAGGGTAAAGTTGGCAGATTTCCTTCCCTAAAGGTCATTAGCAAACCCATCATTGGGTTTTTACGACAATCGACAATGGTTTCATGGTCATTATTTGACTTCTAATTCCCGATTTTTATTGAATTCAAATTTCACTATTTGCTGTGGTGGAATTCGAATCCGGATCCCCAGAGCATTACCCCGAGTCTCTGGACTCCTAGTCCAGTGACATACAACTATATCGACACCTCTCCCTGCCCCAGTACTGAATAAAGTAATTGAACCTATTCTGAGGCCTATACAATAGCATTAACTTAATAAGCAATCAACGTGGATTTAGAAGTTGATGATTCTGACTAACAAGCCACTGTGGGGGTAGGGCCTGGGTGGGATTGTGGTCAGTGCAGACTCGATGGGCTGAATGGCCTCCTTCTGCACTGTTGGGATTCTATGATTCAGCTTCTTTGAACATAATACAGATAGGTCGTATTGCTCATAATGTAGTTAATTTAGACTTTCAAAGAGCCATTTGACATCAAAACCACAATCTAGCATTGACCATGGAACTAGATAAGAAACTAATTTAAAAGGAAACTGAGACATTACAACTGATGGAATGTTAACTGGATATTGTGCTTTTAACTTTGACTGTTAATTTAAATAAATGACTAGAAATAATTAAGTTGGTCAAATTTAGTAAAGATTAATAGAAACAGAGGATACAGCTAAATACAACCACTAGACCTAGAAGGATATGCTGATCAGGTTGTAAGTAAGACTTGCATTTACAGAGTGATCTCATTATCTTAACACTCCAAAGCACTTTACAGCCAATGAGGTACTTCTGAAGTGTAATCGCTGTTGTAGCGTTGGAAACAAAGCAACACTTTTGCATATAGCAAGCTTGTGCAAACAGTAACGTATTGATGACCAGGTAATCTGTTTTTGTGATGTTGATTGAGAGATAAATATTGGCCAGAATACTGGAGCAACCTCCGCTCGTCTTCATTTATAGTACCGTGGGATCTTTTACATTCATGGTTACACTGAGTAGGTTGGGCAGAAGCTTGTGTAGAGCATGAACAGTGGCAGAACCAAATAGCCTTTTGAGTTGTGAATTTTGTGACTGAAGATGAATCTTGAGTACTCTAGTTATTTTACAGGGTAGCATGCTTTTGATCTTACTTTGCTGCAGTGGAAATTCAGGTGCAAGGCAGCTTTTTCTAATCTTTTCTTCTTTTCATAATTACAATGTAGAGTTAATTATTGATTAAGCCACACATGAAGTATGGTAATTATAGGTTAGTCATATAAGCTATTTTGTACATTGTATGAAGAACCATGCCTACATGCCAAGATTCCTGAATTGCCCCCTTTCTCATTAATATAAATACATTGTTGAGCTCTTAGTAAATCTTCGAGCTATTTTGTTTTGAACTTGCCAACCTGAGTTGCAGTTTATTCATCTTTAACTGAAGTCTAAATCTTATTCCTATCAGATATGGTGCATAATGAAAAGTTACCAGTAGATTTGGCATTTCTAAATACTAATTTTGTCTCTTTTCTCTTGCATCTGCCACCCCTTCATTTCCATCCACTCCAGTTATCTTCATCGCAGTGTTGTGCCCTATGAGGTGTCCATGTTAACTCGGGTTCTCTCTCTCCTTCCCGCTCCAAGAATTGATCACTTGATCATTGCACGTATTGATGCTGTCTTGCCCCAGTGTAATTTAAGTGACTTGAATGCATTGGCCATTGCCATCACCAAGTGGGTACGAATGGGTTCCTCATACCAATCTGGCACAGCAGCAGTGCATATGAAGCTGCTACAACGGCTAAATGATTGTGGTTTAGAGAGGCTGCAGAAGGCAGACCGTATGGACCTGCTACTGGAAGAGCTAAAATACATCTCTGGAGAATGGTTTGAAGAAGTACTTGCTGAAGAAACTATGGCAACATTTAAACGACTGATGGATCAGATGACTGGGTCCAATGTCCCAGACTTTGCGTTGTTTTTAACCAAAGCAAATTGCCTGCATACTGGTCTGCTGGACCAAATAGCATCTGTCACACTTGAAAACATCAACAAGGTATGCAAAACATAGTCCCTTATTTAGGAAAAAAGCTTTATTTTTCCTTTCTTTTAACCACCTTTACTTAAACCGGTAAACTATAATGCTATCCAAAGGTGAAACTTTCAAGTTTGTAGGGGCTTTAAACGGGCTGTGATGAATCAGCTACTCGTTACACAACCTGCCTGATTTTATTTTTCTTTTCCTTGTTTTAAATTGAAAGGAATTATTATTAAGGTGTATTAATGGGTGGTCAGTTTTCGGCTTCTGGTGAAGTTTAAAGTGCTACTAAAACTGTTCTCTAACACTGCTATAACTTCTCCATCCTCAAAATTTTATACACAGTGTCTTTATTTGCTGATTCTGACTCAACTGTAACCAAGTTTCAGTATGACTGTTCCACAATTTTCTATTTGAATCAGTAATCTTAATTCCCAATTTTGTTTCACATACTGTATGCATTAATGATCACTTTTCCCTTTTGCTTTACAGGCCCATATTTTTTGTTGTTTGTACAACGTATTTTGTTTATACTTTTAACCTTTTATTATTTCCTATCTAAGTACATGTGATCCACTGCTCTGCCAATTCTATTCTCTTTTCCCATTCTTCTTGCCATATTCATTTAAATTTACACCTTCGGACTCCAAACATGCACACTAACACACACCTAATTACATTTTCTGGTCCCTGTTTTGTTGTGCTGTAAACTAACTTGTCAGTGCAGCTCACTTCTGCTCTGGAGCTGACTCTAATGCCTTAGAAGTCTGTTTTTCCATCCTCCAGCCATATACTTGCTTCCCTAATCTGGCTGTTATTGTACTGGCTAATGTGTAGTACTGGTAGTACTGCTGCTAGCCTCATGAACCTATTTCTTTTTCAACTGATGGAAGTTTTTTTGCTTTTTGACCTGCAACCCATTTTTCCCTATGTGTGTTCCAATGTGAACTGTGGTTCCCACTAGATCTCCTACAAGAACTCCTGCATGTGCTTTGTTATGGCTCTAACCCTGATCTTACGATACAAAGGCTGTTTGATATTCGAGCTTGTGATTACAAAAGTGACCATTTATTCTTCTGCATGTCAATTTTTTCACTATCACTGATTCTGCATCCCATTTTTGATCATTTTACTCTACCCCTGAAACCATTATTTCCATTGTACCATGACCTTCTCCTGAATTTACTGTCTTTGTATCACTTGTAACACTTGTGCACGACTTCCTCCTACTTTTCCAATCTTGATTGTTTTCTGCTATAAATCCTTATCAGCCTGTGAGGTGGCCATCTCTTGGAATATGTGTTTCACAAACCTTATATGGATAACCAAGTGCTCCCTGCTATTCCTTGAGCCATCTAACTTTTGAATTTGATTCAGGATAGCCGGTAACATGTTTTGCAAGGGTGTTCGTCCGAGATGCTCAAATCATCCAGAAACACTCACGTCCAGCCAGGTTCACAAATTACAGCTGTTCTTCCACTGTAGCTTTTTAAAATTTTAATGTTACACAAAATATTAAAAAATTCTGTACACATGTACAGGCGGCACAATGGTTAGCACTGTGCCTCACAAGCGCCAGGGATCCGGGTTCGATTCCCGACTTCGGTCATTGTCTGTGTGTTCTCCCTGTGTTTGCGTGGATTTCCTCCAGGTGCTCTGGCTTCCTCCCATCGTCCAAAGATGTGCGAGTTTGGTGGATTGGCCATGCAAAAGGGACCCTAGTGTCAGGGGGACCAGCTAGGGTAAATACATGGGTTTATGGGGATAGGGCCTGGGTGGGATTGTGGTTGGTGCAGATAGGCCGAATGGCCTCCTTTTACACTGTAGGATTCTATTCTATATTTTCAGTGAGTTGCTATGATCTGGAATCCACTGCTTGAAAGCATGATGGAGGAAGGTTCAGCAACTTGCAAAACAAAATTGGATATAGACTTGGAAATATTTGCACAGATCTAAAGCACGATGGGCCAAATATTGTCCTGTGCTGTATGAATACATGGAACATGTAGACAAACAGTACGGTTCACACAATGAAGACCATATACGCCAGTTGCTATACTACACATAGTGCTAATTATGTAAATAAAGCCAGTCCTCGCCCTGTAGCTTCACACCAAATGACTTTTCAGTGCTGAAACTTGAATTAGGACAGCTTTGCCAGAAATAAATATTTTTATTTTGGTGGGTGTATGAAGAAACAATCCAATAGGTTTGTTGAGGTATTGTTGGAGGGGGGAAGAAATTGGTCACACATTTACTTTCATCTTCTGTAAATTATACAAATAAATAATTGAGTGCTGGGATGAACTGTCAACATTTACCTGCTCTCAACTGTCAGAAGAGGGAGGTTAAATGTTTTTCACACTGCAAGATTGTTAGAATAAGAAATGCTTGTCTACAAGCAGCCATTGAGGAAGAGTCTATATAACATTTAAGATAATGGGATAACTCTTTGAAAAGCAAGGCTATAAAACAATATGAAGAATAGGCATTGAGGTGGAGCTAGAATAAATTTAACAAATCAGGTCTGAGGATGATGGGCCAAAATAGCCTATTATTATGCTGTAGTTCCTCAGTATTCCTGAATTTGTACTAATTCTACACCAGTCATTTGAATACTTCTGTGCTTGATCAATAGTTTCTAAGTTTATATATGAAGAATAGCCACAGGAGATGACATGTAATTTGGAACCACTTTTCAAGAAATGTCAAAATCAGGAGTGGAGAATGGATAAAAATTACTACAAAAACTTGATTTTGATTTCATCTTTTTTTGTCGGCGATTTCTTGCACAATGGAATGCAAGTTTGTATTGAGTTATTTAAAAAGGAATTGGATTTTTTTTAAATATGAGGAAAGGAGGAGGGAAATGGGAAGACAAGGTAATAGTAGTTGTGGATAATCTGACCTTGTTGAACTGTTGTAGATTTACAGAACAGTATGTGGCTAAAATCTTTTTGATAAGAACGATATGGTGACTTTTGTTTTAATAATCTAGATCCATTATTCAGCCATATATGCTGCTCTGCTTCCATTCACTATCTTGAATTATGATCCTCCACAAGCTGAAGAGTTTTTTGAATCTTGTGTACAGCGTATCAGGCCTTATTTGAGTGAGTATTGTAAGGCACATCATGGGAATTTAATGTCCACAGACACTAAAGTCAATGAGTTGCTTAACTTCATGTATACAAACAGTGAATTATTCTTGATACATAAATGATTTGAATGCATGACATCACCTATACTAAACATGTAAAACTGAATGCCACAGTAGTGATTGTTGTAGTATTGGATTTTTAAATTACAGTATTTGGTTGAAAGTCAAATGTCTTTCTTGTGCGAGTTCCTTTCTTTGTCTATTATTTTAAACAGCACTTGGGGAATTGGAAGAGTTGTGGTGGCTTGAGCATTCTGCCATAGTGCAAATTGGTAGCAAAGTTATGAGTGCCTAGACCAATTTCTGACAACTATTAGCTTAACCCATTCAGCTGTCTACTGCATTTGATGGTAGATCTAACTTTGCATTGGATTGGGAATGCTGGAATAAAGATTTATGAGGACAATGAATCTGTAAACCAAGATCAATTTTGGAATTGTTGTCCTTTTTCAAACATTAAGACCAATGAATTATTAATTTTTGTATTAGATCTACTTGTTAATGTGAGAGTATAAGCTGTCTAATAATTTTGTATTATCAATTAAAATTTCCCAATTTACATAATGTTTCTAGCTATCTGTTCTAAGATAATTGTCATAATGAACTATATTTTTGTGTACAGCTTGATGCTAATGATTACAGTAGGGATCAAGATTGGATCTCACTTTCCTGAGTTTTTACTTAATTACACACTTAATGTGTGGCACAATAATGCCTGTCACATCAAGGGTGAAGCATTTTATAGAATTATTCTTGGATAGTATATGTCTAAGTAGTATTGGTAGAAACTTGAAAACATCTACCCTATGCCCGAAAAGATGAGAGAAGCTGAGATGAAATTGGATTTTTGATGACCTTTAAACAAAAAGGTGCATTTTCAATTCTATCGCTACGATACTACAATGAGTACACTTCAGAAGTACTTCATTGGCTCTGAAGCACTTTAGGATGCTCCAAACTCCATGAAAGGAGCAACATCTTTCCTTTTTCTAAATAGATATGACTTTTCAAAAAAGAAATTAAAAGTGGGGGTGCTTCCAAGTTCTTTTGAAGGGAAACAATGTTAATATTTACAATAAAAATTATACCATTTGAACTAGATCCATGACAAACAACAAATTATTTTTGAAGGTTACATAGCTATCCCTAATTTACCCCTTCTCACCTTAATGACTTTGAAATGTACTGCCAAAGATGTTTGTTGAGTAATGAAGGATATTTTCCTGCAATTAATTGGGATATGTTAATATTTTTCCCATAAATTTTCAAATTCAAATCCGTTTTTATCCTACAACTACATAAATCCGTTTTTATCCTACAACTACATAATGCATAAGTGTTTTTTTATTGCTCTTACCAATAATGTTCAAGATTTAGAACATTAGTCTTGTTAAAACAATGTTAATGACAGGAATACAAAATAATTTATCTATAATATATTTTTGGAAGTTTAACATATTTCATATATTTATTATACTAATTTAGTTTGTTCAGTGATATAGTGGATTTCTTTTTGCCTACATTATGACAGTAATTACACTTTAAGTACTTAATTAGATGTAAAGTGCTTTGGGATACCCAAAGATCTTGAAAAATGCTACATGTCTTTTTTTCCTTTACATAGAGTTATGTGACCCTCATCTTCTGGTGCTATTTGGTTACTCACTAGCTCTTGCAGGCTACTTTCCTGAAGATATAATAAAGACTATTTTTAGTGTGGATTTTCTAGTGAAGCTGGACTCGCAACTGGATAGTAAGTTCCACTTGTCATTTAAGTATTGGTACATATAGATTTTAAAGGTACCTGTATTCGTCTATCCTTGATTTGGGTGTGCAATTTTCACAACGCGCACCCCCTCCCTGCCCCACCCCACCCATGGAGCAAAGCAGATTTTTTGATTAGTTTTTTTTTTCCAGGTGAGATTTAAAGCATTAATTACAATTTTGGATGTCACACCAGAGCTTTTTGGCACATATATGGTGGGACAGGCCTGAGGCTGGATCTGTTATAATTGGGTGGGGGTGAATTTTTAATATCTCAAATTTATTAAATATTTTAAGAAACAAAAGAAATGACCCGTGGGCATAAATTATCACTACATAATGCATCATTGACTTATAAGAAATCAAAATTAATTCCTAATGTTGGAATGAAACCTGCCATCTTTAATCGGGCTAGCCTAAATGTGACAAATCCCACACCAACATAAGTTGACTCTTGACTACTTTCTGAACTGGTCAAGCAAACCAATAAGTTGTATCCAAAAGATTACCAGTACCTTTTTAGGGCAGCAATGGATGGGCAATTAATTCCTGGAAGACCTACATAAGGAAAGAAATGTCAGTCATAACCTGAAATGCTATTGTTACCTTATTTTATCCAGCAGTCAAAATCTCCTTCTCATTTTTTTTGAGCCAATTGGATTGCTCATTTTCTAAGCATCCTGCACTGGGGTACGATTAGTTTTGGGACTCTTAAATGTGTTTCATCTGCTGCAGTTTGCTGCATTATAATTTTCAGGCTAATGTCTGAAAGGTGACTTCAGATTCATGTAGCCCATGATGTTCAACCAGACCAACTGGCTAAGCCAGTTAACAACAGTGAAGGTTTTTTTTAATACTATTTGGTTAATCTTCATTGTGTAGTACAACATTTTGCCTTGATGCTCCTGGGTAATGGACAAAAAAATCGCACATCTGATTGTTATCTGTTAATTGCATGTGGCCATTGTGTGAGGATCATATCAGACTCGACCGTCGTCAAATAGCTTGTCATTCCCAGTGAAGACTGTTCCTTAAGAAAATTGGTGGAAAAAGAAAATGCTGTAATCTATTATTATAACATGGTTTCTAATACTAGCACTGCCCGATGCTCTGAACATGCGGATTCGGTTACGTTTAATGGAGCTGAACAGAGCTGTCTGTTTGGAGTGTCCGGAATTCCAGATCCCATGGTTTCATGACCGTTATTGTCAGCAGTTGCTAAATAAAGGTTGGTGATTGCTACAGTAAATAGAACTATATTTTTGAACCTTTTTGCTCAACTTTTTCCCTCTTCCTTTAATGCTTGTCCACCTGGGTCTATGCTAATAATTGCAGCTTTTGGTTAGATTGTGTCTGGCTGCATGAGCCAAATATCCAGTATGTGCCTCTCCTCTTCATTCCTTGAAGGATGTAAGGCTGTCAAATATCCAGTAGTTGATCCAAAATAAGAAACTTTGCCTCTTGGGAATATCCATAATCACACTTGCACTGCAAAGCAAGACAAATTCAAAACACTGGTTGCCAGATTTTCTACATCTGTTTAATCAACACAACTATTGGGCTGCAAGTTTGCAGTTATGAGTCCTTTTTAATGTACTCTTACGATTCATCCTGTAAACAGACTGAAAATTTGCTGCATGGCATCATTAGTGACACATGCCATAAATTTAATTGTTGTGCTTTCTGATCTTCCAGTGGCAAACTGCTGGGAAAATAATTAAAATATGTCCAGGTTTGCTTTATTGCTTTAATACCATTGAGTTTGTACAATGTTCTGGTTTAAGAAGGGATCCCATATGGATAGAATTGTCTTGTAAACCACACGTGATGTGATCCCATGCCATATTTCATTACAGATTGCAATCCATATTCAGCATACAAGTTCAATAAATGGAATATTAAAATATCAGAACATAATTAAGGTTTAAAATTCCAGTGAAGTTCTGTCAACATGTCAGTAAAAATGCTGTCCTAGAGTGAAAATTGAATTGAATATTTTGCTGATTATTAAGCCACCAGCAACACTATTTTTTAATAGTCATAAGTGGTTGTAGCAATCACATTTGAGTTGATTCAGCAAACTTGATGTCTCCATTGATTTTAATCAGAGGTGGAACAATGATTTCTTTTGTGAGGGAAAAGATTACTGTTCACACCTCCGTATGGACAGTCACCTGTCGTAACGATGGGTGCTGTAAGTGGTGGTGACTGTGCCGTCGTTTTATTTTTTGATCTTGTATTTTCAATAAGTGTGTTGAAACCTCATCTGGTACATTGAATTTATATATTTTGTATACTATGTATTCAAATATGCCAATTTATAAGTACAGCACATTGTTATTATGTAATGTAAGTTATTTATTTTAAAGGCAATATTTCTGTCAGTCCGCTCCAGCAGCAAATCCAAGAAATATTGGGACAGTTACTGGGAGGAAGTATCTATGCCAAAGCCTCTGTATACACCCCATATTATTATTTCATAGGTATGTTATTTAATCTTTCGCAGCCTCCTTTAGTTATAATCATTGTATTTTGTCTTTTGGAGGAAAGGTAATATAAATTTCTTGTTGGATTAATTTCTGGATTCTGTGTGTTCTTGGATTTTGATGTAACAGTTCATTATTTTTGAGTACATTTTGTTATTAATAAGACCGCTAAGTCTGCAATTGGTCTTTCATTTCAAAATCTAAGCAGAGATTTCCTTTTGAGTTCAACATTAAGCTCTGATTCAGCAATACTTAATGACAGCTAAACTGACAAGTATTTTCATATTACAATTCTCCAAGTTGATGGTGATTTTTTTGGATTGAATTTGCTAAATTATTTCTTGCAGACTTTGAATGTGTCCTTGACAAACACCAAAAACCTCTTCCTTTTGTGGATCAGAGTACTATGCTACTTTCTAAAAAAGAAAAAATGCCGTGGGAACCAGACAACAAATTTATTGAAGAGAAACAATTACCACCAGGAGCACAAAGGTTTGTGCACAGCCAGTTTGTGTGTTTTCATCAATATATTCCTGAAATATCCCTGAGTTCTCAAACCGTACTTCTCAAAATATTTGCGACAAAGGTCATCCTTTCAAGATATAAAGCAGAAGTTTCCTGTCCCGCCCGCCATGGGAATCGTAGTGGGTGGGGGCTGACCATGCAGAGGTCCCTTGACCTCAGGCCAAAATTTCAGGCATGGGGTGAGCACGGCCAGAAAATCCCGCCCATAATCTGCACTTTTTTAATGAGCTTGTAATTGCTTAATATTTAAAACTTTTGAATGTAATTCACTTTCCACGTGCTCCTTTCTAAACTAACCAAACTAGTACAATAGCCAGAATTGTGTAACCTTATGTATGATCTCTATGGCCTCTTTCAGTATTACTCTCCAATCTATTTTATATAATAAATTTAGTTTGCCAAAGAATGGTAGTGCTGGATTTTTTCTCTTTACTATAAAATAGAGTTCTTTGTCACAAAGATTTTATCAAATGGCTGCGTCTGCTTCTAATTCACATGTTTGTAAGACACTCCTTTAAAACCTACCACGCTGACTAAGCTTTTGGACAGCTATCCCAATGTTGCCCTTTTTAGCTGGATGTAAATTATTTTGTCTAATTATGTTCCTGTGGATTGCCTTGGGATATTTTACTATGGTACTGATGCTGTATAAATGCAGGTTGGTGTACATGGTACACTGCTTCCGCGCACTTTAACTTTCCTTCCTTTATCTCATATAAAACTTGCACCTCTTTTGCATAAAACCAGAATGTCAATTTGCCGCAATGTCTTCCCTTAAATTAAGATTGTCTCTATAAGTATTTTATTATAGATTTGTTGGAGCTTTAGTTGGTTTTGAAATTATGCTCAATTCCAGAAAGTGTCCTATGTTAACATACGTATGTTTTAAACTTTATTTTATATTTTAAACAGAACAGTAAATGGCCTATTTTATGTGTTTGGTGTGAACATTTGTATCACTTGTTACAATCCAAGCTGATACTACTGGATTGTCAGGACCAGGCTCAGTACATCGTAACTTTTATTTCATTGTTTAGAGACGTGGAGGAACAGAGTAGCAGGAATCTGATTAACTTTTTAAAAAAGAATAAAACCTTTATTAAACAAGAAAAGATTAATTATAATACCCTACTCATCACCCCACCTATATTTTTACAGATGTACACAGATTAGTAAGGATAACACAAGTTAAAAAATAGATCTTATGCCCTAATGTTCTCAGTAAGCACACAGTCCATGTAATCCAACAGGCGAGCTGTGGTCAGATACAACACACTCTGAAACTAAGTGGCAGATGCCACCTATTACAAGTTCTGGGTATTTCTCATCTACTCTCCCCAGATGCTTGTCACACTGTGAGGCAACTGGTCTCACTGGAACTCTGACTTCCACATGAGTGTTTCCCAATTCCACTCTTGAAAAAAACATGCCTTTGAATCTTCTGCCAAATAATGTATTTTTTCGATGCCTTCACCAAGAATTCACTTCTAGAATTTCAATCTCTTTTCAATATTCCTCTGCCTTGGATTGCCATGTGCATTCTAGCTTCCACAGAATCTCTCGGGTCCATGCCAACAGAGCACCACTGCTTCAAGAGGTGTCACCAAACTTTTAAATTGCCTCGGATATCTGCTGATTCACCTAACTAACTGACTTTAACTCTGGTTCTTGCAGCTGTCTCTTTAACTCAGAGTACTTTCTCTACTTTTTACTTGTATTTTCCTGAACAGGACCTTGTTCTAATTCTTGTTCTTTGTCCTTTTAATTTAACTGTCTTCCTGAGTCATTGGTTTTGACCCCAATCCCTGTTTTTTTTTTGGACTTTGTTCTTTTAGGAAGACTGCTTTCTGCAGCTCCTTTGTCCTGGAGCTTCTCCTGGGCCTAGCTTATAATTAATTCAAAAGTTCTTTCTGTCCTAGGATGACACCTTGTTTTCCTTTAAACCTGAGGGGGGATTCTCCGGTCACAGTGGCAGTGCACCCCCCTCTCGTGTTTTTCGCGGTGGCTGGGACCAGAGAATCCTGCTGCCAGTGAACAACGCACCACCGAGAAGCACGCGGCTGGGAGGCTGGAAACGCCCCAGTTTGCTTTTACATCATAAACCCTCATTATCATACAACCAGATATTATGGAACACCAATCCATGCACACCACATGTAATAGGGACAGCATGCTCCTTTCTCTGAAAGGCATGGTTTATAATCTCTCACTTTTCCCCCTGCCTCCTGATTAATTTCTATTTGATTCATACTTGTGAACTATGACTCCATTGGTTGTACACTTTGCCTGAGTCTCAAGGTTTCAAGTTCCACTCCAGGACTTGAGCATAAAATTCAAGAATAGCCAGTGCAATATGAGAAGCGCTACCCTGTAGGAAGTGTCTTTTTTGGATGAGACACCGGTCTGCTCTTTCAGATGAACATAAGAAACCATTGCACTATTTTGCAGAAAAGCAGGGGAATTATTCCTGGCATCTTGCCCAATATTTATCCCTCAATCACCATCACAAAAGATTACAAGGTCATTATAACGTTCCTGATTGTGGGCGTTTACTATGCGCAAATTAGTTGCCACGCTTCCTACATTACAACTTTAATAGCATTTCCTCCAGCTTAAACCTGATTGGTTAAGGCGTTGCCTTGAGGAATGAGTCAATGAGCATGTCAATGGTAGGAGGCACAATCTGTGTAAACTTCCCTTCTGTCTGAAAAGAACAAGGGTCCCATGTATATAGCTTCCAGAACATGCAGATGTGCTACACTGCAAGCCCAACTGACGATCTTAAATTGGTTGTCAGTGTATTAGCATTCTGAGGATTATTTAGCGGAATCACATTTAAAATTGGGCACAGGTTTGGGCTTTGCAAGCATGGGTTGGTTGGCTATGGTTTGTACCTTGTCTGTTGCAAACAGTGGCTGGGATGTGCTGTTTGATATGATACACCAGTCTTTGGGATGTATGGATTGCATATCTAGCATCACACTGGCACTGAAATTCACATGCCGCATTATTCAATTTTGGGATGGCTTAAAGTCTTTTTGGTTTGACAGCAGCATCCTGTCAATGATGAATACCACTCATGTTGCTGCTGTGTAGTGGCAGTGTAAAACAACTAGTTTTACCTGTTTGCTCAAAGTTAATTTAGTAAGCTTCAGTATATGAATTTCAGTAAAACATAATGATGGATCAATTAACCACCTTATATAATTCTTCTCGTCAGTTCACTGCAGAACGTCTATCCAGGGCAAATGTATCTTTTATTAACTGAGCCATGGAATCCCAGAAAAACTATAAGTGTCTTGCACCTGACCACCTGTCTGAAAGGGAATTATCGTGGTTAGCAGTTGTGTAAATTGGGGTGTTTAGTTCAGGATTAGTTTGGACAAAGCTAACCGTACATACACATTTTGCCTTTTTTAAACCAGAGTACAGAGGGCTCATGCTCAAATGACAGAGTAATTTATGGCATTACATTATGACTTAAAAATAAACCATGGTGTTGTCATTCCTACAGGGTTGTAATAGAATTTCTTGACTCTAAAGCTTTCTGCAAGAACTCTCATCACATTAAGGGAGAAACTGTTATGAAAAAGCGACACTTGGAGATTTTGGGGTACCATGCAGTACAGGTACATTGCAATTTCTGTGAGACAATGTCTTATTCTGCGTGCTATCAAAATATGCCAAATATATATATTTTTTAAAAAGCATGTAATATTATGATTGGCCTAGATTTGCCACCATTTTGCAGCAGTTTCTAAATGAAAATGAGCATGAAATGCTGAAGAAAGTCGGTCCACTGCCTCCCTGGCTTCATCCATCTTCTTCAGAATTTTCCATTGGAAATGACTAGATTCAAAATGTGCTTTTTATATTTTTGGTGAGCTTAATAAAATGAAATAAGAATATATTATCCAGTGAATCTTCTATCCGTAATGCTTGAGAAGTTGTCAACAATGTGATGCATGCCATTGTTAAGTTAAATAAGTGGACCTCAAAATTTAAAAGACCACATTGCATGGTACACGATTTAGTGACTGCACCAGGCAAAGTGATATATAAAAGGAGAACTTCGGCTGATAATTGCTGGTATTGGTGAGCTGGCAAGACCAAAATCTACCAGGAACAATTTAAATCGAAATGCATCAGGTTAGAATACTGAGACACAGCTCTAATCTGCAGGATTCCTGTTGGATTGGGAAAGATCCAGACCACTATATGCATCAACCATTTTATTTACCACAAGTTTTCTTTTCGTGGATCGGCAAAATGAGGTGCTGAATTATGGCTTGTTACATTCTGTGAACTTTGAAACTTTCTTTTACTGTGATGGATTTATCACAATTCTCATCAAGAGCTTTAACTTAATTTCCATTTTACTAAATTGCTAAATTAATGAAATGCTTCTGATAGAGGATTCGGGTAATTTTATTGTTTCACCAGTTATCACTATAATGCCTTGTCCATACATTCTTCATTTTATTTTTATTTGAAGCATAGCTTAGCTCATAAGTAAGTGATTTAAAAAAAAAATTGACCTCAGTACTTTGCAATGTAAAAGCTTTCTTTCATCCCATTTTTATTTAGATTATTCCAGTTTTGTAGCATTATTTCTTGCAATGCAATTTGGCAATAAAATGTATATTGTAGTTTTATAATGTTGTCTTCTTTGAAATTATCTTTATAGATCCCTCATTTTGAATGGAATTCCATGGAATTGTCAACAAAGGATGCATGGGTAGAATACCTTAAACAAAAGATATTTGCAGAAAAATCTTGAAATCGTGAACCAAATCAAAACAGAAGTGATTATGAAATGATCCATTGAAAATATATTGAATGTTTTAATAAAGCTGTTTTATTCTTGTACTTTTTTTTACAATTTCCTAAATCCTGAATCTTAATTCAATTGTTGAAGACATGGAAATTACACACCAGTATTTCAAAGTAATATAAGCAGAGACGATATTTTAAGGAATGTATCCTATATTAGTAAGAAGCTCCAAGATTAGACGTTGGCCATATTGAATATGCAATACCTTGGATTAAATTTCTGTACACTGTTGGAGAATAAAGTATATCAACATAATGTACTGGAGAGTAATGAGTTGCTTGATGTTCTAAAAAGTATAGACTTTTTAATGAAGGGAATTCTCACAAGCAATTTAAGAAAACCCAGTGAATTAAGTGTTATGAGTAAAATTGCTAACAGGTGGAACATTTTAAAATCATTAGAGTTGTGCTGCAAATATTTTTGAATTCATTGGGAAGTAAATACATTGTGAATGAAAAATAGAGAGGAAATATAATTTTAAAGGCTTGTGAAATCCATAAATCCTATTTTGAACAAAGTCACGGCCGATGGAATTAATAAGGCAAATTGTAGGTGAACTGTAGAGGGAATAGGTTGAATCTACGTCATTTAAATTAACTTTCATAATTGCCGAAATATTGTATGCATTTGTTATGTTGCATTGCAAATAATCTTGTACTCTAGTACGTGTTTTCAGCCTCTACAGCATGCATATATTCTGCACTCCTTCAGTGTATCACTACCTTATATCTTCCCGGGTTCATTGATCACATAGGGTATGGTGCAACATTAACTCATTTAATTCTCACACTGGTTTTATACAGAGTAAAATTAAATGGAGTAATAATTCCAGTTGGTACCATACACCAATTATGTTTGTCTTTAATATAGCAGCAGTATTAATAACTCTATGGAGCTATTTATAATTTGGTAAGTCTGAACATGTTGAGACGCACAGCAAGACATGTGGCTCCTGCAGCATAGTTAATTTCCTTCACCATGCCACACCATTCCTTCTTATCATCTTCATATCTAAAGAAAAAGTACAATTTACATTTTAGTGCATTCAAAGGCTTAGGTTTTGCATAACAATTCATGTAGAATTTAAAAAGTATGTACAGCATTATAGATATGCTTAATTTTTTTCTACCTTTAAAATCTTTGTTATAGTAAGAGATTTCATTTTGTACATAATCTAAACACTTAATTGGGATCTAAGAACCTTGATATAACTAGAGAAAATAGATTTGAAGTTTCAAAAGAATTAAAATAGTAACTTTAACCAAATTTGATCTTTAGAGTTTTGGTAGGAAGTTATTTTTAAACTTAGAAACGTAGGCAAGATTCCCAAATAAAAACAAAATACTGGAAGTACTCGGGTCAGGTTGGATTCTAACTATCCAAGAGAGGGGAACAGGTGTGAAAGTTACTTTGGACCTCCATCAAATCTAAACCTATGAATAGACAAATACATAAATTGGGATTTATAAACATTAAACGAAGTTGCATTAAGCATTGAGTAAATCATAGACACTGATGTATAGTTTTGGATATCCTATCACAGAGAGAGTATCAAAACCATTGAGCATGTACGGGGTAGATTCATCAAGATTTGTTGCCAGGAATAGGAATCTATTGAGAAAATATTGGTTAGTTCCACTGAAGGAGAGAAGGCTGAAGAAATCTACTCAAAAGTTAAAAAAAGAAATGTGATATAGCCTTGGAATCAGATAAATATTAATATGAATTTTTTCCTGAGGAAAATTTGAAGAGTCTCAAACTGTCATTCCTGAACAATCTTTCCCAGCAGCTACAATTATTTTCAAAACAATTCTATTCAGAGCACGTGTCCACGGTTGAACACATCTGCTCCATAGCAGCTAAACATTGCAATTATGTGCTGGAAGAAATGCAAGGCCAGCAGTCCTTCAGTAAAGACTTACTTCCATACGTCAGTGAATTCTGAGGGAGCAAATTCTTTATTTTCCAACTGAATCATAGCAAAACCTCCAATAGCATAAAGCGATCCAGCCGTACTGATGACATTTATAGAACTTCTCTCTTGCGGGAATTCAGGTGTAGTTTCCCATCTGTGATAGCCAAACAATAGAATAATATATTACAATAGTACATGTACAAATGGATATGCTCACTTTCTATGAACTCTTGTATGGCTTTTTAGCTTCTCTGTTTCTAAGATAGGCATCAAAATCTATTTGAGCATCTTTCATTTAGAGATGTATGAAGATGGTATGTAGTTTAAGAATTTTTATTTGCATTTTTTAATTTCCTTCAAACTGACCAACCAACAGAAGTGCACAGATTGTAAAGTTGCACCACCACATGATACTTAAATCATTATTTGTAATGAAATATATTAATGACCCTGTTTGCTAGTGTACGTACCATGCATAGTGTAGTATAAAGTGTAGCTTGGCAGAGAAATTGATTAGTCTTTAGATGTCACTAGAGGGCTTTTTTAAATGCAACAATTTTTTAAAACTTCATTAGAAATGTTGGTACATGTGCGAAGTATTTTTACACATTTGTGGGTTTCCGAAAGCATTCGTATACTTGTGTTTCGCTGAGCCTTTGCCCCAGGTGGAGGCAACAGCAACAATGCCAACAACAATAATTCATATAATACAGGAGTGTTGTCAAAATTTGACACAGTCACACGAGTAGCTATTACAATAGGTGACCAAAAGATTTTAAGAGAAAATAGCAGAATGATTTAGGTAAGGAATTCCAGAGCTTGAGGCCTGGGCAGCTCATGGCAAAGTGTTGGGGTAAAACTGGGTGTTGGCTGGAACCCAACAATGGCCCAGAATTTATATCGGAGGAGAAGTGATGGTTCTCACCAGTGACCTTAAACTGCCCATAAAGAGCCAGTGTTCTCATTGGCAGAGATTTTACCTTTTCTAACATTAACATGATGGGTCAGCACTGCTGCCTCACAGCTCCAGGGACCCGGGTTCAATTCCAGCCTTGGGTGACACTTTGTGTGGAGTTTACACATTCTCCCTGTGTCTGCGTAAGTTCCTTTGGGTGCTCCAGTTTCTTCCCACAGTCCAAAGATATGCAGGTTAGGTGGATTGGCCTTGGTAAATGTGTGGGGTTACTGGGATAGGGCGGAGGAGGGGGCCTGGGTAAAATACTCTGTCAGAGAGTCGTTGCAGATTTGATGGACTGAATGGCCTCTTCTGCACTGTAAGGATTCTATGTGAAATGTGAATTTGATTTAATAGAGGACCTGTGTGTCTAGCAACAATGATGCCACTAAGTAGGCTAAACAGCAATCACATTAAAGAATTCTTACAGAACAAACCAGAGATTATCCCTCTTAATCATTTTCCTGAACAAAATAAAGATCGAGACATCCATGTGGCATTAAGAAGCTAAAATATGAAACTTTTTTAAAAAAACATTGATGATGAGGCTTACAAGGGTTTTTAGACAGTTTGCGTGAATGGACAAGAACATAACAGATAGAAGACACTGGTGGTGTGAAATTATCCATTTTGGTAAAAAACAAGCATGTTTTGAATGGTGAGAGGCTGGGAAAACTCTATTTGTGGGTGACCTAGAAACTACAAAGTTAATGTTTAGGTACAGCAATTGGGCAGGCACATGGTATGTTACAAAGGGATTGGGATATGACTTGTAAAGAAGTCTTGCTGCAGTTATACAGGGCATTGATGAGGCCACACTTGGAGGACTGTGTGCAGCTTTGGTTTCCTTTATTTGAGTAAAAACTGGAGATTTCCTCTCC
Source organism: Mustelus asterias (assembly GCF_964213995.1). Lineage (NCBI taxonomy): Eukaryota > Metazoa > Chordata > Chondrichthyes > Carcharhiniformes > Triakidae > Mustelus > Mustelus asterias. The sequence continues at coordinate 53,220,353 of NC_135814.1, forward strand.
TTAGATTCACTAGACTAGTTCCTAGGATGAGGGGATTGTACCAAGAGGGAGATTGAGTAAACTAAGCCTATATTTCCTGGAGTTTTGAAGAATGGGAATTGAAACAAATAGCATTCTTAAGGGCTTGACAGGGTGTGATGATGTGAAAATGCTTTCCCATCTGAGAGATCTGAGATTCCCATGTTCTAATCTCAGAAAAGTAGGTTGACGGTTTAGGACTGAGATGGGAAAAATGTCTTCACTCAGAGAGTTATGAATCTTTGGAATTCTGTATCCAGAGAGTTGTGGACGCTGAATTATTGAGTATATTCAAGGCAGCGGTCACAAGATATTTGGGTTCAAAGGACATTAAGGGAAGATAGAGTTGAGGTATAGATCAGCCAAGAATTCACTGAATGGCAGAGCAGGCAGTCAGGTCCAAATAGCTAACTCCAGCTTCAGTTTTACATTCCACAAATATAAAACCAGTTTTTTCAGGGTCACAGAGTTTATGAATTTAGCATGTTGTTAACCCAGATACACATTACTCAACAAATCTTAATTCTTTCAAGAATCTTTACAGCAGAAGTGGCAATTAAGCGGAAGTTCACATCAACTTAAGTGATTCCAAAAGAATTCCACCTACCAGGTCTTCAATGGAGCAGCCTATAGAGGAGCTGGCAATCCCTGACTGATTTCTGTTGGAGTGCTGCTGATGGTCCACAATGCCTTGTGGGTGTCTAGTTTTGAACTGCTGGATCTGTTCTGAGTCTATTCCATTTAGCTTGACTGTAATGTCACAGAGCAAATTGGAGTGTGGCCTTTGTATGAAGATAGGACTTTATCTCAACATTGGTGCTACTTTGACTATTGGTGATGGACGCTAAAAATTGATATCCATCATAAATTCTGTGCCCTTGTTCACCCTTAGTGCTTATTCCAAATGGAGAATATCATTTGTGATTTTGACAGGAGCTGTTTCATTGCTACAGCAGGGAGGAATCCTGATTGAAGGGGACTGAATTGTGAAGCTGTGAGAAAGATGGGCATGAATTTGGGAGATGACAACACCTTCAAGGGTTTTGAGACAAAAGAGTAGTTTGCAAGAGCACAGAGATGAAGGGTGTTTTTTCAGATGAATATGGCAGACTAGGAGGAAGGGCCACAGTACCTGGGGGAAAGGAACCAATAAAAATATCAGCTGATGTGGAGGTGGGGCAAGGAGTTTAAGAAGATGATTTGTTGTGGGAAAAAGAAGCCAAGGACCATCTGACCCTGAGGTAGTTAGCAGTTTTGGCAAAGGAAAGCAGGACACGAGAGTGCCTTATAAAATCCAGTCAAATATAGCAATAAATAACCAGTTCTCGGCTGTAAATGTTCCAGTCTTTATCCCTTGAACTTAAGGGAACCAAGATGAGAGCTGTTTCTGGGCAACAATCAGGTTTTGTGTGTGTGCTGGTTTTAGTGCAGATAAACTCATGAGCGGTGGAGATGAGAGTGTGAATGAGCAGATCAGTCGTTGCAGAAATGCCTTGGTGAATAAAGGGCAAAGTACCTAGCTGAGAGTACAGTGGGGGAAATCAGACATTTATTTTGATGATCAAAAAATTATGGGCATGCTGTTGTGATTTTCTTTGTCTTTGCTGGTTGTGGGGCAGGTACCACAGGTGAGGACATGAAAAATCTACTCCATGATTACAATTTATTTCTTAACCTTAAGACCAAAGGCAGGGCCAGAAAAGGAAGTTTTTAAATCATGCTTGGCCATGACCTAATAATATTATTGCAATAAAGCTGCTCAATATATGGAATAGCTTTTACTGTCAAATTTAAATTAAGTATTTCTCATTTCTACCTTTTCATTTTTTTAAAAAAAGCACTTAGTGCTATTAGTAAGGGTTTCCCAGGATTTTGACCCAATGAAGGAACCGCAGTATGGTTCCTGGTCAGGATGGTGTATGGGTTGGATTGTGGGTGGTGGTGTTTTCATGCATCTGTTCTCCTTCTCCTTCAAGATGGTAGGGGCTACAGTTTTCATTGAATCCCTACAGTGCAGAAGGAGGCCTTTTGGCCCATCAAGTCTGCACCGACAACAATCCCACCTAGGCCCTATCCCCATAACCCCACATATTTACCCAGCTAATGCCTCTAACCTACGCATCCCAGGACACTAAGGGGCAATTTAGCATAGCAATGCTCCTAACCTGCACATCTTTGGACTGTGGGAAGAAACCGGAGCACCTGGAGGAAACCTATGCAGACACGGGGAGAACATGCAAACTCCATGCAGACAGTAACCCAAGCTGGGAATCGAATCCAGGTCCCAGGAGCTGTGAGGCAGCAGTGCTAACCAGTGCTGCAAAGTGTTGTCATAGAAGCCTTGGTGAGTTGTTGCAGTGCATCTTGTAAATGGTACATACTTCCTCCACCATTCATGCACAATGGCAGGAGTGAATATTTAAGGTGATGGATGGAGCACCGAACAAGCTTTATCTTTGATGTTGTTGAATTTCTCAAGTGTTGCTGAAGCTGCATTCATCCAGACAAGTGGAGAGTATTCCATCGCATGCCTTGGTGGACAGACACTGGGGAGTCAGGACGGGATTTACTTGCTATGGAATTCCAAGTAGTTGACATGCTCTTGTTGTCAACAGTACTAATATGTCTAGTCCAGTGAGACTTCTAGTCAATGGTAACCCCCAGATGTTGATAGTGGCCGATTCAGTGACGGTAATAAAGTTAGAAGTCATGGAGAGATTATTAGATTCTCTCTTGTTGAAGATGGTCATTACCTGACAATTGTGTGACTCAAATGTTAATTTTCACTAATCAGTCCAAGCCTGATTGTTAGCCAAGTCTTCATATTTTTAACATGAATTTTCATTTCCAAGATTATATTCAACAGTTGCAGTGGGCTCTTATAATATTACATGGCAGGATCAAGGGTAATACGGCAAATGACATCACATCATCCCTCTCCATTCCTTAATTCAATAGCCCGAGTATTTCACCCCAATTCTCTTTGACCCCAAGACATGGAATCATTCATTCTATTTCAGAACCCTGGTCTCTAACCCCAGTGCTGTACTGTTTCTCTAATGTTGTTGACATCTTACCATTATTAAAAAGTAGTATTTTTAAATGAAGTTTACAGTATAATGAACATTTTTAGAAAGATCCTCCAGTCCCACCATTGCAACATCCAGTTTTTCTTTTGCCTTCATTACTTTTCTGTAGAAATCAATTGATGAGAAACATTTAAAGCAGAGGACTGGTTTAATTATTTACCCTCTGTATCAAGAAAAATTTTGGACATCAAGTTAAATGTACCATTTTTCAGTTTAAATCAGTGCTTCCCTGTATTTCTCTCATAATTTAAATTAGTATTTCAGATCCCAATCCTTTAACTACCTTAAATACCACTAGGGGAGGTGATAACCTAGTGGTATTATCACTAGATTATTAATCCACCTAATGTTCTGGGGACCAGGGTTCGAATCCCACTGTGGCAGATGGTGGAATTTGAATTCAATAAAAAAAATCTGGAATTAAGAATCTACTGATGACCATGAAACCATTATTGATTGTTGGAAAACCCCATCTGGTTCACTAATGTCCTTTAGGGAAGGAAATCTGCCATCCTTACCTGGTCTGGCCTACACGTGACTCCAGAGCCACAGTGATGTGGTTGACTCTCAATTGCCCTCTGAACAAGGGCAACTAGGGATGGGCAAGAAATGCTGACCAGCCAATGATGCCCATGTCCCACAAATGAATTTTTAAAAGTCACATCTCAGGTATTCCCTCTGCAGGTTGAAAAGGTCATGTTTTATAACTCTTTTTGGCTTCACTCACTTATTATTCATGATGTCATAAGTTTCAGCTGCAGCTGTCAGACCATCGTCAGTGACTCCTCCAACAACCCAGATTTTGCTTTGGTGCACTGCAACTCCAAACATGGCACGTGCTGTCTTCATTGCTGCGAGCTCCCTCCACTCAGACTTTTTAGGATTGTAGACAAACAATTTGTTGATACACTTACTGTGGATAAATTTAAAAATATGATTGAAATGATCAATTATGCCTGCTTGGAATTAATCCTCAATGAGGGGAATGTACATAATACTTACGTGTCATCAGTTTTCCCACCAATAACATAGATTAATCCATTATGTGAAACAACAGCGTGGCCATAAATCTTAAGTGGGAATGCTTTGGATTCATTCCATTTTAGTTCGCTGAAAAAAAAGTAAAATTTGCATTAACATTAAATTCTTATTATGCAATTCAGCAATCAAGATAACATGCATCAGATTTTAAAATTGCAATATTAGTTCCTGAATATTGCTTAAAAGAGACAGGTCACCAAAATTTTTCATCTTGCATTCAACAGGAAGAGCAAATTTCAAATGATTGTAACAGTTAATACCACAAGAGAAAAAAGTGCTGATTGGTTGCTAAGTTGACTCTGATTGGCTGAGGCAAGTCAGGAGGAACTATAATGGCCAATCTCCCAGGTAATTCAAAAAAGGCACAAAGTTTGAGCATATTCCTTTTGTTAGCAGAGAATGGAACCCTGAATATGACTTTATGCCCCTTCCAGCAAGTGTAAATGAGCCGTGTTAGGAGTTTGGCTTAAATTGGTTGTTAGTGTAGCTAGCAGAGCGGGCAAGATTGTTGCTCTCCCTCTATGGTAAATATATCCTTTGTTAGGTAAGGAGACTAAAACTGTATGCCATACTCCAGGTACAGTCTCACCTGGATTTTGCAAGCACAGACTGGTTGAATAATTTCTGTATCCTGCTTATTCTGAACAACCCAAAGACTGTGCTGTTTGAGTTGACCAGCCAGTCACATATCTGGCATTGCACCTGCACTGAAATTCATACACCCGCGTTACTCTATTGTGTGGTAGGCAGGGGGTCTTTTTGGGCTGGTGGCAGCGAGCGTTCTGACAGTGGAAAATACATCTGGTGTAGCCACTGCGGCGTAGCAACTTGCCACGGCTTCTTTAACCTGTTGTTCAATTGTTTGAGATGCTTTGTCATTCCAGCTCAATTTGAGGGAGACGGGGCAGGTCAAAGCTACTGGTCCCAACGGCAAAGATGCTCAAGAGCTGTATCTGAAGAACTAGCTTTCCCATTGCGACTCATCTGTTTTTGTCCCAAGCTGCACTTTGTGAATGCCACACAAAATACAAGTCACACAATTTAAATATTGCAGTCGATTCCCCAAACTAACCAAACACATCCCATAAGAGCAAAACACTGCAGATGCTGGAATCTGAAACAAAAACAGAAAATGCTGGAAAATCTCCACAGGTCTGACAGCATCTGTGGAGAGAGAACAGAACCAATGTTGAGTCAGGATGACTCTTTTCAGAAACTTTGGCTTTATTCTCTCTCCACGGATGCTGTCAGACCTGCTGAGGTTTTCCAGCATTTTCTGTTTTTGCAACCCATCCGATTGTCGATTTGACTATTTAAATATGCTGATCGAGGATAAAATAATCCTATTATGGATGGGTGGGGCTCGCGTTCTCAATGACAGTGTTATTTTATACAGACAGGTCTTCTTACTCAATGTAATTTACTCTGGTAATATTAACTTGGGGTGGGGGTGGGGCAATCATATGAATGACAGCCAATAGTATGCGACCTTTCAATAAAAAGAATGGCTCTAATTGGCCACCAGGATTTTGTAACAGCATTTTGTTACACGTCGTTTTATGCATTAATAAGTAATGCCCATATAAAAAATTATTCAAAGATAACATTTAGTTAAAATAAAACAATCTGACTTTACTTCATGTCATAGCAAAATACGGAATCCAGCGATTGCTCATTTGGAAGATCCTTGCCACCAATCACATAAAGGAATTTTTCTGTTTCGCCAATTCCGAAGAGGCATCTTGCTGAAGGCAGCGGCGGCAAACCATCCCATTCACCAGCGATGCTGTCAAACTGAAGCGTCAGACAATTCACTTTTAACTTGTAATCTTTTTCGCTACAGATTTAATTCATTTACACAGGTATTCAGAAATACGATGAGATTTGAAAGAAGTTGGGGATGCGGCACTTCTATTTCACTAAGTTTTACTCAAGATCTTTCAAACACAGCCAATTATTACCGAACGCGACAGAATAAAGGGGGAGAAAATGCGTTGGTCGCTTAAAAATATGAATTAACTTATTTTGTGGAGTTTTGCTAGAAAGCTTTTGAAATAAATTGACATCCACAAACAGAAAATGGGTAGATTGGTGTATACCTCATAGAAATAACAATGTTCAGGATGTTCCTTAACTTCTTCATCCACATATAACCCACCGACTACAAAAATTCGGTTTCCCTTAGTGACCAGACTGACATGGTTTCTGGGAATCTGATCATCCATCGCAGCCAGAAAGCACTGATTGAGGTTTGGATCATAGGCCACCGCCACCGTGTCATTAATGAACATGATCATCTCCTTGACGAACATGCCATGCCTGGGAATGTCATTCAGGAAACCAGGGAGCAGATCTTCATCACCCACATCCCCGTTGACTAGATCTTCACCGCCCTCTCCTTTCTTTGCGTTTTTGTCCCCTCCTTTGGCGGAGGTGGGGAGTTTCCCAGCAAAGGCATCTTTGATGGTTTGCACTTTCTTCATCAGATCTGGATTGGCCTTGACAATGTCGTTTTTTTCCACGTGCTCCTTGATATATTTTTCAGGCATCAGGCGGAAGCGGACGCAGTCGAAGATTTCTCCTAAACTTTTGACCTTGTTCTCCTTATCGTTTCGGACCCATCTGATCACAGCTTCGAATACAACCTCTTCCTTCTCCACGTTCAAAGTGTCATTGGCGACGATGCCGATCAGCTCGTGTGGGGCAAGTTGCAGAAAATCTTCTTCTTTGCAGATGCGCTCAAAGCGAGCGGACGCGTACTCGCGGGCAGCAACAGCAAGCCGGGGGCAATCCAGCAGCAATCCCAGCCTGAATATAGCCAGGCAGTTTTTAGCCGATAGCTTCTCCTGAAGGTAGGTGACACACAGTGTGAAAACCGAGGGGATCTGGAAGCGGCTGGCCGCAGCAAAGATATTCTGCACGTTCTGGTCTGTCAGTTCTATCTCCGAGGAATACAGGTACTTGAGGATCAGATCCATCACATTTTCTTCTACATCTTCCATAATCACCTCGCGTTTCTTCTCCTCGCTTTCCTCCGAAAAGAAATACTCGCGGAAGTAAGGGCTGCAGGCTGCCAGGATCAGGCGGTGGCAAGGGAAGGACTTGTTGCCCACCTTCAGGGCACAGTCGACAAATTTGTTCTCATCCAGTAAACTTCTCAGTCCATCCTGGAGAAGGGTGGTTTGATAAAGCCGAGATTCTTCCTTTATGTCTGTAGTAGGATCCATGGTAATGTCACTTTGGAGGCGAGCAGCTGGCGTTTGCCGCACTCGGGTCTGGCTGGGGAAAAGGCAGATCGCAGTGGGTTGCTGCACTTGAAGGGCTTGTAATTTAACTCCCCCAATCTAAATATAGAGAGAGAGGCTGCACGCTGGAATTCCGATTGACCAATGTGGAAAATAAAGCTCACTTTGGCAGCTGCTGCAGACGGAAAGAGACAACTGTGATCAGCTTAGGAGTAAAACAAGACAGGCGGGCAATCACTACTGGGAGAATTAAGTTATTTTTATCATATTGAGGCAACGTCATAGCTTAGTGTATATCACAGCCATGAATATCACACATTACAGAATAAATCCTTCCACAAACTTCTCGTAGGAACTGACTCATACAGCTGACACCCATACAGCTGCCGCCAGTTAATCACAAGTGCTCTTTGGGTGCTGATTTAAGGTTTTTGGAGTTCTTAGTATCGATTTTAACATTTGCAAACTAAATTATGAAAACACTAGTCGTGAGTAGAATGGAATGTAATCTGCTCAGATTTCTCGTTCATTGCTGTAAAATTTAGTCTTCAGGTAACTGGAGCTTACAAACATACTTTTCAATTATTAATCCTAAATATTTATAAACCTGACTAATAGCAAGATGTTTGTGGATTGCTACCATCAATATTAAACGAAATAAAAATATCAAATATTTCAATCCACAGATAAAACCAAGCTATAGAGAACACTTCTTGAAAACCGGATCGTAACAGACCATGTATACACACACGTTTGCCATTTGCCTATATTAGGGATACCACTTGTTTTTTGTCATGGATAAAATAGATTTTTAGTTAAATATGTTTACATTTCTCAAATATAAATACGGAATGACAAGTTGACATGAGACGCGAAGCAAAATCATTTGCCGACAACCTATTGTGGAACTCAGAACTCATCCAGGAAATATTTTGAACTTTTATAAACCAGCCCCCCCCTTCCCCCCCCCCAACCCACCTAAAATACATATTGGCTTTATATTTTAGCTCTGAAATTGCGCTTGTGGTCACCCTGTTTTTATCCTCAAGTAACTTACTCACTGGAGTCTTCTGGAAGCAAGGTCAACTGCTGAACAGCTGAGAGTAGTGATCACCTCGGCTCATGTCCATTTTTAGGTTTAAAAGTTGATCAAACTTACTCATTAGTAAAATTAACATTTATCTCACCACCTTAATAGAACAGTGTGTCCCATTTTCTCAGCACACCATATATTTTAGCATCCTCATTCTTGGCAAGTGTATAATGTAACTTTTATATATGTAAGTATTTTATAAGTAATTTAATAATCAAGAGTATAGTTGGAAGAGTGCTGTGAATTTCACAAGCTCAGAATGAACCATCCTTTTTAGTGCTATCTACTCAGTAATTTTAAAGTGAAGAATGTCTTGTTTGGATCTTAATTAGTCTATATGCTGCACTGGACTTCAGAGATTCAACTATTCCTAAATCACCGCAGGCTGAGAGCAGACTGGGCAGCCTGTACTGGGGCTATCAGGTTGATAACTATCTGATTCCCTTTTCATCAGCGTTTTGGTCTAGTCTTGTCTTTTCACTCCACTTCCTTTCCAGTTCAGCCTGGTGTATCAGTTCTGACCTGTTGTACAGACAGTTTTATTTGCTTTTCCATTGTATTTGCTGACAGCAGTTGGGATTATAGTCAGAAAAGTACAGAACCAAAGTTTAAAAACAGAACTGGATTATTGTCTGCTGCCTCCTCCTCTGACCTTCCAGATTCCTTAGTTCCATTTGTGCTTTTCAGTCTACTTGCTTGCAGCCCACTCAAAGCCTTTGTCAACCTGCTTGCTGATCCTCACAGGAATGTCTCTCCATTCACCCACTTTGTTCCTAATGCGTCAAAAGTGTTCTATTCCACCTTGGCACTTACCTTCTTCAGTGTTTTTTAATCCACCTCCCATGTTTACAAATTCATCTGCTCACTCAAATACTCAGCCTGATGAATGATGAAAGAGGATAGAGAACTGAAGGAGGCTGTGAAAAAAAAGAGAAGTGGAAGAACAAGAAATGAAGGATAAAAGCAAGGCAGTGAAAGTAAGTATAGGAAACATTTGAGATGGAAGGAAGAGAATGTGACAGGTTGAAAGAAAGGGAGATTCACTGATTCTAGCAACCAGTTCCCTCTCCTATTTTATTAGTCCATCTTAATGCTTCCAGTTTTCCTTCTCAATACTCCCAAAACCCATCTCAGTGCTTGCAATTTCTAACATTATCTCAAACTTATACGACAATCTGCATATCTCAGCACACTGTATTTGTTCTATATCCCAGCCATGCCTCACAGATCTCTCAGCCTGCCAACACCCAGTCTCCTGACTGTGCAGAACTTCAGAGTGCTCAGGTTTACTCTAGTCTTTGCCTGCACCAGGCCTTTTTCTCCCATTTCCTTCAGGACTAACATCCTGCTCCATAATTATTCCTTAGCTCATCACTCCTCATGAATGCCACCAGAGCTCAGCCATGTCCATGTCCTCTCAAACGAAGACTGCAAACCAATGTTGTGTTCTTGGTCTCTAGAGCAGTCAAAATCCACTCTCTTCTAAATGCTCCCAGGCCCTCAATCAATCTCATTATTCAGGATGTGAAACATGGAGTGCTTGAGGATTTAGTACTGATGTACTTCAGAGGATACTAGATGACGGAGATCTGGTGGGAAGAGTTCAAGTGGAACATAAACACTGTCACATTGCCATGCTGTAAATTCGATGAGAGTTTGGCAATAATTATTAATTTTGCTGCTTGATCAGAGATAGTCTCCTCAAAAGTTGGCATCTTTTATGGACATATTTTTCTATTTGAGCAACCTGCTTTTTTTCAGGCAATTGAGTGTAATATTTCAGTATAGGAAAACACTTGTTTTCTGAGAGTAAATGTCGATTTGCAGTAGGATCACGGTAGGTATTTGCTGGATATTTCAATCTTATATTTAAATTTTTTTTACCCCTGCTTTTTACCCTCTCTCTATCTCTGTATCATTCTCTCGACTAATTCACATCATGGTTTACTGTGCAATAATGAGTTCATTTATGCTTTGCAGGCTTGAACAATTTACAGCTAGCACTTCGAAGCACTGGAGCGGTATCACCAGCAGTGCCCTCAAAAGATTCTACAAATCCAGTGGCAAGAAAGATGGTCCAACAGCAGCATCCTCTCCCAAGACAATATGCCCAGCATCGAGACACTAATCACACTGCTGGGTGGGGCGTGTCCATTGTATGCCTGACACCAGATTCTCAAAGCAACTGCTCTACTCAGAACTTGGTTGTGAGGAAAACTCTCAGGATGATGGCGGAAACACTCAGAAATGTCCTTGGAGAATCCTTGAAGAGATCAAGCATTCCCACTGACTCTTGAGAGATCCTAGCATGTGACCGAACAAAGTGGAGAAGGCTCATTTTGGAAGGCACTGAACAAATGGGGAGACTTTGGAACATGAAGAGGTGAAGTTGACACACTGAAGAGAGAGAACCAAACTCCAAACAACTTGTCTACCAGCCAAACCCAACCAGCATATGGCAGAGTCTGCAGATCACACATTGTTGTGGACTCATCATCCATCTCGGAACCAATCTCGAGGGACTGTCGGAGAAGAAGAACCTCCTCCAGTATTACAACCGTGGGCTCTCTGCAGTCCTGATTCTGCCTTTTGTACTTCCCAATTTATTGGCTTCGTCATTGGTGGCTGTGCCTTCAGCTGGATAGGTGCAACCATTGAGCTGGAGGCTGAGCTGCAGAATCTGCAATGCAACTGGGTGAGATAAGTTACCTGGACACTTTGTACCAGGATGTAGTCACATCCCTTAGGATAGGGTCTTCTGATTTGGTCAGTGCTCAGGGCCAAAAGGGTGTGAGTAAGGCAAGTCAGGAAACCCAGACGACAGGAGTTCAGCATTTACCTATATCCTCCTTTAAGACATTCCTTATCTCCCATATCTTTGACCTCTACCAAATCTGTTCAAGTGGCTTGGTGTTAATTTGTTCAATAATTGCTTCTCTGATGCGTCCTGAGCTGTTTCACTACTAAAAAGGCTTTAAAAATATCATTTTTTGTTGTTTTATCTCAAATCCTTCTGTACCTGGGGCTGAGCTAAGTCTTTAGTTTAAGGGCATATAAATACAGGCCTCTCATGGTGACTCTGCATGAGAGGATTGGGAGTTGGATGAGAGAGGGAGTTAGGGGGTATAGGGAAAGGAGGTGCTCCTTTTGCTTTTTCTAACTTTTTCACCTTGTAGGAATTGGTTCTTACTTTACTACAAGAGAATAAGCTAGTTATACTTTGGTGAGTATCTGGTAAATTGTCCATTCTTTCTTAAGATTTAAAATAGCATAGAAACTGATGGCAAGATTAATAATCTATCTAAAAAAAGGAAAATGATTAATTTAATAAAATAATTATGTAGCTAATTAAAACACATTAAGGATGGCAGGCGAGGTGAGGTGTCACAGCTGTAGCATGTGGGTTTCCTGGATGCCATTGTGGTCTAGGGCAAACATGTTTGCACTAAGAGCTTGTGGTTCAAGAAATTTTGGCTCAAAGTCATTGAGCTGGAGGCTGAACTGCAGAATCTGCGATGCATCTGGGCTGAAGTAAGTTACCTGGACATCTTGTACCAGGATGTAGTCACATCCCTTAGGATAGGGTCTTCTGATTTGGTCAGTGCTCAGGGACAAAAGAGCGTGAGTAAGGCAAGTAAGGGAACCCAGAGGGTGGGAGTTCAGCCTTTGCAGTTGTCTGACAGGTTTGAGGTTATTTCAGCTTGTTTGGATGAAAGTGGGGGCTGCAAGGTGGATTAGCTGACTGACCATGGTACTGTGCTACACAAAGCCATTCAAGTGAAAGACCAGAAAGAAATGAATTGGTAGTAGGGAACAGTACAGTGAGGGGGATTGACACTGTTCTCTGCAGCAAAGAGCAGGAGCCCAGGAGGTTGTGTTGTCTGCCGGGTGCCAGGATTCGAGACATCTGCTCAGGGCTTGGAGTGGAACTTGCCGAGTAGGAGAGGGAAGATTGTTGTGGTCAATGTAGGTACCAGCATCCTCTTTCTGATCCTTGTCTTTATCCCTGCCTGCGACTTTCTCCTGGGATCTCTCCCTGCTCACCCATCCCTGGTGTCCTACTCCCTGGGACACCTTCTCTGGAATGACCCTCTGGTTCTGATCACCTGACCTGCAATTTCACTTCCTTTAATCTTTTCCTTCTATGCAGGTGCATGGAGCCACCACCCAGCCCCAAGAACATTAAAACCACTAAGCCATTGTGTGGCTGACACATGTATAGAAGACCTGAAATAATTTAAAAAAAACCAAACTATGACTGCGATTCAGAACCAAGGTAAGCATCAGATTCGGATATATCTTTACCCTAAGGTTTCTTCACAATGGCTTTATACTTCCTTTACAAGAACTTTGCAGCATAAACTTCCAACAAGTAGCTAATAATATATTAGGCAGATAATCTTTTCATTTTGTTTAACAACTACACATCATACAATTACAAAAGGTTTAACCAAAACATAGATCAATACGTGTAATAAGTATGATTAGCAGAATTTAAACATCATAGGATTATCATAACTCAGAGTTTGCCTTTTCTCCGACACCCTTTCTTTGAATTCTGAATAGAACACCAACAATTTCACGGTTTTTGGCCATAATCTTTTCATGGTCAACCAAAGACAGTGAAGATATGTTTTCTTTGCAATATCATGGCCAGCTTGTATTTCTATTTTGTACCAGGGTTTTCAATCTAACTGGTGTGACTGCAAACCAATACTCTGGTTTTCCACTCTTCAAATATGGATACATGTCAGTCATATTATGTGATACAAATTACTTTTGCCTAGATTTCTCAACTTTATTACAGAAGACCATGGGATATTTCTTATTCTCTTCCTCTGTTAATAGAAACACACCTTCTATTGGTCCTTTATGTTTGTGATGGACACCCTGTAAGTCTGATTGGCAACTCAAAATTATTTTCCTCATTCATTTCTTCCATAACAGATATGTTTTCATTGTTTTGATCATCAGATGAATAAACATGCACTGACCTTTCTTCTTTTTAGTCAAATAATTTTCTACTTTATCCATGAGATGTTCCAGTCTTCTGCACATGTTCATATTCTTCCCATTGACATTTCAATAGTGGAACTTCTTTTTCTGCTTCTTTCACAATTCTATCAAGTGTTGTTTACACTCTCATTTTCCAATTCTTGTCAAAGTTTGTCAATCTTTTCACTCAGTTCAGCAATTACTCTGGTGATTTCAGTTATCTTTGCTTCAGAATCATTTGTGGAGCCCTTAAACAAGATTAACAGCTTCATATAGGCATTCAATTCATTTTAGAATCTCTCTTCCATGGTCATTGACTACTTTTTAGACTTCTTCAATGAATGGCAGAGCCGGTTGGCAGGGCTAAGTGGCCTACTCTGCTCTTAATTCATATGTTCGTATGTATTTATGTATGTATGATCAACAGCATGAGACCTTGAATTCTTCATTACAAAATGGAACTAGGTTATTAGGAGCTCACTAATTCCATGGAATCACATGGCTTTGATATGCAGCTTCTAAGAGTGTGATTTAGTTGCCCAGTCATTCGTAATGGGGAAAAAAAGTCCTTTTCCCATATCACTGGACAGTGCACAACTGCGTTACTTTTCAGGTAATGTTATGCCTTTGCAAAGGAGAATCAGCCCCAAAAATATTTGGGAAAACACACCATGTTTTTCACATGAAGAACAAATAAGAATTCCCGCCAATAATGACAGAAACAAATAGATACAATATTTTAGCAGTAGTTATGAGCTTAGTATTCCCCTAAAAGCCCAGTTACACCTCATTTAACAAAGTTTAATTTTTCCAAGGATTTTTAGAGTGAGGCTAGCAGGATAAAAGTACAAGTTTTCTTCAATTACTTGATTGCTTAGGAATGCACTCGGGGTGTGGGGGAGGAGGGGGGATATTTTTTGTGGCATGGGGGAAGCACGCACGCACGCACACACACACACAGGAAAATCATAAAACCAGTAAGAACAACCTCTGGATTCCTGTATTATTCTGCTTAAGTGTAAACTTCCAAAGTTGCTGTCAGTTTTACGCAGTAATGATGACAAATGTTGACAGCTTCACTATCATTACCACCATAAAAGTCAGGCCATAAAAGGACTGAAAGGCAATCATGTGACTTAGCTGCGGTTACAGGACAACAGTTTAGTGAGAGAGTAGAATGTCATTTTAGCCATATCCCAATGTCTTTTTAAAAATTGAACCTTTGATTTTCTAATATTTGGAAAGTGAACCTACAATTTAAATGATGAGAGATTTTTAAAACATTTTTTATTGGTCTCTCTAATGCTGCCTTGATCAGATAAAGTTTCTTTCCATTACTATTCAATTCCGACTTGAAAGTTTTGGGCTGAGCATTTTCAGTATTCTCTAGTGTTCACAGCAGCTAAATTCTTATGAGGGTTTCGAATCATAGAATCTACAGCACAGAGACAGGCCCTTCAGACCAAACTGGTCCATGCCGACCAAAATGCCCAACTAAGCTAACCCCATTTGCCTGCAACTGGTCCATATCCCTCTAAACCTTTCCTATCCATGTATCTGTCCTAATGCCTTTTAAATGTTGTCAATGTCCCTGCCTCAACCACTTCCTCCGGTAGCTCATTCCACATACGTACCACCCTCTGTGTAAAAAAAGTTGCTCCTCAGGTTCCCATTAATTCTTTCCCCCTCTTAACTTAAACCTATGCCCTCTATTTCTTGATTCCCCAAACCCTGTCTTTCCAAATGCCTGTATACCTTATCCCTCAGAATCCTTTCTAGTAACTTACCCACCACAGATGTTAGGCTTACCGGTCTATAATTCCCAGGCTTTTCTTTGCAGCCTTCTTAAATAAAGGCACAACATTTGCTACCCTCCAGTCTTCTGGTACCTCACCAGTGGCTAACGATGATGCAAATATCTCACAGTAAGAAGTTTAACAACACCAGGTTAAAGTCCAACAGGTTTATTTGGTAGCAAAAGCCACACAAGCTTTCGGAGCTGCAAGCCCCTTCTTCAGGTGAGTGGGAATTCTGTTCACAAACAGAGCATATAAAGACACAAACTCAATTTACATGAATAATGGTTGGAATGCGAATACTTACAACTAATCAAGTCTTTAAGAAACAAAACAATGTGAGTGGAGAGAGCATCAAGACAGGCTAAAAAGATGTGTATTGTCTCCAGACAAGACAGCCAGTGAAACTCTGTGGGGGTTACAAATAGTGGGACATGAACCCAATATCCCGGTTGAGGCCGTCCTCGTGTGTGCGGAACTTGGCTATCAGTTTCTGCTCAGCGACTCTGCGCCGTCGTGTGTCGCGAAGGCCGCCTTGGAGAACGCTTACCCGAATATCAGAGGCCGAATGCCCGTGACCGCTGAAGTGCTCCCCAACAGGAAGAGAACAGTCTTGCCTGGTGATTGTCGAGCGGTGTTCATTCATCCGTTGTCGCAGCGTCTGCATAGTTTCCCCAATGTACCATGCCTCGGGACATCCTTTCTTGCAGCGTATCAGGTAGACAACGTTGGCCGAGTTGCAAGAGTATGTATCGTGTACCTGGTGGATGGTGTTCTCACGTGAGATGATGGCATCTGTGTCGATGATCCGGCATGTCTTGCAGAGGTTGCTGTGGCAGGGTTGTGTGGTGTCATGGTCACTGTTCTCCTGAAGGCTGGGTAGATTGCTGCGGACAATGGTCTGTTTGAGGTTGTGCGGTTGTTTGAAGGCAAGAAGTGGGGGTGTGGGGATGGCCTTGGCGAGATGTTCGTCTTCATCAATGACATGTTGAAGGCTCCGGAGGAGATGCCGTAGCTTCTCCGCTCCGGGGAAGTACTGGACAACGAAGGGTACTCTGTCCACTGTGTCCCGTGTTTGTCTTCTGAGGAGGTCGGTGCGGTTTTTCACTGTGGCGCGTTGGAACTGTTGATCAATGAGTCGAGCGCTATATCCTGTTCTTATGAGGGCATCTTTGTGAACAGAACTCCCACTCACCTGAAGAAGGGGCTTGCAGCTCCGAAAGCTTGTGTGGCTTTTGCTACCAAATAAACCTGTTGGACTTTAACCTGGTGTTGTTAAACTTCTTACTGTGTTTACCCCAGTCCAACGCCGGCATCTCCACATCATGGCAAATATCTCAGCCAGAACTCCCACAATTTCTTCTCTAGCCTCACGCAGTGTTCTTGGATATACCTGGTCTGGGCCAGATTTATCCACCTTTATACATTTTAATATGTCCATCACCTCCTCGGCTGTAATGCAAACTGTCCCCAATATATCGCTACTAACTTTCCCAGGTTCCCAAGTCTTCATGTCTTTCTCCACGGTAAACAGAGAGGAGATATATTCATTGAGAACCTCGGCCATCCCCTGCGGTTCCACACATCTGTGTCCACTTTGGTCTTCGAGGGGTCCTATTCTCTATCTGGTTATTCTTAAAACTTGAAACTATCCTTTAAACTTTAAAAAGACAGCAAACAGTAATTGAATAAGGGGAAGATGACAAAAACTTACAACCAACATTAATCTTGATATTTTTAATAATTATGAAACAGAAAGATAGGAAACCAATTTTTAATTGTTAGATTTTAGTTTTGAATAGCAATGATTACTGGAATTTGCAAGACGTAGTCTATGTAATAACTTCCTAAAATAAACTAATAGAAAAATGGACTTGAAGCTCAACCCATCACTTCCCAAAGTCCTTGAAGAGTGAAACCATCTTTCAATTTTTCGATTGCAATCCCCAGTTCCTCTGAATAAACCGGCTCACGATCTTGTTGCTTATGGAAAGAAAATATATAACATTATTAAATTTAGTTCCACAAAATATAGCAAGCCATATTTAAGATATAATCACGATAAGATCAGAAAAAGGTAGTAATACCTTATTAGTATCAGCAAAGTAAGCCTAGAAAAGAAAACAAAAATTAAATTTACACCTTAAAATGTCAGAGTAATAAACAGAAAAATAACTTACATTTATGACCTTTTGTCCTGAAGAAGGGTCACTGGCCTGAAACATTAACAAAGAACAAAGAACAAAGAACAGTACAGCACAGGAAACAGGCCCTTCGGCCCTCCAAGCCTGTGCCGCTCCTTGGTCCAACTAGACCAATCATTTGTATCCCTCCATTCCCAGGCTGCTCATGTGACTATCCAGGTAAGTCTTAAACGATGTCAGCGTGCCTGCCTCCACCACCCTACTTGGCAGCGCATTCCAGGCCACCACCACCCTCTGTGTAAAAAACGTCCCTCTGATGTCTGAGTTATACTTCGCCCCTCTCAGCTTGAGCCCGTGACCCCTCGTGATCGTCACCTCCGACCTGGGAAAAAGCTTCCCACTGTTCACCCTATCTATACCCTTCATAATCTTGTATACCTCTATTAGATCTCCCCTCATTCTCCGTCTTTCCAAGGAGAACAACCCCAGTCTACCCAATCTCTCCTCATAGCTAAGACCCTCCATACCAGGCAACATCCTGGTAAACCTTCTCTGCACTCTCTCCAATGCCTCCACGTCCTTCTGGTAGTGCGGCAACCAGAACTGGACGCAGTACTCCAAATGTGGCCTAACCAGCGTTCTATACAGCTGCATCATCAGACTCCAGCTTTTATACTCTATACCCCGTCCTATAAAGGCAAGCATACCTGTTTCTCCGCACGACCTTCTGAGCATTTCCGACATTTTCTAATTTTTAACCCTTCTTTGCAGGTTGACACGTCGCAAAATAAGCTAGACCTGCATAAGGTTTCCTGTTGGTTTTGGGATTTGTACATATATATGAATGACAGAACTACCTGCACACATTCTGGCCATAAATTAAGGAAGAACAAAAACCTGTAGCTCACCTGAACGTACATTATTTTTATTGCAAAATGAAGGAAAGAGTTACAATGGATAATAAATACTTCCAGTTACGAGGAAGAGTAACACACACTTAGGCACTTGTCTTAGCCTATTTGCAAAAGTGATCTTAATACACAGAAATCACACTATTTTGTTAAGGGATTGCAAATTGAAATATACACGACTATTGTAATGGAGGGCATTTTTATTCATAATACCAAGTATAACATCCAGTCAATATTTTTGTTTTCAATTAAAATATATATTTTCCAAAAATTTAAATTTAACATTGAATAATATAAAATTCTACATACCCTCCAGACTCTTTTCAAGCATTAACTGCATTTATTTTTAATGAACGCTCACCACAAATGCATCAGTCTGTTCCTCTGCTTCAATTTCAACATCATCTTGAACTTGCTCGACTGTCAAATCTTCAAGTGGCTCAGGCTATAACACAACCATTGACACAGTACATACAGATCCATGATTATATCTGTATCGTTTAGCCGTTGAGATATCCGAGAATAAATTAATTTTCAATTAGTTTTGTTCTGTTTCCTCAATAATCAGTAGAATGAAATCCAACCCAATGTCAACAAAAATAACCTTGACCAATCACTATAAGAAATACAGCCATATTTTTTATAAATTATTGTAATTTTACCAAGCAGCAGCTGGATTTACCTTAAACTATGTTAATTGTCCAACCATATCATCTTTGGCACCTGTAGTTTTACTGCACATTGGGTACGGGCTCCCTGCTTCATGGGCACTTAGATTCTAAATTGAGAGAATAAGGGACACATTGCTACCATAGTCTCGGCTAAGTGCACCATTGGAATCTTGGATCATTGATCAGATATTTGCACTGCTAAGGATGCTCCTTTTCCTGCAGATAAACTATGGCATTGAACAGCCTGCAGAAAGTGCAGGCAGTCTCAGCTAAGCTCAGGTGATGATACCTAGACAGAGTCAGATGTCTTCCCAAACAAGTGCTCCATCAGTTTTACTGATGTTACGATTTGGTGTGGAGGAATAGTATGGCTCATGCTCCTTTGTCCACTCCTCTTTTGAATGCAACATGTTTTTTTTAAAGAGGATATACTTGCCACTGAGTTTTGAACTGTTTAAGTGCTGTGACTGTAAAAGACACACATGGACAGGTTTTCCTTGAGTTTTTTAAAAGCAAAGAGGATAGTATTTATTGTACTTAACCCCAGCTAAATAAAAATAATAAAAATGCTCTCACTTCCACGTACATACAGCTTCAAGGTTCACACACCAGTAAGCTACAGAGTGAGGAGAATTGATCAATTAGTCTTTATAAAGTCCAGTAAAAGGTAAAGGTATATGGGTCTTGTGGTTGATAATTTGGATGGTTTCAGATGGAGTTTGGATATCCTGCTGGATCTGGTGCTGAGATTATTTAAATATGTTGACAGATGATTTTTTCTTCAGGTGACAGCGGATTTAAAAAGTAACGGACTGTGACATACGGATGGTCAAACAACAGAAAGAGCTCAAGCTTGCAAAATGGGAAGGGGGCGAGGATGAGAGAGTCCACTTTGGGACTTTCTATTCTCATTTGTGCTGTGGCCAGGAGAAAACAGTTTCTCATACACAAAATAGAGTTAGTTGGCTTATTGCATAATCCTCCCTCTCTCCAACTGACCAGTTACTCAAATACGATTTGGCTAATGGATTCAAAGTACATGGTTTTAACATGACTAGAATATGGCAAAGTTTTTTTTCTCAGACAGAGCTCTTCATCTGGATCGTTTATGTCTTCTACGTGTTCCCATTCAGGTGCTGTCCAGGTGCACTGTGAATGGAGATTTGGTTCATTTTAAATTTCTCCAGGGTAATTGTCTCTGATGGTGTTTTCCTAGACAGGTCGTTTCATTTATGGCTTTGGAATTTGTAATGTACAGTGATGCAAATATTTTTCTGCCATAGAAACTGCTCTTTCAAACCATTGGAATGCAGTTTCAATCTTTTTAAAACTCATAAAGTCACTTTTGAACTAAAGCACGGCTTTATGGCACTGACGACATGTTTACTTCAATACGTGACACAGCTAAAGCACAACTATACTGTATTTTCTATATATACTTAACACCTTAGTCCAGTGGTTCCCAAACTTTTTTCACTGGGCCACACCGAATTTTTTATTGATAAGAAATACATTCAAAAACAAAAAAAAACGCCTAGCAGTGCTTGATTCATAACATAGAACACTACTACTTTATAATATCATGGGACATCCAGAAAGTATAAAACAATGCTTGTTTAAACCACGTTTAAATGTTTCTTTGCTTGTCCTTGAATCTTCCTGCCACATTTGCCATCCTCTCTCGCCGTACCAGTGTGGCGCGCTGCACCCTTTGGGAACCACTGCCTTAGTCAAATAAAAGCTCGACTCCATTGCTCTGGCCTTAACAATGGAAGCTTTAAATTCATTCTCAGTAATTACCTTAATCTGTCTCAAAGGAAAAAAACTCTGAGGACATAACAAACAGCTATGAAAAGTCTAACTGCAAATGAAGAGCGCTGCTAATAGATGGTATGAGTTGGGAGTAGAAGTATATTACCATATAGCTAATTCTCCAATCACTTTTGCTTCATTTTGTACCTGTTGTAATTTGTAAAGGATAATAAAGAGTGGCATAGACATATGCTGCACATGGAACGTATTATCAGTCCCAAAATGTATTTTGATTCCATAGCTGTGTAGACCGCTCTTGTACATATTGGACGGAATTGAATTCCCTGGCTCCAGAGAGACAGGCTGGGTAGTATTTGGAGTTCCATATCATTGGGTGCAAAGACATGGGTGGACCTGAACGCCACCAATTAAGTCAGAGGCAGGGACGGTCGAGGACCACCTTCATGTCTAGAGGCCAACCAAGACCCTTAAATGGCCAGCTAATGGCTACTCAAGGATATCACCTCAATATCCCTGGTACTCTATCAAAGGTCGGGGCCCGCATCACATGGGGAGGCCACAGAATATTCTGGCAGCCCACTTCTGGGCTCCAAGGAGGGGGAGTTCCTTCCCAATTGGGCACCTGACGTCCCACAAAATATTTCCCTAGTGGTAAGTGCCAGCCCACTGGAAAAGCCCCACTCCCCCCTCCATCGAGCTCCCCCTCCATTTGCCAGGGCTACCTAACAAACACCAGCAAACCCTCTCCATTGACCTTCTTCTTGGGCCTTTATTGCCTGTTGTTGCTCCGGATCTCCTGCAGTTCCAGCAGTAGTCACCATCCTGGTTGCGCTGCTAGGACTGAAGAACTGCTGACCCTCAAATTGGCCAGCAACTCTTAGAGGTGGGCTCATCTTTAAAGGCATGAGAACTCCAAAGGCAGGTAGGTAAATTCCTAATTGGCACTTAATCACATCAAGGTTCCTGGATATGGCTGCAAGGCTGTAATCAGCTTTATGGCTGGGGACTGGGCCACTACCATGGCCATCACATTCAGCCCATTGTAACAGTTAGGTGTCTTTTTTAAACTTAAAAATAAACACAACTTATCAAATCTAGCTTATAACTATTATATATTTTTGATATTAGAATTTAACCTATAATCACCTTTTCCTCCATTTCGTACTGAACGCCAAAGATAGGACAGGCAGAGTAAACTTTATGCAAAGAATTGATTTCCTTTACTGCCTCTTGAAGTTTCTCCACAGGATCAATTTTAAAGCCAAGCACATAACCTCCACTCTAAAGATAATGAAAAAGGCACTACATTAACAACTCTGGTTGTAGTCATTTGTGTTAGGGTCCCAGACCAGAACCTCAGGTATATTATGAAGTAAGACCCAGCAATTTTTCTATTTTGGCATAAATGTGAGGAAAGGATGCTTCGCTCCAGGAGTAATTCCACTGACAAATTAGGGCCCTTTTATCAAAACAAACTTTATTAAGTATAACTCTAACGTAATGAAGCAGCTTAACTCTTAACAGTTGAACAATCTTGAAACATGAAAAGAAACAACTCTAATTTTGAACTTATCACTATTTATGTTCCAAACAAGCAGGGATTTAAAACCCACTTTCAATACAGCTAGCAATCATATATATACTTGCATAATGAGTGTAGACAGCCTTGGAATTTTCAGAGAGATATAGAGCTTTCAGAAGCCTGTAAAATTTTCCTAACTTCAACAAGAACAGCCAAACCCCAACTCCTTTTTGCAAAAAGCCTGTTTCTGCCTTTGCTACAGATCCAGGACTGCACATAAACCACAATATCACATGATCCTGTCAATCACTCTAATCTGAAATCCCAGGGGAACTTAAATAAATAAAAGTCCATTAATTCTACTTAACATAACCACTTGCAAGGTTGAAATGAGTAATTATTCTGCTCTCCCAGCATCTAAGCTCTATTCTCCCCAGACATACTAGCTACCTGGAGAAAAAAGCTGAACTTTAAAACATTCTCCTGAAACATCAAAAAAATATAAATATATATCATTGGCATACTTTCATCACACGTTGTACTACAGAAATTGAGTATCATTGAAAATGAGATAATGTGTCAAAGTTTTTCATCTTGCATTTATCAGGACCAATTAAGAATTGCTTAATTTCAAATGGAGCAACAATTTATACTGCATGAGAAAAGTGTGTTGATTGGCTGGTCAGTCAGCTAGGATTGGTTGAGGCGTTGCCATAGATAATGCACCAGGTAGCTATTGTCCCCTATGCTTTTGTTTAATTCAAAAAAGTTGTAATGCCTGGACATATTCCTTTTGATGTGGAGATGCCGGCGTTGGACTGGGGTAAACACAGTAAGAAGTTTAACAACACCAGGTTAAAGTCCAACAGGTTTATTTGGTAGCAAAAGCCACACAAGCTTTCGAGGCTCTGAGCCCCTTCTTCAGGTGAGTGGGAATTCTGTTCACAAACAGAACTTATAAGACACAGACTCAATTTACATGAATAATGGTTGGAATGCGAATACTTACAACTAATCCAGTCTTTAAGAAACAAAACAATGGGAGTGGAGAGAGCATCAAGACAGGCTAAAAAGATGTGTATTGTCTCCAGACAAGACAGCCAGTGAAACTCTGCAGGTCCACGCAACTGTGGGAGTTACAAATAGTGTGACATAAATTCTGATTCTAGGATCGCATGATAAAGACTCAGGAGGAAAAAAGCAGAAATATTTATGTGAAATAGTGTGACATAAACCCAATATCCCGGTTGAGGCCGTCCTTGTGTGTGCGGAACCTGGCTATCAGTTTCTGCTCCGCGACTCTGCGCTGTCGTGTGTCGCGAAGGCCGCCTTGGAGAACGCTTACCCGAATATCAGAGGCCGAATGCCCGTGACCGCTGTCACGGGCATTCGGCCTCTGATATTCGGGTAAGCGTTCTCCAAGGCGGCCTTCGCGACACACGACAGCGCAGAGTCGCGGAGCAGAAACTGATAGCCAGGTTCCGCACACACAAGGACGGCCTCAACCGGGATATTGGGTTTATGTCACACTATTTCACATAAATATTTCTGCTTTTTTCCTCCTGAGTCTTTATCATGCGATCCTAGAATCAGAATTTATGTCACACTATTTGTAACTCCCACAGTTGCGTGGACCTGCAGAGTTTCACTGGCTGTCTTGTCTGGAGACAATACACATCTTTTTAGCCTGTCTTGATGCTCTCTCCACTCCCATTGTTTTGTTTCTTAAAGACTGGATTAGTTGTAAGTATTCGCATTCCAACCATTATTCATGTAAATTGAGTCTGTGTCTTATAAGTTCTGTTTGTGAACAGAATTCCCACTCACCTGAAGAAGGGGCTCAGAGCCTCGAAAGCTTGTGTGGCTTTTGCTACCAAATAAACCTGTTGGACTTTAACCTGGTGTTGTTAAACTTCTTACCATATTCCTTTTGCCTGCAGAGGACAAGTCCCCACACATGAATATATATAGCGTCCAGCATACTGATAACAATGTCATGGCTATGTGTCATTCAACATTGAGAGATTATTCACTAATGTGCTGCACAAGGGAGCTATAGACATTTGTGCCAAGTCACTATATTAAGGCAATCCAGACCTGTTGCCATTTTCTGATACTGTATTTATTGAACTTATGAATTTGCCAATTTGCACAGTTGACTTCAGCTTTAATATCACTGTGTCCCCAAACAGATTATATTGTCAAGCGCTCGCTATCAAGGCCAGCTCGCGATCTTCTTTTCCAGGAGAAATGTGTCTTCAATGGCATAGCCCCTAACCTTCCTACCTCTGAAATATAGATGACATGTTTGCTATATTCGAATCTGCAGCTACATGCAAGAGTTTTCTTATATGCCTTAATAGGCTCCACCCATGCTCAAATTCACCTTTGAAACGGAGGAGTCTAATGAGCTCCCATTCCTCAATGTGCTAGTTGAGAAATCTGCTGTTAGATTCTCTATTTCTATCTACCTTAAGCCTA
Organism: Mustelus asterias; assembly: GCF_964213995.1. Lineage (NCBI taxonomy): Eukaryota > Metazoa > Chordata > Chondrichthyes > Carcharhiniformes > Triakidae > Mustelus > Mustelus asterias. The sequence goes on from NC_135814.1 coordinate 53,245,132, forward strand.
TCTTTGCCTGTAAAATACATGTTGGGGTGCCTGCAGCTCCATACACTATAAGATCAGCCTTATTGGCAATCTTGTAAATAGGGCTTAAGCCATTTGCTCAGTGTGCAAACTTGACACCAAAATAGGATGCATCAAAGCTATCCTGCTGAATACTAGTAATCTTGATCAGATCATTGTTCACTGTGTATCGCGCATACATCCGGGCTTAATGCCACCACTTTTGGACCTGAAAAGTGCCTAGTACACTTCAAATTATCCTGGAAGGTTAAAGAATATCAAAAATTTGTGCTCGCTGTTTCACGCTGCTACTGGGACAGAAGCAACGCCAGTGGTATTTTCCACTAACAAGATGCTGCCTCAAGCTAAAAGACATTCTGTCTACCAAGCAAATGAGTAAAGGGGTGTATGAATTTCAGTGCTTCTGTGATCCCAATGATTGGCGGATTGTATCAAATAGCACATTTCTTCTGCTATTTGCCATATGCAGAATACTGACCGTATGCAACCAGATTGTGCTTGTGAAACTCAGAGCGTAATGTCTAACATGAGATGTAATTTGGCGATTGGGCAGTACTTGCTGAATAATCCCGATTGTTCTAAGAATTACATGAACCACTAATTTAAGACTATCATCAGATCTGATTACATCTCAGTTATGCTTGCTAAAAGCTACATATATTCACAAAGGAACCTTTCCTTTGCAGGAAAAAGAAATATGTCCAGACATTGCATCTTTTTGAATTGAAGAAAAATATGGGGACAATAGTTCCTTGATACATTCTCTATGGAAATACATTGACCAATCAGAAATGACTTATCAACCAATCAGCACCTTTTGCTCATGAAGTATACATTGTTCCTCCCTTTGAAATTTGGCATTCTTGCATTTGTCCTGATGAGTGCAAGATGAAATGTTTTGACAGTATATCTCTTTTTTTAGCAATACTTAAATTTTCATTGTCTGTATAAGCATTTCTAAGCAAAATTTTCTTTAGTTATTTTGTCAAAACATAAATAAATATAGATTTATGCAGCAAGAATAGCATTACTAGTATATAGCTTGTTAAAATATATTTAGCAAAATAAATATTTAAAAAGGCTTACCTGTTGTGAACTTTCAATAACAAGTGCTAGCCCAAACTTTGAGTCCCTGATCTTTATTGATCGCTGGAACAAAGCAAAATAAACTTTATGTATGCATGCATCAGAGGATAACAAAAGTCACATTAAGAACTCTGCAGACTTTAACCATATTGATCTAATTACAAATTACTGATTATGAAAAAATGTTGATGTAAATATTTTGGACATGGAATATTCTGTAACTAGTACAGAAAACAATATTTCCTGACAGATCTATAGCACTGCTATTATTATTGGTTCCTTTTCATAAATGTCAACTAGATTTCAGGCTGTAGAACACATTGATAACTGCAGAAGACACCACGCTGAATCGAAAATCTGTATACTCTTCCTCCCATATGCAATTGAAGCAATAAATGCTGCTTTCATGGTTCAAGTTCATTGTTTAAGATATCACTTCAATATTGTTATTACGTTACAATTTTTCAATCCCTTCCAGGAGCAAGTGCTTGCCACGTGGTTAGTATTCGCCTCCAAGTCAGTAGATGTCGGGTTGGAGCCAGATTCCGGTAGCCTGACAAGTGGAGGCTCGAGCTGTGGGTCTATATTCTGGGCTGACATGCAGCGGTATACTCACATTTGGTGGGTGTGAGAGACCCACATCATCAATGGGTTAAAGAATCCCCAAAAAAATTATCAGAGGTTGTAAACTTGAACCAGCCTGGTTTGAAACCATTGGATCTGGGAAAGTGCTACCTGCAGCAAATAAAATCCACTGGATAAAAGCAAATTACTGCGGATGCTGAAATCTGAAACAAAAAGAGAAAATGCTGAAAAATCTCAGCAGGTCTGGCAGCATCTGTAGGGAGAGAATAGAGCTGATGTTTCGAGTCCAGATGACCCTTTGTCAAAGGTGCCATCCGGACTCGAAACGTCAGCTCTTTTCTCTCCTTACCGATGCTGCCAGATCTGCTGAGATTTTCCAGCATTTTCTCTTTTGGAAATAAAATCCACTCCTTGGGGCTAACCACCCAATTTGCTGTTATAATCTAGCTATGAAAAATACCAGTGTGAAAGCTGGTAGCAGCAACATACTTTCCAATCAGGATACACCCCTGCTTCCCACAAACCCCTTCCAGGTACTCATTAATACATATTTAGTTATAAAATAGTTTGAGAATGCATGCATGATTGAAAAGCAAACCAAAAACTTACAATTTGCAGATAGGGAATGCTGACGTTAAAACTATCATTCATGTTTGCATGCCATACTATTCGGACATTTGTAATGAAAAAGGTTCCCAGATTGCCCTGTAGGGGAAGAAAAACATATATGAATATTATTCAAAGTAACAGAGAACCAAAAGCAAAATGTGCAGACATAAGCTAACCATAGCCAGTGTTGGCACTCTTTACTTAACAAAAGGTATAAGCTATAAAGTACCTGATCACTTGATAGATTCCAGACACCATTAATTTTATCATACACCTGTTCCTGTGGCAGAAGTCGTAATTGCTTGTTTTGAATGAGAGCTCCTCTTAATTTAAGATCCCTGTAAATTTTCGATGTCTCATATGCCCTATAAAAATTGAAATAGTTCAGAATTCTTAAAAGTAAGTCGAGCCATTATAATGGCAATTTTAACTCAATAAGGTCATTTTAGAGGACCAAGTGATGAAGCAGATTAATTGAACACCAATTCACTCATGTTCGTGGCATAGCAATGACATAAAATACTTCAAAAGCAATAATCTTCTAGGAGTCTCGTCAGATCATTATTCAAAACTTAGACTTTAAACTGTTCAAAATGTGACAAAAATATTTCCATTTTATAACTACTTTGTTAATAGCAAAATTTATAGCTTGAGGAAAATTTCTTGCGTCATTGCAAAAATAAAATTGTATCAGAGACACAATCTTTACCACGCTTCTCCCCTCCTCTCTGCTTCTGAAGGATATATTGCAGGGGCATTTCTTCCATCCCATTGCGCTGCTTTTGTAGCGCAGCGGGCTGGGAGATTGGCAGAGATTGTTTCGCAGGCTCCCCGCTGGGCGCCACGGCCTCGCCGCATCTCTCATTAATTGCGGAGCTGATTAATATACGCAGACACTGATTTAAATATACTTTAAATGTCATTAGCGGGCTTAGGACTGAAATTTCCAGGCCCACTAGCCTCTCTCCCCACCAGGAGTATCTCACTTCAGCAGGGTTTAGTATAGCTCCCCACTTGCGGGGAGCTGGCGCCCCAACCTGCTTGAGTGAAGGGGGAGCAATTGAGGCCCCCCAGAGGGTTGGGCACTGGGGGAGGGTGCCCTCTGGGCATTGGTACCTTGGCAGTGCCAGCCTGGGTCCCTGGCACTGACCAAGGGGCAAAATGCCAATGCCCAGGGGGCATCTTGGCACTGTCCACTGGACATCAGGCAGTGCCAAGGGGGTGAGGCCTGATTGGGAGGTGGTGATCTGTGGGCCGGGGGGGGGTGGGGTTCCATTGCCACTCTGCAGTCAGGCTGAGTGACAGAGGGAGGAAGGCCAGTGATCGGGGCTGGCCATCAGGGTGGGGGGCAGCCTGCTGGGGAGGGGGGGGGGCCGGAATGCGGGTGACCGCATGGCCAGCGATGCAGGGTCGCGGGGCAGGCCAGTGATTGAGCTGGCCAGCGATCGGGAGGCTGGCAGACAGGGGCCACTGACATGCGCCGATCTTGGTGCTGACAGATCGGTGCATGTGCAGTAGACCACTCAGCACTATGCTGCCGGCTTCACCAGCAGGAATAGGCCCCACCTCTTTTTGAACTGATTGATACTAGTGCACTTTGCAGTGCACAGAGTGTGGGAGATTCATTTTGAAACTCCTGCTGAAAAACACCAGCGTGATTTACTCCAGTTTTTACACAAATCGACACTTAAAATCTTTTTGGGAGAATCGCCCCCTACCTTTTTGATGCAATTCTGTAATTGTGTTCCTGTACCTTGTGTAAATGCTCAAGCTTTATGTGCCAGTTTAGACAATGAATGTCATCAGGATATTTGATGCCAAGTCTGAATCTGTCCTCATTCAAGCTTTATACATGAGCAGAGTGATTACAACAATGATTAGCAGTGGAAACACTGCCCAATTTTTCCTTCTTTAACTCAAATGCAGTACAGAGTGGGACCAAATGAAAGCTTATCCTAACTCAGTCCACTTTAGTCAGTTAAATCATTGGTGGAGCTATCAAAGTTTGGTTTACTTCCAAAAAATAGATTACTTTCATTCAGAAGAGGTGGGATAAAATAAGAAAGAATGAATTGATTCAAACATTTCAGAAACATTGACATGGCATATTTTTTTCTTTTAACACACACTGGGTAAATTGGTCACTGCCAATAAGTATGACAGGCTGATGATGAATTAGTGGCATTATTTATAGAGTGCCCGACTCTTTTCCATAGAATTCCATTTTGTGTTATTGGCATTGATCAATGTCACCTTCAAAATATCTAATTTCAGTTCACAAAACACAACAAGAGCATTTATAATGCTAAAGTTTACATTGTATTTTTGAAAATGGAACTCATTAAAATGCATGCAACAGATACAGTATATAGCACCCTTATTGCAAAGTAGATATCTCAAGACACATCACAATGGGGGCGGAGGTGAAATCTGGATAATGAACAGGATTTTGGTTAGATTTGGATAGACAATTGAAAATAAGGGTGAAGAGTTTTGGTGAGGTATTTATAGGTAGGGAGAGATGGTGCAAAGCAGAGTTTTTAAAAAGTAAGAATAAAAGAGAAAAGAGGCAAATGCATAAAGATTTTGCACCAATAGTAGAGTAGATGGAGGACTGGGCACGATAAACCAGATGAAGAATAATGGAGGAAGTGAGCACAATGCAGAGCTGGAAGAATTTGCAGAAGTGAGGCCATGGAGCAATGTAGAAGAGGATGAGATTTTACTACAATTCAGTTGAGGAGGATTAGCTAGTGGCTATTAAATAGGACAGAATAATAGGCAAGGGAGAATTTAGTACAAAAAAGGATACGAGCACCAGTATTATTGATGAGTTTGTTATGAGTGTGGGAGCAGACAATTGAATAATTTGAATTAGAAGTCAACCAGCAGCTGGTTGGAATAAGGAGATAGGTGAAATAGTTCAGACAGAAATTGTGCCAATGAACATTACAGAACAAGCTTTACAATTAATCTCCCATTAGCAAAAACAAAACCTTATTTCTGATTTCCAGCATTTGCAACATTTTGCTTTTATTGCTAAAGCTATTTGAATCAATTCTGATTTGTACTGATATACAAGATGGATTGCAAAGCTCGGGTTTTGATATTTAAATACGAGTACTATGGTTTTAAATTCACTTTACGATTGTAAAGAAGGCATTTACAACTTTTTTTTTCAAACTCTCAGCACGTAGTATTAATGAAGCAATAGCCCTTGGTTCAAGGCATTCATATTGCCATTCGTTTTTATATGAATAGTATAAAGGGGAAAGAAAGCTCAGTAATTCAGACAGGACTGGGAGTCGGCAGAACTCAAATCTTAACCATCGCCCACCTGCTGCATGTAATGTTTTCCCCAGCTCTGATACTTTAAAACACTTATCCAAATTTACAGTCCTTATTAAATTGAGTGGGACTACACCAGGGTAGACAAAGTTAATCTACTGTTAATGGCATTTGCAGAAAGGCTCCCTTCAGAGCCCTGGAAGGGAGATGTGTCATGGGAGGTCTCTGTGGCAGGAAATCGAATGCTGTTTTGAAAAAATATTTTTGCAAGGATACAATTTAGACAGACAATGGGGACACATTCTAACCAATCTACATCCCTGAACTTTTGTTCTGCTTGAATGAATATTCTTGACTCATATTATTTAAAGGGGGTATAGAAACACTGTAAAAAAAATATTCTAGATAATTAATAGAACTGAACACAACATTTCTTCATACAAGGAATGCCTTAATACAAAACTGAAGATTTAAATGAAAACTGGATTCAGAAATGATCTGTTGACATGTTCTAATTCCATCATAAATTCATAAATAGTCTTGCAATACTACCTATGCACTGCAATGACAGTGGTGAATAGTCGAGGACTTCCTGGAACCACGCTGGTAAAGATGAACTCAAATCGTGTGTTGTTACATTTTGTCAGGATGTAAAGAGCTTCAGTTTGACCCCGAAGTTTCTGTAACATCAAATTTAAATGTCAGTGCACTTAAAAGTATCTGTGAGGCCTCCTCTTATGGCTCAGTGAGCAACCATATTGCATGGTGTGGTACTCACCATCAAGGCCTTAATATGAACCATGCTCTGTGAATTAATTGATCACAGGAGAAAGGGGTGAGTTGCACTGTAGCCAAGACTCATATGTTCTCAAAAGATATTTACACAGTATTACTTTTCAAAGGTTACTGAACAGTGATCAGGAGAAGTGCTTTTTCACTTCACCAGCCAAAAGTCATCAAGATCAATTGAAGCATGTCCACCGCCAGTTCAGGGATTTCACTGTTCTGAAATCATCAAAGTAACTTTACCAGGAAATAAAAACAAACAATGCTGGAAATACCCAGCAGGTCAGGCAGCATCTGTGGAGAGAAACAGAGTTAACATTTAAGGTCCCTTCATCAGAACTCCTGATGAGGAGTTCATGATAGGAGGCCCCAACCCCTCCTGATGAGGAGTTCTGATGAAGGGTCATCAGCCTGAAATGTTAACTTTGTTTCTTTCCACAGATGCTGTCTTACCTGCTGGGTATTTCCAGCACTTTCAGATTTTTATTTCAAATTTCCAGTATCTCCAGTATTTTGCCATTGTAACTTTACCAATAGATCCTGCAGCGACTGGTAAGCAAGGCTGGCACTTCATCACCAACCTCTTTCTATTGATTATTCTCTGACTTTTAACTGCCTTTCAGAGGAGATAAGGGCTTTACAAGCAACAGGGCATCTAGGGCCTCTTGATAGGTCTCTCTGCCTGACCCCCGATATACCCCCCTATCATGACCACCCGCCTTCATGATCCGCCTCTGCAAGACTCTCCCCATCAGACACCACCCCACCCATATAGCACCCTCAGATTTCACATCCTAATTTTTTCATCATGGTGCCCACTCAGGCCCCAACCCCACGGCACTGCCCCAGGCACACTGGGAGTGCCCAACTGGCTGATGGAGACCAATAATGATTCTCGTCATTCTCGTGCTATGCCCGAAGGCCGGAGAATTCTGTGCGCTGGGATTCGAACGGGGTATACATATTTAAATGCTACTTTAAATATGCTAATTGCCCTCTAGCCGTTTCTGGGCGTGACCTGGTTTGCGCCATTAGAAAGAGGCTGGGAGAATCGCAAAATGTTTGGCCGGGTGCGAAACCGATTTTTTAGGCTCACACACGATTCTCTGGGAATGACATGATTTGCGTCAGGTCGCTGAGGTCAGAGAATTGTTTGGCATCACAAAACATCTTAAAAGGACATTCCAGTGATGTGCAGAGGGTGCAGTTTTTAGAAGGACATAAAATTCCCCATTTATAGAATGTATACGTCACTTGCTTTGAAGTACCAAGTTTTAAAATAATCTTACCGAATTGGCTGTTCTGGTTGTAATGTTTATAATGCAGTTATAGCCAACAGCTAAGAGGAAAAAAGGACAAAATAAATAATTTGGCCATTTTACTCAGAATTTATGAAATTGGCTCAGTACAAAAAATAACAGATGAATTATATGTAGGGCTGTAAGACATTTGCTAAACTATAAACTTTACCCTCAGCATGTAATAAATGAGTTGAATTTTTAAAAAATGAGTTTTGCCAACAGGTTACAATTCTTTCTAGCACAAGCTTTTGGTTCAGTCCCTCTCAGGGCAGCTCTGGAGTCCCCATCTAGAACATAGAACATTACAGCGCAACACAGGCCCTTCGGCCCTCGATGTTGCGCCGACCAGTGAAACTCAATCTCTTGAGTTCCACACATCAGAGGCATAAATATCTCATTTGTTTTTGATTTTCCTGAAGGTTATAGAAGTTTTCAGGTAGATATAAAATAATGCATGTTCAGGTTACAGCTCAAAAAGCTCAATAAATCCTGAAAAAGGTAGAGATCTTGAGTGAATGATCCACTGAAGTTGTTCACAACTCCCAAACAATGTCTTCCTGGCTTAATTATAACTGAGCAAAATGTCCAGATTTATTCTGACTTAAATTTAAAGCTGTACAAAACACAATAAATAGCGAAATGTAATATACTAGTCCTGCATCTATATACCTTTATAAATGAGAAGACCATTTCATAGAAACTGGTGATTTATTGGCAAGAACAATTGACAAAGTTGGTTTGGGAACATTAATTATGAATTTATGTAGATTAATAGACATTGGTTTGAAGCTCTTAGATTACTTTTAACCACCTAGATAAGATTATAGGAACCTGAGAACAGAAGTACATCTGAGCTGTTTGAGCCTGTTCCACCATTTAATTAAATCGTAGTTGACTTGTACCACAACATCATTACCTACCTTTTTCTCCATATCCCGTGATACTCAAGAGAGCAAAAAATATCTATTCATTACAATTTTGAAATTCCAATTAACCAAGGTACATGGCTTTACAGATTCTTGCTATCCATTGTGAAATAAAATGCTTCTTTATTTCAATTCTCCGTGGCCTAATTCTTGTTTTGGATTTCCCCTATCACAGGAGTAGTTTCCGTTTATAATTTTAAACATTTCAATGAAATCACCAAAAGAATACTAATCACTTATGTCATATTTCCATTTTATTTAAATTTTTCCCATATTTCTTTATTCATATATGGTATATCATTATTAGTTAGTTCTTGCTTTTTAATGGGATCAGTTCTCCTGAATTCTGTCGACCACTATTTTAAATGTTCTCCACTGCTGTTAAATTTCTTTCCTTGTAAGTAAATGTTTCCATTTTATGGTTCCAGGTTTGAGAAACTTCGGGTCCGATTCTTGGTGCGTCGGGATGGGAGAATCGTGTGTCGGCCATTTCGCGGGACTCGTGCATGCGTTTCTAATGCATGCGGGTCTCCCACAGCCGGAGAGCAGGCGCAGTCGGAACCACGCTGGAAATCGGCGTGAAGAGAGGCAAGTCATTTAAATCTGTTTTTCGTGTATGTTAAATGTCATTGTCGGGCCTGGCATGGAATTCTCTGGGCCCGATAGCATCTCCCACCCCGCCAGGAGTCTTTCACTCTGGCGGGTTTAGAATAGCTCCTCACTTGAGGGGAACTAGCGGGAGGCCCTGCCGGAGTGAAGGGGAGAGCAATCGGGGCCCCCCGGGGGTCGGGCAATGGGGGGGGGGGGGTGGGGGGGCGGGTGCCCCCTGCGGAGGGGGCAGAGATGAGGAGAAATGTCTTCACACGAGGAGGAATTTCTTCAGCCAGAGAATGGTGAACCTGTGGAACTCTTTGCCGCAGAAGGCGGTGGAGGCCAGGTCGTTGAGTGTCTTTAAGACAGAGATAGGTAGGTTCTTGATTAATAAGGGAATCAGGGGTTATGGGGAAAAGGCAGGAGAATGGGGGATGAGAAAAATATCAGCCATGATTGAATGGCGGAGCAGACACGATGGGCTGAGAGGCCTAATTCTGCTCCTATGTCTTATGGTCTAAGGAGACCCTGGCAGTGCCAGTCTGTACCTCCTGGTGCTGCCCAAGGGGCAAAGTGCCCATGCCCAGGGGGCACCTTGGCACTGCCCACTGGGCCAGGGACTGGGGCCTAGGGGGCTTGGGGCCAGGGTCCTGGGGGGCAAGGGGACGGGGCCAAGCTGGCATGGCCTGGGAGGAAGGGGCTGGGCCAAGGGGGTAGGGTCTCGGGGTGTGGCCTGGGAAGGGGTGGGGCCAAGGATAGGGCCTATTGTGGGTGGGGCCTAGGTGGCGATCGGTGGGTGTGTGGGGTCCCGCTGCCACTCTGCATTGGGATCAGTCATGGCTGGAGGGAGGCCAGCGATCGAGGTGGGCTGGGGGGCGGGGGGGGGGGGGGGGGGGGGAGAGGAGGCGGGAGAGAGGGTCTGCCTCCCGTGGGGGGGGGGGGGGGGGGGCGGTCTGCCGCAGTGGGGGAGAATGGGGGGATTGCCACTGCTGGGGGTTGGAGGGGGAGGGGACGTATGAAGATCAGGGTCCTCTGGGGCGGTGGAGGGGGGTGGAGTGTCAGGGCTTGCCCGGGAATGCTCGTGGGGGCTGTGATTGGGCCATGGGGAGGAGGTGGACGGACACCACTGTGAGGGTCCCGGGCTAGCCAGCGATCGAGCCAGCCTGCAAACTGCGATCTGACAGATCGGGGCCATTGTGCATGCACAGAGGCCCAGAACTATTAGACTCCAGCATGAATAAGCCCCGCCCCCCGAGCTTTTAATAATATTCACGATTGTGTCGTCTGCAGTGCACAGAGTGTGGGAGATTCGAGTCTGAACTCCTATTGAAAAAACAATCCTGATTTACACCAGTTTTCTTACCAATTCAGCACTTAGAAATTTTTTGGGAAATCGGACCCTTCAGTTCTGAGATAAGATTGGAAAGGTTGGGACTGTTCTCCTTGGAGAGAAGAAAGCTAAGAGTAGATTTGATAGAGCTGTTCAAAATCATGAGGGGTTTGGACAGAGTAAATGGGGAGAAACTGTTCCTGCTCTAAAAGGATCAAGAACGAGGGGGCACAGGTTTAAAGTGATTTGCAAAAGAAGCAAATGTGATGTGAGAAAAAACATTTTTCAAATAACAATGGTTCAGGAATTGTTCAGGTCTGGAATGCACTGCCTGGAAGTGTGGTGGAGGCAGGTTCAATCGAGGCATTCAAGAGGACGTCAGATGACTATTTGAATAGAAATAATGTGCAGAGGTACGGGGAAAAGGCAGGGAAATTTGCAGAGCTGGTGCACATGATGAGCCAAATGGCATAAAATTCTGTGATTGTTTTCCCCCTACTCTGTTCTCATCCTGTTAAAATTACATTTGTTTTCCAATTTATTACTTTGGGCTTTATTACTTATGCATGTTTCAATCTTTATTGTAAGCCTCATTATGTTGTGATCACTATGGATGTAAATTTTAGTTCATAGGAGATTTGGTCTTCTGATGGAAAGTCTTTTTAGGTATGAACGCTAACAAAATTTGGACAAAAGCCTGAATCATAAACGCTCCCAATGACAGCATTAGTGTCACTAGCAGCTCAGTATGGTGGGACATTCCTGATGTGAGCTCATATCACAAGCAGCACATTAGAATTGCAAAACTTTGTGTTATCTGTAAAAATGGGAGAGTAATGTTGCTCTGATTTTAAAACAACCTGATTTTTTCTTAAGATGCACTTTTTACTTGTTATTAAATCTTCATTGCATTATTGAATTTCAAATGTCACCTCACCCATATTCTTCTTGAATTCAGTTGTTATTACTTCTGTTGCTTCCCTTAATCCTTTTATTCAGTGAAAATTTATTTGACATTATAAAATTTGTTCTATTCCAAGTTTGTTTTTGATCTATTGTTTTTAAATATTAGTAATTTGCAATACTGCATTTAATTAGTGCTCTTCATTTTTGTGGGTGTATCACAGTGATTTTGTATTATCTATTGTGCCACTATGGCAAGTAGATACATTTATAAAGTATAAAAACACTGTTTTTAACAGAAACATAAGAAATTAAAACATTTGGAAATTTTGTTTTGAATATATTAGCTACTGATACTGTTGCACAGAAATCAACAATTTAAGCAGGCAGTAATGCCAAGAAAAAAAAGATTTCAATGAGGAATATTTTCATGTAATAATGTGCAAGCTGATACCAATTCCTGATTTTTAAAACACTGGAAAATAATTTTGTTCAGATTGCAAATCTTACTTATGGAATGGAGAGCAAATTCAGAGTTCTGTCTTGTGGGAGAAATGCAAATGGTACTACAGTTGTATGCTTTAAGACTCCTTGATGATTTACAAGGAGAACAGTAGCACTGAATAGTACAACCAGGCTTGGTGCAAACCTATTGCAGCAAAAATTTACCGTTCAAGCATATTTGAAAATCAAAAGGAGAATTAGAAATAAGAGAAAACAGAAGATTAAAAAAAAAATTCAAACTGAATAATCGTAGTTCCTTACACTTCAAAGCATTTCAGGTTATGCCACTATTTTTAAAATCTAAATGCTACACCAGTATTTAAAAATTCAAATCATGCAAAGAATCACAGAGAAAAAAATAATTATCCTTGTTTCCTTTGCTGTAAACCTCTATGACTCTATAATTTTATCTTTTAAAAAGCATTTAGATAGTTACATGGGTACGATGGGTATAGAGGCGATATGGGCCAAATGCGGGCAATTGGGATTAGCTTAGGGGTTTTAAACAAAAAAGGCGGCATGGACAAGTTGGGCCGAAGGGCCTGTTTCCATGCTGTAAACCTCTATGACTCTTTAGGACAGCAATGGTTTCAGGTTAATTCCACAGCAAACCATTTTATTAAGTCAAAACATAGCTTTACTTACATAAGTTAACACGTGGAAGAGCCAGTGAATGCCAGATAATTCGCAAATTGGTCACAAGCAGTCTACCTAGAAAAGAAATAGCAACTATAAAAGCAAACTTGGGTTAAATGAATGTCAAAACTATAATTAAACAATAAACTAATTATTCTATTTTTTGCATCATGGGACATTTTATTCAATTATTGTAATATCAATAGTTGTTGTAATAGTTCCTTTAGTTACTGAATATGACTGTGTTAATGTCAAAAGTAGCAGTCTGACTAAATGACTGGAAGGGGGCACGCGAGCACCGGCAAGGAGTGGGTGGGGGAGCAACGGAGGAGGTGGGGCGGCAGCACAGGGGGCAGTGAATCTGCAGGGGAGCAGGGGGCAGTGAGGGTTTCAGATTTAAAAGAAGGCTGCTAATGGAGGCATCTGCTCCTTCATGCTTGAGGCCTGAACAGGTTTACTTTTCAGCCTTCCTCCCTGCCCTGATCTCCTCCTGCTAGTCCAAAAATTGAGGCTTGGCGGGAAGTTGCCATTAAGTGATCAATAATTGGCCACTTAAGGGCTTCAACCTGGGCAAAGGCAGGCAGGCAGAACTAGGCCTTGTTTGTTCCAGCATAAAATTGTGGAGAGGTCAGACGGCCATGACCCCACTGGAAGGCCATGTGAGAAATTCTATGTCCACCCTACACCTACAAATCCATTGGCAGAGGAACATAAATTCTGCCCCACCTCTTTTGTTCCCTCCACTGTCTCTGAATTGCCAGACTGTTTATCTGACATCCAGTACTGGATGAAGAGAACAGAAATTTCTTCCAATTAATTATTGGGCAAGCAGTCCCCGCCACTGATTCCATCTCTCTGGCAACTGTCTGAGGCTGAACCAGACTTCGTAATCGTTGTATGATATTTGTCCCCAAGATGAGATTTCAACACATAATTGCGTCTTCACTAGAAGCATGAATTTCCAAACTGTAACATTGCTTGCCCTATCCCTACCTCAAGTCATCTGCTACTGTCTTCTTTTATTTGTTCATGGAATGTGAGCTTTGCTAGCAAGGCCAACATTTACTGCGCATGCCTAATTGTCCTCGAGAAGGCAGCAGTGAGCCAACTTCTTTAACCACTACAGTCCATGTGGTGTAGGCACAACCACAGTGTTGTTAGGAAGGGAGTTCCAGGATTTTGACCCAGCGACAGTCCCGATTTGACCACTATTGTTATATCGTTACAAATATCAAAGAAAATTAATGTAGGCAATTAGCATATTGTTACAAGATGCCATTCTCACCAGAACATTCTTTGGTGACAATGTTAATTTTCTAGGGTGTTTGCAAAGGTGACTGCAAAGATCGATCTATGTCTGGAAAGTTCTACTGTAAACAGGACAGAATACACCCACATAACTAGAAGCAATTATTCTTCTGCATTCTCAACAGGTGGGCTGTCTGGAGCAGGCAAGGCGGCACCATAAACCAGATTTGAACTTTAAAATATTCCCTTCATAAGAAACATGACATAAATACTTTTCTTAAAGACACAATATTGTCACAGTACACACTGCTGTCGCTGTCCATCTGTGGTGAAGGGATTGAATATTTGTGGAAGAGGTAGTAAACAAGTGGGTTGCTTTGTCCTGGGTGTTGTCAAACTTCTTGAATGTTGTGGAGCTGCACTCATCCAGACAACTGCTGGAGAATATTGAATCACACTCCTGACTTGTGCTTTGTAGATCGTGGACAGGCTTTGCGGAGTCAGCAGGCAAGTTACTTACCACAGGATTCCTAGCCTTTGACTTGCTCTGGTAGCCACTGAATTTATATGGCTAGTCCAGTTCAGTTTCTGGTCAATGGTAACCCCCAGGACGTTGATAGTGAACTAAGAAACGATGACCACCTGGTTTTGATGCTGACTTGATAGGTCTCAACAGCAGCACAACAGCAGCAGTCTTACAACTGGCTCAGTGAATCTAGAAAATGATGGGTCAATGATGGGGTCCCACACTCACAAAGGTTTTAGGAGGAGTGGTGTAATGGATGCATCTCAGGACTGATGTGAATGGGGAAATCTATGAATTTGCCTTTGAAATAAATAGATCCCTTGATTTCATGCTTGCTTCAATGTAGCAAGGAAAATTCTAATTTGGGGCTGGACAAATATCTTAGTAATGCTCCTTAAATCCCAAATAAAAAGACCACATTTTCCATTTCCCAGTTCAGTTACTTTTAAGCCAAATTTTGTGATAATGTGTTGAAAATTTTGGCTTGTAGTTTTGTATCCACCTAGAATCAAGACAAGGCTGCCTAGTGATGGCCATCATTCATACAGAACTTGTCAGCAGGGACAACTAAGACTAAAGTATACATATTTTAAAGTTAATTCTCTTCACCAAACAAAGCAATATTTTTATATTTCATATTTTATAATTGTTATGTATTCACAATTACAGGACAATATCTCCAAATAAATAGGCAAATGAATAGACACCTTAATTATTAGCTGGCATGGACACAGGTCATACAAATTGGGAGCAGATCATTTGGCCTCTTGAGCTTGCTTCGCTATTTGATAAGATTGAGGCTTCAACTCTACTTTTCGATCTACCCCTTTTGATTCTCTTGTCAACCAAGAATCTATCTAACTCAGTCTTAAACATTTTTATTGACCTTGCCTCCACTGCTTTCTGGGGAAGAAGATTATACAGGCTAACAACTCTCAGAGAAAACAATTCTTATTTATGTCTTAAATGGGAGAGTCATTTTTTTAAACTGAGTTCCCTAGTTCTAGTCTCTCCCATAAGGGAAAACAGCTTCTCAGCATCCACACCTATTGAACATGTAAGATCTTGAGGAAACATATATGCCGGAATTTTACGACCTCGCTTGAGCGAGGCTCGTAAAATCCCATCCGAGGCCAATGGAGAATTCTGCTCTGCGGTAAAATTTCGGCCATAAGATCACCTCTCAGGTTCAATGGGCCAAAAGGCATCCTCATATGTTTTCTATGATTTTAAGTCAAAATGTATGGCTTGTAGTACAAGGGGTTAATTCTAACTGTATGTTATGCTAATTAGATACAGTGTACATCATCACAGGAAGTAATGCAACATCACATCCACATCAGAGCAGTGGGACTCATTCAAAAAGGGAGTATAGGATGGCATGGTGGTACAGTGGTTAGCACTGCTGCCTTACCATGCCAGGGTTCGATTCCAGCTTTGGGTGACTGTCGATGTGGAGTTTGCGCATTCTCCCTGTGTCTGCATGGGTTTCCTCCAGGTGCTCTGATTTCCTCCCACAGTCCAATGATGTGCAGATGTCCACTTAGTGTCCCAAGATATGTAGGTTAGGGAGATTAGTAGGGTAAATATGTGGCTAACAGAGATTGGGTCTGTGTAAGATACTCCGTCAGAGATTCGGTGCAGACCCAATAGGCCGAAAGGCCTTCTTCTGCACTGCAGGGATTCTATGATAGGGCCAACATGTTCCTGTAAAGGTAAAGGGTGGGATCAAAAAATCCAAAGAACCCTGGATGTCAAGGTATATACAGGATTGGATAAGGAGAAAAAAAGGAGGTTTATGACAGGTTCAGGGGCTGAAAACAGTGGATGTCTTAGAAGAGTATAGAAAGTGCAGGGAGTACTTAAAAAGAAATTAACAGAAGAAAGAATAGGCATAAAGACATTGGCAGGCAAAATAATGGAAAATCCCAAGTATATAAGTATATTAAAGGCAGGAGGGTAACCAGGAAAAATATATGGTCTATTATGGCAATGTGTGCGTGGAGTTTCAAATGAGTATTTTGCAACTGTGTTCAATATGGAGAAGGATGATGTAGGTATAGAAAGCAAGGAAAGGGATTGTGATATAATTAAACAGATTAGTATTGAGGCGTAGGAGGTATATGTGGTTTTAGCGGGCTTAAAATCCCCAGGTCTAAATGAGTTTTATCCTAGGCTGCTGTGTGGGGCTCTGACACTAATTTTCAAATCCTCTCTGGCCACAGGAGAGGTGCTAGAGGATTGGAGGACAGCTAATGTTGGGAAGGGAAGTAGGGAAAAAAACAGGTAATTACAGACCAGCGAGTCTAACGTCACTGGTAGGGAAATTATAGGAACAAATTCTGAGAGACAGGATTAATCTTCACTTGGAAAGCCGAGGATTAATCAAGGATTGCCAGGGAGTGATCATAGCTAACAAATTCGATTGAATCTTCCAAGGAGGTGACTAGGTGTGTAGATGAGGGCAGTGCAGTTAATGTAGTCTATATGGACTGCAGTAAGGCTTCTGACAAGCTCCCGCATAGGACACTGATCAAGAAGGTAGGGGCTTATGGGATCCAGCGCAATTTGGCAAACTGGATCCAAAATTGGCTTAGTGGCAGGAGGCCGAGGTGATGGTCTAAGGTTTTTTCTATGACTGTTAGCATGTGTCAAGTGGTGTACTGCAGGGATCGGTGCTGGGTCCCTTGCTGTTTGTAGTGTACATTAATGATCTAGATGTGAATGTGGGAGGTATGATCAGTAAATTCACAGATTACCTTAAATATTGATGTGGTAAATAGCGAGGAGGGAAGCCTTAGGTTACAGGATGATATAGATGGGCTGGTCAGATGGGTAGAACAGTGGCAAATGGAGTATAACTCTGAAAAGTGCGAGATGATACATTTTGGCAGAACTAACAATACAAGGGAACGATAGGCTGCTAGGAAGTACGGAGGGCCAGAGGAATCTTGGGTGCATGTCCAAAGACCCCTGAAGCCAGCAGAACAGGTAGATAAGGGGGCTAAGAAGGCACATGGGATACTTGCCTTCATGAGCCAAGGCATAGAATATGAGAGCAGGGAAATTATGATGGAGTTGTATAAAATGCTTGTTAGGCCACATCTAGAGTATGTGCAGTTCTGGTCAACACACTATAGGAAGGATGTGATTGCACTAGAAAGGGTGCAGAGGAGATTCACCAGGATGCTGCCTGGGCTGGAACGTTTCAGCTGTGAAGAGGCTGGTTAGGCTGGGATTATTTTCCTTAGAACAGAGAAGGCAGAAAAGGGACCTGATTGAAGTGCACAAAATTATAAGGAACATAGATAGGAAGAAACTTGTCCCCTTAGCAGAGAGGTCAATGACCAGGGGGCACAGATTTAAGATAAGGGGGAGGAAATTTAGAGGGGATTTGAGGAAACACTTTTTCACCCACTGGGTGGTGGGAATCTGGAACTGACTGCTTGAAAGTGTGGTAGAGACTGAAACCCTCACAACATTTAAGAAGCATTTAGGTGAGCACTTGAAATGCCATAGCATACGAGGCTATGAACCAAGTGCTGGAAAATGGATCTAGAATGGATAGGAACTTGATGGCTGGCGCAAACACGATGGGCCCAAGGGCCGGTTTCTGTGCTGTAAATCTCTTATGTCTGTGACTCTATCAAATGATCTTGCACTCTCTTGTATAACTTTGTGATAAGATGTAGATGTAGCCTGCAGTTTGTTAGTAGTTTACAAACCTCAACAGGCTCAGCAAAGCATTAGTCTAACAATATCAAGTACATTATAGTACTAACAAAACAAAGTATGCTAAAAAAACTTTCATTTCTAGTATATATATTTCTACCTTTATCTCCATTATTTCCTTTAGTATCTTCAATGGAGTCCAAACAGTCAATTA